>NW_006383011.1:9256151-9262892 GCF_000327345.1 Myotis davidii
ACTCTTTCCTCCTAGTTGTAGGACTTCCACTCAGCCAGCGTTCCTGTGGGTCTAGGAGATGTACCTTCCGTCTATTAGTTTCACTATTGAAAAGGTTGTTCGAGGCGGCAAACTCCGGCGTTAACCTATGCCGCCATCTTGGTATATTATTTGTTTTTTTTAAATGTAACTAATAATCTATATGTCCTATTAATAAAAATAACCTATTATCCCACATAACAAATAAATGAGAATTTGAATCTCTTCTTATTATATGCAAGACCCAGGATAGATTTTGAAGGGTCAACAAAAATTGCTGAATGATTGAGATTGTGTGCATAAGGCAAATTCCCTGTTATTCCCACACAGGTCTGTGGACATGTGAGCTATGAGTTGCAATTAGAAGTTTAATTTTCTCAGACAGTCAATTTCTAGTTTGCATGGAAATAATTCTACAGATACAGGGAAGCTTGACTAGAAACCACAACTTAATCTATGAAGAAGAGTCTAATACTCTTCCATGGAGATTATACATGCACCCTTCTCTTCACCCCCATAGCCCACATCCCTGGGGAAATAAAGGTTCATTTTTCCCTTCCAAATTAATGCATGTCTGTTTCTAATTCTCTACTAGACCACCAATAATTGTCACACAGGAAATTCAATATATACAAGATTCTGATTATAGAAAAACAGAAAGATTATATACATGGGGTCAGCAAAGTTTTTTGTCTCCACAGGGTTTCCTGTTTTATTGCCCTATATTAGAGTATCTTGAGAATTTTTAAGAAAAAAGATATCTTCCAAAGCAGGTACTGGTAAATAAAACCAAGGAATTCAAAGTCCTGCCTTTTTAAAAAATATATATTTTCTTGATTTTTTTACAGAGAGGAAAGGAAAGGGATAGAGAGTTAGAAACATCAATGAGAGAGAAACATCGATCAGCTGCCTCCTGCACACCCCCTACTGAGGATGTGCCTGCAACCAAGGTACATGCCCTTGACCGGAATCCAAGGTGGGGTGAGGGCGTGTGACAAGAGTTAGGGGAGGCCGGAAGGTCAATGGGGAAAAAAAGGAGACATATGTACTACTATTTGTAATACTTTAAAAATAAAATAAAAATTTTTTTAAAAAAAGTCCTGCCTTTTTCCAAGAGTACAAAGACAAGAAGATCTATCCAGTGTCCTGAGATGGGTCTCTTATAGACACCATGTATATGGGTAGTGTTTTCTTATCGATTCAGCTACCCTATGTCTTTTGATTGCAGCATTTAAGTCATTTACATTTGAGATACTTTTAAAAACAGAAAATCATTTATTTTTATAATTGATTTTCCATATGAAGTATGATTACAATTTCTATTCAAACACAACCATTTTTATTGGTGATATTTACTTCAGCTTTTATTATTTCATATTTTTATTTTTGGCAAATTACTTTGATGTTAGGACAAGTTAACTATCTGAGGAAGTATTAGATTTCTACTTCTCCTGTTTTATCAAAATAAATTCTAAATAAATTATATATTTAAATATTACAAAATGAAAAAATATATGGATATTTGAAAACTCTTGTAGTAAAGCAAGACTTCCTAAATTTAACACCAAAAAGAAAACCCATACAAGGGAATGTTGATAGTTTGACTACATCAAAATTGTAAATTTCTAGATGTATAATTCCATAAGTATGGTGTACACCAAGTACCAAAAAAATTCTGAATAGAACATTTTTAGAAAACATTTTAGCAAAATATTTTAGACTAGAGGTCTTTTGCACAAAGAGATTCGTGCAATAGGCCTTCCCTTCTCCTAGCTGCCGGCACAGGTTTTCCTCCAGCACCCGAGACCCAGGCCTTCGCTCCGGCCAGAGCCGCCTTCCATCTTCTGTCTCCGCTGCTCCGGCTCGCCTTCGGTCTTCCTTCTGCCGCTTGGAGCCTAAGTATGCAAATTAACCGCCATCTTTGTTGATGGTTAATTTGCATATCGCACTGATTAGCCAATGGGAGGTGTAGCGAAGGTATGGTCAATTACCATGTTGGTCTATTATTAGATAGGATGATAAGAAAATAAAGGAATTCTTCAGAAGCAAAAATGTCTGAAATGGTGGAATCCAGGAAGGTACTCAAGCACTAAAAAGTATAGTTGCCTGGGGGCATTGGCTGATTTCTGGCAGTTTGTAGGTTTCAATGAGGAAGGAAGGAAGGAAGGAAAGAAAGGGAAAGACAACCCAATAGAAAAATGGTCAAAAGACATGAAAAGGCATTCTTCAGAGAAGCACCCACAAATGTCCAATAAATTTATGAAAAAGATGCTCACCTCATCTCATCAATAATCAGCAAAATGTAAAAGAAAACCACAATATATCATTTTACAGCCACGGGTGATTTTAAAGTTTAATAATATAAAATGTTACAATATTACAGCAATAATGTGGAACAATAGAAGCCCTTAAACACTAATGGTGGGAGTATAAAATGGTACAAGCACTTTATTTCTTGTTGTTAATCCTCACCTGAGGAAATTTTTCTATTGATTTTCAGAAGTGGAAGAGAGGGAGACAAAGAGAAACATCAATGTGAGAGAGACACATTGATTGATTCATTGCCAACCACACCCACCCCAAACAGTGCCAGGAATTGAGCCTGCAACCTCAGCACATGCCCCTGACCCGAATAGAAGCCTTGATGCTTCATTCCACGGGCCAACGCTCTATCCACTGAGCCAAATGGACTAGGACAGTACAAGCACTTTATTTATTTAAAATAATTTATTTATTTAAAACAGCTTTATTGAAATATAATTCACATACTATAAACTCCACCCTTTTAAAATGTACAATTTAGTGGTTTTTATTATATTCAGAGTTGTATAATCTAAAAATTACCACTATCTAATTTTAGGATCTTTTCTTTTTCTTTCTTTTTAAACAGACATACTCAGCCCTATCTGTTTGGCTCAGTGGATAGAGCCTGAGTGTGCGGACTGAAAGGTCTAGGGGTTAGATTCTACCTCAGTTGCAGGCTCCTACCCAGCCCGGACCCTGGTCAGGATGCATGCAGTAGGCAACCAATCAATGTGTTTCTCGCACATCGATAATTCTGTCTTTCCCTCTCTCTTCCACTCTCTCTAAAAATCAGTGGGAAAATATCCTTGGGTGAGGATTAAAAAACAAACAAACAAGAAAGTGGGTAATCTGGTCAGAAGGTCAAATCTCCAAAATGCATGCAAGCTGCTCTTCCTCTGAAACACTTCTCCCTGCTACCTGCTCCTGGGCAAGGGAGGGGCCATCAGGTGGTCAGGACTGAATGTTCTTGAGCATCTCCTGGAAGGCCTGTGGGGATGGTGCCTCCGAATTATGGAAGGTGACCTGGATTCTGCTGTGCAGGCTGAAGCATTTCAGCTCCAGCCAGATGAACCCAAAGCGGTCCTCATCGAACAGGATGAAGACTCCAGGGATGCACTGGGGGTTGGCGAAGCCATACCCGGCGACAATGCCCACGCCATAGAAACACATCCTGCAGGTTCAGGGGTAGTTCTGGTTACTTGATCTCATGCCCACAAGCAGAACGAACGGGACAGGCTGCTCCTCCAAAGCTGCAGACCTGGACTCCCCGATACTGGGCTGAACAGGGCTCTGCCAGCCATGGCCCTCACCATCCTCAGTCCTGTCTTCTTGCTGCTGCTGCTGCTGCTGCTGCTGCTGCTCCTGAATCACCTGCTCGCAAACCTCCTGGAAGATGTGGGAGAGCTCGTTGAAGTTGCGGAAGATCTCAACATCGGGCAACTGGATGCGGTGCAAGAGGTCGATCTCTATCGTCTGCTGCCTGGCAGGGACCTTGAGGTCACCCGTGATCTTCGTGGCCCTGGCATGCCTCCCATGGAAGCTGAGCATGACAATCTCTAGGCTGTGGGCATCGTAGGTGCCTTTGAAGAGGCCTGGCCTGATGAGGTCGTCTGGCTGGCTCGGGGGGAGGTAGATGCGGCGGTAGGTCAGGCAGTTGTCGTAACGTTGGTAGAGGAATTTCATCAGGATGAACTGCAGCCTGTCCTGGAAAATGTCCCCCAGCATCTGCTCCCATTCTTCCCTCAGCCACGTTCGTAAATCCTCTCGGCTCCAATCAGATATCCAGTGGTGGTCCGTCTGGTTGCACTTGGTGGAGAACCTGTCCTTCTGAATCTGCATGTGGCAGCTGTGGGGCCCTCTGTGGCCATATATGCACTCCACCGTGGCCGGTTTCCTCTCTGTCAGGCGAATTCTAAACGGGGGCTTGAATTGCATTGGGTCGTCCACATGGGGGTCATGGGGAGGCAGGTAAGTCCAACCAATAATGTGTAAGCCATCCACCACTACATTCAGCAGTCCTCCATAGGGCCCGTTATCTGGCTGCCACAATCCCAAAATGTGTCTGCATGGGTGGAACATTTTCGCATAGACTTTCCGATAAGACATATCCATTATCTCCAGGTTCTGCAAGTTTTCACAAAGGCCATACTCCTCCGGCGCCTCTGGCGCTGTCTCCAGATGCTGTTGGTGTGTCATGTTTCACCCCCTGGTGGCCAGTGCACATCATAGTCACCGGTTATTAAGTTTTTTCTGCATTTGGTCTATTTGCAGGGTTTTATATATATAGATAAGCTGCTGACTTATGGGGGGCTGCAGAGAAGATTTTTGTGGATAACCTGCTGCTCTCCCATATTGCTGGCAGTATTGGAATAAATGCTCATTTAAGATTCAACCCTGTCTCGGGCTCAAGTAGTGACCGGCAGCCTGGATCCTTTGATTGTCTGGTTACACTATCTCTGAGCCCTTTCCTATGCTGTTCCATCTGTTTACACAGCTCTCCCACTCCACCCAACACTCAAACCTCTACCATTGTCCTGGCCTCACCTACTAATGGCACATGATCTTGGTCAAGAAGCATCTTCTGAAGCCCCAGGTCTGGCCAAGTGCCTCTCTCCCTGGTACTTCCAAAGCACCTTGGGCTTAAGTGCCCATCAGTAAATGAGTGACTAAAAAAGTTGTGGTACATTTATACCATGGGATACTGTACAACAGTAAAAACAAAAAAAAACAATCTCTTACCCTTTGAGACAGCATGGAGGGACCTAGAGAGTATTATGCTAAGTGAAATAAGCAGTCAGAGAAAGACAAGTATCACATGATTTCCTACAAGCACTTTAAATAACAATTTGGCACAGTGGCTGCAACCAGTGTGCATCCCATCAGCGATATACTAGGGTTCCCTTTTCTCCACAACCTCACTAATACTTATCAGTTGCTGATTTGTTGATGATAGCCATTCTGACAGGTGTGAGGTGATACTTCATTGTTGTTTTGATTTGCATCTCTCAGATGATTAGTGAATTTGAGCATTTTTTCATATGTCTCTTGACCTTCTGTATGTCCACTTTGGAAATTAACCCATTTAGGCCCTGACCGGTTTGGCTCAGTGGATAGAGCATCAGCCTGTGGATTGAGGGGTCCTGGGTTTGAGTCCAGTCCAGGGCATCATACCTTGGTTGCCGGTTCAATTCCTGGCCCTGGTTGGAGAACATGAGGAAGGCAACCAATTGATGAGTCTCTCACACATCAATGTTCCTCTCCGTCTCTCACCCTCCCTTCTGCTCTCTCTAAAAATCAATGGACAAATATCCTCAGGTGAGGATTAAAAAACAACCACAACAAATAAAAGTGTAAGTCAGATCATGTCACACCTCTGGTCAAAACCCTCCTATGAGATTTTCCATCTCATGTTGAGTCAAAACCAAAGACTTATTTCCTACTGATTTCTCTGAACTCACTCCACTTCAACCTCACTGGCCTTCTTACCGTCCTTTGACCGCTCCAGGCATGGTCATGCCACAGGGCCTCTGTCTGCAGTCCTCTTCTTCCAGGAATATGTATGGCTCACGCCACTCCTTCATCTTCAAGCATTTGCTCAAATGCCACTGTTGTGGGTTGGTTCCATGGGAAGCAGACTCTAGTGATGTTTGGCATGCAGTAGGTATGATAGGCAGTGCTCTTGGTATCAACATGTATGGAAGGGTGGGGAAGAAAGCAGGAACGGGCACAGAGAAGCTGAGCGGTGGAACAGATCTAATGACAGCCTTGACCTCTCCTACAGTGAGCTCCAGAGCTAAAATGGCCTGTCAGAGTTGTCCTCCATTGGGCCAAAGGGACCAACATTTATGTCCCCTTCTTTGGTCAGAATTGAGTGGGCAAGGAGGTTTTCAGCCGAGGCAACCCCTGAAGGGCTTGTCAGCATTCCTCCAACTCCTTCCTTGAAGGGGTATATGGATATCCCACAGTCACCTTCTCAATAACTCTTGGCCTCTACTTCTACCTGCAAATGTTGCCCCACCTTCCACGCCTCTAAATCTCCTTTACCTCTATTTTTCCATAGCACTAATCACAGTCGAACGGACCATATCATTTATTTCCTGTTTTTTGTTTATAGTCTGTCTCCCTCTGCTAGAACGTAGGTCCATGAGGGCAGAGGTTTCTGTTTTGTTCACTCGTGTATCCACAGTGCCTAGAACTGTGTCTGACACTAGTGGACACTCAATAAATATTTGTGAATGAGCGATGCTTGGTAAATTCCAGCTAATTGTCGATCGGATTAAACATGGTCAGGAATGAGTGCTGAAAATAGGAGATGAATTATGTGTTGAGAGTTCCCGGTATTCACCAAAATGCAAACTATGAGAGATCCTGTGAGGTGTTTATTATTCTGAATTTTTTGCTATTGTTCAAAAGCTTCTG
>NW_006383011.1:9263852-9282148 GCF_000327345.1 Myotis davidii
GTTGATGACAGCCATTCTGACAGGTGTGAGATGGTACCTCATTGTCGTTTTGATTTGCATCTCTCAGATGATAAGTGATTTTGAACATTTTTTCATATGCCTCTTGGTCTTCTGCATGTCCACTTTTGAGAAGTGCCTATTTAGGTCATTTGCCCATTTTTTTATTTGAACATCTTAAATGCCTATCAACAGATGAGTGGAATAAAAAAAATGTGGTACATTTACACAATGTAATACTATGCTGCTGTAAAAAAGAAGGAACTCTTACCATTTGCAACAGAATGGATGTACCTGGAGAGTATTATGTTAAGTGAAATAAGCCAGTAAGAGAAAGATAAGTATCACATGATCTCACTCATATGTGGAATCTAATGAACAAAATAAACTGATGAGTAAAATAGAAGCATGGAACAGACTGACGAATTTCAGAGGGAAGGCAGTGGCAGGGGGGAGGTGGTTTGATAAACTGGGGAAATATATGTATTCTCCATGGACACAGACAATAGTGTGGTGAAGGCCTGGGAGGGGCAGGTGCAGGGTGGAGGGGGGGAAGGGTCAATGAAAAAAAACAACAACAGAAAACCAAATGGAATATCTGCAATACTTTTAACAATAAGTATAAATTTTAAAAAAGAATTCATTATAAAATAAATAAATAAATAAGTAAATAAATAACAATTTGACATTTTTTTTTCAACAGAAAACATACCTACCCTCTGACCTGAAATTCCAATAGTAAGAATACACTTTTTACACATATGCACGAGGAGATATGTATAAGATTTAAGGTAGCATTTTTGTGTGTAAAATGCTACCTTAAACTGGAAACAACAGAATAATGAATAAATAAATTATGATATGGCCATAGAGTAGAATACCATATATGCATTAAAAAGGATGTTCTCAATGGATAATGTTTAGTTTTAAAAAATAAAAAGAAGTCACAAAAATTTATAAAGTATAATTCTAGTTATCTATAGTCCAAAAATATAAAAAATTAAATAATACTGTTTAAGAATTGCCTATATATGATAAAACTATAAAGACAATAAGAACAAAATGAATGAAATTGGTTACTTCTGGAGAAAAGAGAAAATGTGATATGATAGGAGCTCATACAAGCTTCAAAAGTTGGGAAATGTACTATTCTTCAACTGGGATGTGAGTACAGGATTATTTGCTTAATGATTATTATTATTCAAAGGGTGTGTGTGTGTGTATGTGTGTGTGTGTATATATATATATATATATATGGCATTTACATGTAAATTTGTACAAGTAATATATTTAATTTTTAAAATAAAAAATAAAGGTTTAAACTATATAGCAAAGATATCAAACATTAAAAGGCAAGTGACAAAGTAAAAAATATTTTATCAAATCTAAGAGACAGAGTTATTACATTTTTAAAAATCCTATAAACATATTTAATCAAAGATAGGCTAAACACTAAAACAGACACTCCATTTTAAAAATTATAGATGTGCAAGTAAAGACATAAAAAAGTATTAAACATTACTACTGATTAATGAAATAGAAATTAAAGGAAACATGTGATGACATTCAACTATGGAATGTCAAAGATAAAAATAAAAGGATAGTATAGGATAAAAAAAAAATCACTCATTCCATAGAAGGGACTATTCATTGATAGATTATTTCTAGGGAACAATTTGGCAACGGATACACAAGCCTTAATGTGTGCTTACTATTTCACTTAGGAATTATGCTTCTAGAAATTCATCCTAAAAAAATAAAGTGTCTTTATGAATGGAAAACTTTTTATAACAATGTAAACTTGAAAACAATTTGAATATCCAATAATTAAGGGTTGACTAAATAAATTATAGCAATCTATAGAACATCACATTAGTAACCATTAGGTCATAGCATAGATACCTTATTGTGAGAAGAAAAATGTGTTGATAATAATATTAAATGGGAAAAGATAATTGCAATATAAGTGGACATGATATAACACAGTGTCCCCCAAAAATATATACACACTTTATTATAAAGTCAGTTTTTATTAATATACAGTTCATTTTGAAAATTAAGTGAGCTATCAGCTGTTAAAGTGTATGTACATTTGGGGGGACATCCTATATATTCATTATATATACTAATATGTTTGTGTATAAACAGAGAGATATTAAGTGATAGACTTCAAAATGAAAATGTTAACACTTTGTTACCTCTGAATGGTAGGATTTGAGTTATTTAAATTTTTCACTTTGCTTGTCATTATTTTCTACAATAATTACATATAATGAATAATTTTAAAAGAAAAACATTTTAAATGTAGTACTTAGAAAAATAATATTGTGTATAAACAGCACCAGGGATAATATCATTACAAGTTTTTTAAACTTCACATTTCTCTTTATGGTGAATCTGGCACTTTTCAAAGGCAAGGTGCTGAAGTTCAAGAAGTAGGAATGTGGGATCTAACACAAGACTATCTAATGACAGAACATAATTAAAGTCACTAGTGAAATGGCTTTTAAATGCCATATTGTGGCCACATTTAATACAACAGAGTAAGGAAGTCATAAAAATTAAAATCCAATATCAGGGAACAAATTAGACAATCTGCAGAAATCTAACATATTTTTTAAAAAGTTATCTGGAGTTCAATGATAGTATATGTTAAATATGAGAACCCTACATATAGGATAAGGAATTTTTAAGTTATAAATTGTTTATACATTGTACTTCCATTATGGGAGTTTGATATATCCCCTGACATTATACAGTTAATAATGTAATGAGAAGAAAAACAAAAGGAACCTAAGAGACCATGGGGATTAGTAATAGGACGTAGGGACTTTCACCTCTAGTTCAGTGTTTGGAACTTAGCCTACATCAACAAATGACTAAGAATTATAGCCTCACTTAATTCCCAGTAGTTACATGCCCCCACCCCTTGCCTGGAGAAAAAGTATTCAACCCAAAGAGCAACCTACTAAGGTAGCATTTATACTAGGATCCTGTAAATGCTGTTGAAATTAAAAATCAACCCTGATTTTTACCTTTTCTCTAAATAACTATGCATGTATAAAAAGAGGAAATGAGAAAGTAAAAATTCAAGTTATATAGGTGGCTTAAATTTCAAGTAAAAACATTTAGCTCTGACTTTCACACAAGTGCTTGTACATTTCCCTAAACACACTAAACCATGCTGTAATTAGAAGACAAACTTGATCAGTCCTAAATATTTTAAATTTCATTTCAAATTTGATGTCCCTACTATCAAAAATGTCCAAGATTTCTGTTAGATTTAAAGCATGGTTTACACCTCCCAATAAATAACCCCAGTTCATATATTTTTCTAATCAAACATTTTCCTAATAGAGTTAAGAATTTTCTATCAGAGAATGAACAATTATGCCACAACTTGCTAACAAATATTCTTGACTGTGAAGACCCAATTAGTTATGTCTGTTTGACTCATTCTGGCTTTCATTCAGAGACTGAATTTATGTGGCGAGACCTGTTCTTTCCTAGAGATATGACTCCAGTGATTGAATAATGCTAAGTATACATGGCTAAGATCCCAAAATCTGACAAATTGTATTACTGCTTGTAGAAATTTAAATTCCAGTTGAGAGCATCTCACAGTTCCCAAGGGCCATCACAAACTGTAATCATAAATGTTATTTATTCATGACTAACTAAGACAAAATTAGTAGGTAGGGGGTAGAAGGGGTAGGGGTGGGAGGTTATTGGAAAAATAAATCTGTCAGCTATTTAAGTTAAACATAACATTCAGAAGCAACTTATTCAGCTATAAAATGATTTGGTAAATTTCTAACAGCAGATTTTTTTTTAAATTTACCAAATGCAGAGACCTTTAGTCTTATACAGTAACATTATAAAGTGATAAGAGCCTTCAAAAATTCATTTGTTTCAACCCCCTTTCCTACCAAACTTCTGAAGAAAAGTTTATAATCAGAAAAGAATAAGAATAAAAAAGACAAAATCAGCTAAAGCCACTTGAAAGAAAAATTCTTTACTAAACTAAGCAGATTCTGCCTGATCCAATATGTTGATTTTTTAATGTTTTTTAAAAGATCAGATTTCAGATTTGAAACATGAAAATAAACTATGCTTTGCATACCAGGTGCTCTTTAAAATATATATAGTATGCCCAGCCAGTGTGGCTCAGTGGTTGAGCATTGACCTATGAACCAGGAGGTCATGATTTGAGTCCCAGTCAGGGCACATGACCAGGTTGTGGGCTTGATCCCCAATGTGGGGAGTGCAGGAGGCAGCCAATCAATGATTCTCTCTCATCATTGATGTTTCTCTCTCTCTCCTCCCTTCCTCTCTGAAATCAATAAAAATATATTTAAATATATGTAGTTGGAGTGGGGGTAAAGTAGGGGAGGCCTTAATGGTCTGGGGAAAGCCTGAAATAAACAACTAAACCCTTTTCAGCCTTCTAGAAAGAATTCTTAAGATAAGATAAGAGACCATTTACCACAGGAGGATTCAATTAAACATACTCTGTTTCTATGGAATAACATGACACCATTTGGGTGACATAAATGCTTTGACAACTGGATGAAAAAATGGGATGCTCTGATCTTTAGCTACTCATGGATGGCTTTAGAATAGATGTAATTCCAGACTCTGGTTATATTTACCACAAGCCACACACACACTCAATATTTTAGTGACAAAATAAATCTTAGCCTGTTTGTATAACAACAGGTATCTCGGTCCTATAAGAAACTATTCAAGGAGAGTTTTTATTGAATGCCCCCCCCATGGCCATAGTTAATTTAACTCCATACCTTTCATTTTATTTTGTCAGATGACTATATATAGCTTTATCCCTCTTTTCTTAACAAGTCAATTTCCTGATAGCTCTTTAAATGTTAGACAACGAGTGGATTTTTGAGTGATTTAATGCTCTCCTAAGGTAGAAAATCAATAAAATACTTCAGCTAGACAGCTTTTTAAAATATGCCAAAATAATAAGCTATCATTCATATATATGCTAATGATGCCACAGACAGACTTATCCTTGGGTCTTGGGGTCCCTTTTCTTGTGTGGTCCTAGATGTGCACTGGTCCTTAATGACCAAGGGCATATGCCTTTAGATATATTTCTCTATGAAGAGTCCATTTTGTTCAGGTATCAAACCTGACCAAATGAACAGTGTGTAGTGACTATTGGAGCAATACAGGATAAAGTTAAAGGGATCCTTAACAGTCAGCCCCAGATCAGACTCAGCATTCAAGACCTCAGCTTCCTCATCTGTACAAAACAGACAGTAATGCCTCATAGCGTTTTTGTGAAGATTAATTTAAGTGTAGTTCACAGTAAGCCTCAAAAATTGTGGCCTTTTACTAGATCAAAAAAAGGCACACACAGAAAAAATAAAATTATTTACACATAAGAATTTTTTGCTTGGTTTGTTTTCAAGAATATTCTCTACTAATTATCGCCTGTTTACAAATTAGGTGTATGTGCTTCTCCCTCCAGTAGTTCAGTTCTCCAATTTCCTTGATAAAGTTCCAGGTAGAAGCTTCAGATCCTTGCCATGAAATTCTTTATCCAGGGATTATCTATTACAGAGAAATCAGTGCAGACCCAGATTTTTGTGGTTTGAAACTTATACAATTTGGAGGCTTTCTTTAAGAAAAAGAATATGAAACTATGAATACAAAATTAGGTAGAATGTTGTGCAAGTGAGGGGTCTCTGAGGTTTCATTAAATGCATAGTAAATCCACCCCTGATAGCAGTTTTAGCATCAGAAGCATCATGGATTATTTTCATTTTTAATGCTTATAGACAGAAAAAGAACTAATTTGTGATGAAAGGTAGGCAGCATGTACTTACAGTACAGGTGGGCTGTTTGCATAATATTAAGAAGGCAGAATTTTTGTTAATCAAATAATTTCACATGTATAAAAGAGTGAAAGAACTCCTGCAGCCGATGTCTTTTATAATGTCACTAGAGGCCCGGTGCACAAAAATTTGTGCACTCGGAGGGGGAGGGGTGTCCCTCAGCCCGGCCTGTGCCCTCTCACAGTCTGGGACCCCTCGGGAGATAACGACCTGCTGGCTTAGGCCTGCTCCCAGGTGGCAGAGGGCGGGTCCAATCCCTAGGTGTAGCCCCTGGTGGGGGTGACTGAAGCTCCCAACTGCTCCTTTTTTTCTTTCTTTTTTTTTTAATTCTGGTCCAGCTTTAGCTTTGAGGCTTGCCTCCAGCTCTTAGGCCTCCAAGGCTGAAAGTAGGTTTCTGGCC
Source organism: Myotis davidii (assembly GCF_000327345.1). Lineage (NCBI taxonomy): Eukaryota > Metazoa > Chordata > Mammalia > Chiroptera > Vespertilionidae > Myotis > Myotis davidii. Next base: position 9,270,114 of record NW_006383011.1, read on the forward strand.
TTTGCTTACAATGTTGTAGTCCTGCTGGCAGAAGGGGTGGGTATTTGTTACAATGTTTCTTAAACTGCAGGCTCAGAGGCCTGCAGCTGCAGGCAGGGAACGTTGGTTTCCTCCAACACTGAGGCAAGCAAGCCTCATGTTAGTTTCAAGCTGCCTAGCTGCCGGCCACCATCTTGGCTGACAGTTAATTTGCATATCTCGCTGATTAGCCAATGAAAAGGGTAGCGGTCGTACACCAATTACCATGTTTCTCTTTTATTAGTGTAGATGAATTCTTGTGTAAAAATGAATAAGCCATTTTCAAAAGTTAGATTCTTGCAACCTGCTTTCTTTATTGCAGTAACTGTAACTACTTTTAACTTCTCTCAATTACTAACTATGAGATAGAACTTTGTAGGAGCTTATCAGATCTAACTCAGATACACCATAATTCGTAAGTTAGCCTTGATCATAAAAAGACACTTGTTTGGAGGAAACATTTTTATCACCTAACATTATTTTCTTCACAGTACTCTTGGAAAATAAAATTAGCCTATATCAAGAGAGGTATGTGATGGCAAACCTATCACCTGTTATTGTAGCCAACCTAAAATTCTAAACTAATCCTATATATTTAATGACATACAGACTTTAAATGTTTCATAAATTGACTCAACGTCTTGACTTAACAACAACCACTGTCTCTACTCAGTCATTTTTCATTCACTCTTCAACCTGCTGTGGTCTGTTAGACACTTCCACTCCTCCCTTTAAACTGTTCTCTTCAAGATCAAATAGGACTTCTGTTTCTAAATTCAGTCAACACATTTCAATTTGAAACACATGTACCTGAAACTCACCTATATAGCACCATGCAGCCCAGATTGCCTACTATGGCAAACAATAGCCTCATGACCCAACCCCAGCTTATTTCTCCAGTCTCAACTCCTTTTTCCACCATCCTTGCTCTCTCTACTCCATTCATACTGAACTGCTTACAGTTCCACTGGAAGCTCCCTGAGCCTTTTATGAAAGGCCAATTCCTCCCTTTCTCTGGCTAACTTGACTCTAAGAATTTATCTTAGATGTCATTCCTTCCAGGAAGCAAGCCTTCCTTGACTTCTCAAGGTGGGGTTAATTGCCTCTTCCTTACACTTTCTGTGCTGCTCCATCCCATGGCATTATAATTTCCTGCTTACGTGTTTGACAACCCTCTGGACTATAATATCCTTCAGAACAATGGTGGTAAACTCAATGCTTAATACATAGCATGTGTTCTACAAATATTTGTAGAAAGGCTGAGAGACCAATAAAAATTTTAAAAACAAACTATTTTAAAAGATAAATAAATAACACACATCACTATACACAAACCAACCAGATGATTTTACATAGACATTTGGATAAGTTTTACTTCCTATTCATAAAGTTCAATTACAGCAACAAAATGCATTTAATCATTTCAAATAAAACGCATTACCAGGTAATCAGCACATAATCACCTAATTAAAACTAATCAACACTTGTATCTCCATATGGAAATAAAACCAATAATTTAGTCTAATTACTGTCCATAAATGGTTTGGCTATTAAGTTTACTTTCTATAGAATTTACTGACTTAGCAGGCTACTTGAAAAGCATACAGTAACTGGCTTTATAGTGACTTTATAATTTAGGAACCTCTATCAATCAGTTTCAGATACATGACTAAGAGCTTCCTCATTAAATGTTATTTCCACATATTGGGAGCTAGTATATTATCAAGAAAACCGGTTTCCAGACTGAGCTCTGTTATTAAGTGTATGTGTGTGTATGTGTCTGTTTTCAAGTACATTTCTTCATCTATATAATAAAGGAATGGGTCAAACCTCTAGCTCTGAAGTGTAATCATAAGAAAAACATGAATGGCAGAGAAAGTCAAAGAATTAAAGATTTAGGGTCTGTTTAATGTGCAGGACCTTTGATAAATATGAGAATCTACTCTAATAAAAGACAAAGATGCTAATTGATTGTACCTTTGCTACACCCATCAGCCAATCAGAAGAGTATGCAAATTAACCCAACAAAGATAGCCATTAAATTTACATACTGCAGGCGGGGTGGGGCAGCACAATCCGCCGCCCGCCCGCCACCATTGGGCCTGCTGTGTGCGACCCGGGGCAGCATGGCAGTGCAGCATGATCGGCTGCCCGCCCCACTGCCATCAGGGCCTGTCATCTGCGACCCAGCTCAGGATCGGGCCTGCCATCTGCCACCCCGGGAGCGGGCCTAAGCCAGCAGGTGGTTATCTCCCGAGGAGTCCCAGATTGTGAGAGGGCACAGGTGAGGCTGAGGGACACCAACCACCCCCCCCCCCGCCAGTGCACACATTTTTGTGCACCAGGCCTCTAGTCTATATATATAAAAGCCTAAGTGACCTTTATGACCAGTTGACCGAATGACCGAATGACTGGTCACTATGACACACACTGACCACCAGGGAGCAGATGCTCAATGCAGGAGCTTCCTCCTGGTGATCAGTGTGCTACCACGGCCAACCTCTCATGGCCAGCCAACCTCTCGTGGTCCCTCCCTCTAGCTGTGCACACCCCCCAACCCCCAATCGAGACTGGGTGAGACTGCCCTGATCACCAGCCAGGCTGAAGGACCCCACCTGTGCATGAATTCATGCACTGGGCCTCTAGAAATAAGATGGGTCTGAAAAATGATCATCAGACTGAAATATAGAAGACAGGAATCCAGTTTCTTTTATGTGAGTCTTAAATAATATATTCCATTTAAACTAATTCTTGTTCAACTTCAGTTTAAGGATCTTATAGAAAAGTGAGTAAGACTGAAAGGGACAAGAATACCCTTATTTTTTTTACCCTATTTTTACCTATCCTATGTAAATGCAGTGATGTTGGTTTAAGATGTCTGGCTTTCCTCAGCAGCTAGAAGAAAAATAAATGAGGAGCTAAAAGATGGTAGAGAGAAAAGACAAACAGTAGATACTTATGCAGAAGAGAAGTGATAGTGATTAGACATACCAATAAGAGCCAGCATGTAGCAAGAATAGTAATTTTTCAAAGATTCTTGACTCTGTGATGGAAGTTCAAAATCTTTTCTAGCTTCATGTCCAACCAGCAGATCATCCTTACAGAATAATGTAAAATTTTTAAAATATATTTTTATTGATTTCAGAGAGGAAGGGAGAAGGAGAGAGAGATAGAAACATCAATATGAGAGAGAATCATTAATTAGCTATCTCCTGCATGCCCACACTGGGGATCCAGCCTGCAACCTGGGCATATGCCCTGACTGGGAATTAAATTGTGACCTCCTGGTTCATAGGTCAATGCTCAACCACTGAGCCACACCAGCTAGGCAAATAATGTACAATTTGACATAGAGATACATATGTCATGTTTTCCACTGAAATTCAGACATTGAGTTTGGTGAACAGGGAGGGTGGGCCTGGTGGAAGGTGATTTGCATTGGGAAACTGAGAAGCCTCCTAGGGAGAATCAACGCTTGATTCAATAACAAAGACACAGTAGTTGGAGAGGAAAAAAGGAGGGTAGCAGTATGTCCTAAGGTATCATGCTGACTCAGATTTGTCCCTTTTGCTAAAGCCTCGGACATTGATTCCTATGGAAAGGCACTGATGAGAGAAACTATTTCTGCTATTGAATGTGTAAGTATTGATGCTCAAGGCAATGCCACTTTGGTGCCCATGTGGCAAAATGTAGTTCAAGAGGGAGCAAGAGACATTTCCCTCACTTTTGCATGGGTCCAGGGAAGTTTCAGAGCATTAGAGGCTCCAGAAAACAGCTCATTTTGGAACCTCCAGGGCTCTAGCCCAACTGTGGGAGCTGCAATGCCCAAGGAAATACCTCAGATTTCATCCCCAAGAGACTTATGCCATTTTGTCCAGTAGCTCTCAGTTGTCAGCAGAAATGAGAAGGATGCATTCATAAACCCATGTAACACCCCAACACCCTACCCCAAGCTGTCCTGCCCACAAGGAGAAAATTTGGGATTGAGGTCCTTCAGTAAAAAACAGACACAAAGACCAGAGAACAGATTATTATTATCAATGTAGGCATGCTGTGGCCTGGAGTAACTTCAGTAACAAAGCAACAGACCAGCCCTGCCCTCCAGCAAAGAAGTATAGATAAATCCTACACTTTGGGACAACTTAATGTCCCTGGGGCTCCATTTCTCCATTTCTCTTTAATAAACACATATGAAGCACAAACTAGAGCCACTCAGCTGAGAGCTGAGCATATCAAGATTAATATGACCTGGCCCCTCAAGCAGCTTTTGGTCCTATAGGGGAGACAGACATACAGATACCCATACACATGAGAATCATAGACAGTAGGTCAGTGTCATGAAAACAGAAATACATGTGGTGCTGTTATAGTGTAGACAAGTACTTAACCCAATCTGTAAGTATCATAAAATGGAAACAATAATTTTCCTCTTAAAGCTGGATTTTCAACCAACTAAAGTGGAGCATGATTATTATCCAGGAAATAATGGTTGTCCATCCAATTCAGTAATGACCAGAGCCTAGGACTAAAGATTATGAGTAAAGAAAACCAAAGATAAGTTTTACAAAACACTACATGTTATGAGGAAATGTTTAAAATACAATGTTGAGAAACAAAAAACAATATATAAAATCTTGTATGTATATATAATATATATATACTTCAAAATAACATTGTTGATATTTGCATGTACACTGAGAGTAAGTATGGGGAGAGAGAGTGAATGAACATATAGACAAATATAGAAAGAAATACAACCAAATGTTAATAGTGGTTGTCTCTTAGGGTGATAATATTGAAGTCATTTTCATTATAGATTATTTTAATTTACATCTTTATTTTCCCTATATTTTATTAAATGTCTACATTGAGCATATATTATTTTTAATCTGAATAAAACAAATACTATTGTGTAAAAGAGTCATTAGGAAGAAGAAAACTACAGAATGTTTAGAAAAATAGTAAATTCATTTGTAAATGTTAGTAAATCACTAGGGGGGAAAAAGCTGCTAATCAAGACAATTACTTTTAAACCTATTGTTATACTTCTTTTATATACTTCTGCAGAAGAAAAATAAGTACCAGTTTGTCTAAAATATAGCTGACTCACACATTATTTTTTAATTGCTATTTATTAGTTAGCTTCAGCCCAAAATTTCTGAATGTTTGAAAGAAGACTACGTGATAGAAATTCAGCATGTGGATATAGTACAACTCTGTTTACTTCACTGATTAGATAGTTAAAATTACCCATTAATAGAGCAAAAACATATCCAAATTAAGTCTTCACAATACACAAAGAAGGATAAAAATCATGTTATTCATAGAATTTTCCAGGTATTTAAAGCAGCTATGTGATGAGTAAGTTTTATTTATGTATCTAAGTGTGATCAATTGAATCATGAGTCATTTTACATCACACATGGTGCTTAACATTGTCTCTCCAAGCTAATTAGTCAATGAAAAGATGAAAAGGATAAGGACAAAGAAGACACTATAAAGTGTTTTTGATGTTCATTCCACAAACATATGTTGAATATCTAACAAGTGGCAGGTTATCCTCATTTCTTCAGGAATACACATATAAAACTATCAATTACAGCTCCCAGGCAGGGGGGACCTGGGCATTAGTATAGTCTGGGCAGTGATCTGTAAGCTTAAAACATAGGTAGATATGGGGGTCACTTGCCCAAGGTCTGCAGAGAATAGTGGCTAGCAGAAATAATATAAAAGATAATTTCTAGGAAAGATACAAAAATAAAAATCAGGCTGACCAGGTGAATTGTCAGTCCAAAGGAGGTATAGGCTCAGAGGAGGATTCCTAGGAGGAGGCAATGGGATAGAAGTTAAAAAAAAAAAAAAAGGGCAGGGGGAATTCCTGAGGCAGATTGGATTCTGCATAAAGCTTCATAGAGCATGTTCTGCAATGTGGGCTGGAAGGGAGGTGGACAAACACAGTCCCTGCCTTCAAGAAGATCACAGCTTAGCAGAAGAAAGATACCAGGTAACACCCATTTAATTCTGCACAAGTACATGTCAGCTCCACCCAAAAGCTCCCCAAGCCTGGAAAAATGCCTCAGCCAAATTCATGTTATATGGATGGATAAAGATAATGAAAATGATGTCAAATACACAAAGGAGGTTGTAGATAAAGAGATAGGGCAGGGAAGTGGAATGCCCCAAAGATGAGAAGTCAGACACATGGTTCTAGTCCTTGGCTCAGCCATTAACTGGAGTTAACTTGGACAAGTCGTCTGACCTCCAAGCTCTGTGATGGAGTTGGAGTAGATGGTTGCTAATATTCCCTTTTTCTTATTTTTCCTTTTCACCATAAAATGAATTCATTTATATTAAATCAGATTGGAAAATCCTTTCTGATCCTGCCATCCTGCCAACTAAATTGAACAAATGCAAGTGTTTTATAACTCTTGGCCCTTTTAAACATTAATTACAATTGAAGCATCTGCTTGAACAGAGTTATTTTTTAAAAAAAAAAAACCACACACACTTAAATCTAAGCAATATCCTTGCAATATCTCCCTTGTGGACATGTAAACTTTTAACCTCTTACCTTGAATAGAGTTTCCACATTTGCCCTATTCAATCAACAATAAAAGTCAGATATGTCATTTCTTATATTTTTCCGTTAGCAGCATGCTATAATTCCAAGTAGAAAGGGTTTGAGGTGTGGGTTTTTTCTTTTTTTGCCTTTTTACATTCTACAGTGAGAAAGAAGTTAATGCTAGTTTATCAAAATAATTTATGCCTTAAAATTCCTCTAAGAGCAGAGAGAAAATAGCTTTCATTCCATTTTAGGCTTTCGTCTAAGCAGTTCCATTGCTATAGGATATAACATACTAAGAAAAAAAATTATAAATCAGTATTCCTGACGCTATTACACACTTTTTAAAATTCTAAACTTCAATATACACAATGTCTTTGATTTTGTTTGAATCCCTATTCCTTCCAAAATTAATTTTTTAAGACATTTAAAAACCAATTGGAGTATCTGTTATCAGTTTCAAGGTGCAAGATTAAGTATTCACAAAAAGACAAATGAGGATAACTTTCTATTCTAATAATCATCCACAAGGTGAAGGAAAAAATAACTCAAGTATGGTAAAATAAAGTTGGAGAGTAGGACATCAAAAATTCTAAAAGTCAGCAAAACATAGAAAGATTCCAAACTGGCAAAAGTAGGAGAGTGATAATCCGTTTCTTTAAATTACACATTAAAATAAAATTAACAATTTTCAGAGGGTATTATTTCTAATTTTATGCTTTATATAACAATCATCTTGAAACCCCATCAGTCTTGATTAGCCAAATAAAGTTTCCAGAAAAGCTAAGTTTGAAAGGAGAGAGGGAGAAACTTGTAACCAAAAACAAAAATAAAACTTCACATCTGTGTCTGCATCTGAAGTTGCCCTGTAAGATCTGATAACTTATTAGAAAGCAATCTTTTTTGCAAGTGGATTTACATCATACATTTTATCTCTCCAAGGAAATTCTAATTACTGATTCCAAACATTTTTGATTGATTTGCTTTTTATTCATCCAAGGTATTCTCTGCTCTATGATGAAATCAAGCCTTCAATAAAATTCCAAAAATTTCAGAACAATTTACAAGCTCCAGATGACTGAAAGTTTTCTCATGTCCATTTGGCATTCAGGAATAGAGTTTCACCAAATATATTCAGAAGAAGAATACATCTGGCACTCACTAAAACAAAGAACTCACCAATGACATACTTGAGGCAAATGAATGTCACATAAATGCAAATTTGCCAATATTCTTTGAGGCCAGAGCTACAATCCAATTTCCATGTACTTCAATGAGCCTGCTTGTAAGGCATAGGCCACCAGTTACATGGGTTAATGTTTGGGGTATTTTAGAAATTAATTTTAAAAATATGTATTATCTTTTGTGTACAGGTTTATAATGATGTATTGTGTGCAAGTGTGTGTATGTATGTGCATTAGAAAAGACCTAGCATCTGCTGAAAACCCACTTAAATGCATCTTATCTCTTAGCCATATGCTGACTCCAATTCAGTGACAAAGACAAGATAGAATCAAAATTTTAGCACTAAAAAGAATATTAGAAACTATTTCTTCTGAGGACTTGTTTCAATAATGGCAAGTAAAACATAAATCCGTGTCGAGTCACCTGAAGAGTATTTTCATGGATAATAATGGTAAACTTAGCTTTTTAAAAGTATTAAATTTTTAAGCATCAACAGGAAAACAGCCCAGTAAAATAATTTAATCAACATTATTGTTACAAGGGTATCTTACCGAGCTACAATAGTCAGTTGTCATTTTTCATCATGTTACTAAGAATGCTACTATTTAACAAATGAACTCTTTCTATGAAAGGCAAGGGCTTACACAGCCAATTCTGGCTCCCGCACTAGCTTCTCCTCCAACAGCTTCATAAGGGAATAAACTTTTACAAACCAACTAGACCCAAATATTGCCTGGTTTGGCTATATGGCCAGAAACTGTAGGCTAATTCTGAGATTTATCTTGGTCTCTAGAATGCCAGGGATACCCACTGGGCTCAGTTAGCTTACAACTGAATCAGCCACTCTGGTAATCAACATCTCTGAATCTCTTCTGAAATTGTGATCCCCCGCCACCACCACCACCAAACAGAACTTCAAATCTTTACAATCTAAGGTTCCCCTGAGCTTACAGCTATTCAGCAAGATGAATTTATTACAACCTTTAACTGGAATTTGCTCAATCTATGCATCCAGTTTGAATCTCTAGAGTTGTACTACACTGAAGAAATCATCCATGCCTCTTTTCTGTCCCTGAAGTCACAAATTCGGTTGGTGGTGGGGAGAGAGTAACATTTAGAGCATCAGACAGCCTGCAATTGAACCACACTTTGCTGCTCACCAGCTGTGTGACCAGGGCAAGTTACTAAACTCCTCTGTGCTTCAATTTATTTTTTAGTAAAATGGGCATGAACAATAGTCCTGGTGAGTTGTCTCATATGAAGTACTTAGTTTCTGAAAAGGTGTAAGCACTACCTAAGTGTTAGTTAGTACGATTTATTATCAGTAAAGAAGTATAATTTTTATAAGTCACTTGAAATTCAAAAACTTAGTATCTCAGAGCCATTTATTCCAAAAATACTATCATCTCGGGATGTTGGTCAGTATGGTGCCACACATTTCTATGACCCAAGTCATCAAACTGCAGCGAATTAAATATCCAAACTCTGCTTCTTCTAAATATCCCATAAACTAGAGATAGTTACAAACAAAATATGAAGAAAATTTTCAACCTTAATAACTTCTTCTTTTCTATCATACAGTGAATCTGATTTACTAAGCTCACAGTATAAACTGAGTAATAGGTCACTGTGATTGATAATATCAACAAGTGGCAATAGCTACATGCAAGGAACTGGAATGTACTAAGGGCTTTATGAGCATTCTCCTATTTAAAACCTCTACAAGACAAGAATTATCATTATCCCAATTTTATGCATGAGGAAACTGAGGCCCAAAGAGGTTAAGTAACTGTCCCAAGATCACACAGCCTATGAGTGGCACAGTCAAGACCTGAACCTAAGCTCTCTGGATCCCGGCCCTATACCATATTGCCCCCTCACTGGGGGTTATCTTAGGATGTAGCTATCATTTCTGAACGAAACACTGTGGATATAGGAGATTTGATATTATTGGCAGAGCCTGGGCCACATACTCACCCAAAAAGTGTCAGAGGAAAACGAAGCTCCATACAAATCGTAAGGACTGATACGCTCTAAATCAAACTGCAGTGTCTGAATTCAAGGAAAGTAAGAACCAGGGCAAAGGATATACATGAAATAAGGGCTCAGGATGGAAGCCCCAGCTCCTGGCCTATCTTGTAGCTCACAGAGGCAGGCCTAAATCTTGGAAGACTTGACAGCGTGTATAGAATAGGCTGTCTTCCAGCCAGAGGAGCCTGGAATTGTGGACCCAGTACTCTTTATATGCCCAGTCTCATCAGCACGCCGAAACAACTTAAACCACTACAGAAGACCATAATTCTGCCACATCACCAGGCCTATTTGCCAGGTTCTGGGCCTTGACATTTTAGTTGTATAGGCGCTGGGTCATTTTTACAAATTTCCTTATTTGTAAGACCTAGGAGTTGGGAAACTTAGGGGCATTCTGTAGGTAAACCTGGCCATGACCTACCACTATAAGGGTTGGTTACCAAAGGAAAACCAGGATACTTATTAGTAGAAGAAAGAATAAATGAGAAACAGGCAAAAATGATGTGATCAGCTAAGGGTAAGTTACAATGTGATAATAACAGATAAGTACAATATAACTACAGGTAAATGTTGTTATCCTAGTCAACGTTTTTAAAGAACTGAAAGAAGTTTAGTGACTGCTGTGGTTACCCAGCTAGAGCACAGCAAAGTCCAGGTAAGAACTCCTGGCTACCTGTCCTATTTTCTTTCTAAATTACTTTCCTTTAAGTTCGCCTAGGACTGAAGGGTTTCCCCAGGACGCAGAACTTTCATTGAAAAACTGGAAACGTCCTCAAAAATCAGGACCACATTATGACATTCACGGTCCCTAGTCACTTTTGCCTTCGTGGTCCCCTTCCTCCATGAAAGAAAAGAAAAGAAAAAAGAAAAGGAAAGGAAAGGAAAGGAAAGGAGAGGAAAGGAAAGGAAAGGAAAGGAAAGGAAAGGAAAGGAAAGGAAAGGAAAGGAAAGGGAAGGAAAGAAGGAAGGAAGGAAGGAAGGAAGGAAGGAAGGAAGGAAGGAAGGAAGAAAGAAAGAAAGAAAGAAAGAAAGAAAGAAAGATAATTTCCAACTACAATAGTATAAATACAAATATAATTTAAGCTAAATGATACCTACTTTTTCCTTCTGACTTTAAAAGAAATTGTAACATTGTGGAGAAGTTCTAAAAGTATCATGGGTCCAAGGTTAGTTGGGCCTGGGAACAACCCATCATGGATCCACGTTCTCTCCATGTGTTGGCCATGGACAGCATGTATCCCTTTCCTGCTCAGTTTGGCTTACCTCTGGGTTTTAACATGACTGCTAGTAGCAACTGAAGCAAAGGGCTCCATTGTTCCCCCTCCACAGTGAGCTTAGAAAGCCTTTCCCCTAACTATGGAAAAGAAATCTTCCACTCAGTTCTGATGGGTATGAAGTGGGACAATAGCTTATCCCAAAACAATCGCTGGAAAATGCATTATTGATTTTATTACCTTTAGACTAATCAGGAGATACCCTATTGTTAGGAATAGGAATGATACCTAAATAATACTGGGTTATGTTACAATGGAGGAATGGTCTACTATAGGCCCTCATTCCATGCATATCTAAGAACAATCATTCACATGTATTGGATATTTGCCATGAGTTTCTCACTCAGTCCTCACAACTTTTAAAAACAGAGTGTTAATCTCCACAATTACAGAAACAAACTGAAGTTTAGGAAGCGTAAAGGATTTGCCCAAGATAAGATTTTTTTAAAAATGGTACATAAAAAGGACAAAACATAAAAAAATTAATAAAATTAAAAATGCTTGCTCTAAAAGACATTAAGAAAAGAAAAAGACAAGATAAAGCCTGAGAGAAAATATTCAAAAAATATATATCTGACAAAGATCTTGCAGGAAGACTATACTTTTAAAAAAACCATTACAACTAATAATAAGACAAAAAGCAATAAAGAATTGATTTAAAGATTTGAATGGGCTCTTCACAAAAGAGAATATATTGATAGTCAATAAGCATATTAAAAATGCTCAACGTCACTACCCCTGAGAGAAATCCTATATAATAAAAGCCTAGGTGACGTCGCATGATGTCGTCACAAGATGGCCGCCACAAGATGGCTCGCAGGGGAGGGCAGTTGGGGGCAACTGGGCCTGCAGTGGAGGGCAGTCGGGTGCAACCAGGCCTGCAGGGGAGGGCAGTTGGGGGGGACCAGGCCTGTAGGTGAGGGCAGTTGGGGGCAATCAGGCCAGCAGGGGAGGGGAGTTGGGGC
>NW_006383011.1:9282238-9284084 GCF_000327345.1 Myotis davidii
GTAATGACCGGTCACTATGATGTTCACTGACCACCAGGGGGCAGACGCTCAATGCAGGAGCTGCCCCCTATTGGTCAGGGCGCTCCCACAATGGGAGCACCGCTCAGTTAACTGAGGGCGGCCAGACTCCAGGCTCATGGCTGGCAAGTGCAGCTGCAGCAGCCTGAGCCTCTCACGCCTCCACAGCAGCAATACCAAGTGGCAGTAGTGGCAGGTGCAGCAGTCCGACACCCCCAAGGGGTCCTGGATTGTGAGAGGGTACAGACCAGGCTGAGGGACTCCACTGGTGCATGAATTCATGCACCAGGACTCTAGTATAAAATAAAATCACAATTAGATGCCACTTACACACCCCTAATAATAGCTAACATTATAAATGACTGACAATACTAGGTGTTGGCAAGAAAGTGGAGCAAAGGGAATCTCATACATTGCTGACAGGAAAATAAAATAGTAATCTCTTTGAGAAACAGTTTGATACTTCCGTATAAGGTTAAACATAACCCCTACCGTGTGACCCAGCAGTTCTACTTCTAAGTATTTACCTAAAAAATTGTAAAACATGTCCACACAAAGATTTCTATGTGAATATCCATGACAGCCTTGTTTACACACTGTCCAAATATCCATCAACTGGTGAACAGATAAACAAATCAGTGTACTGGTATGTCCACACAATGGAATACTACTCAGCAACAACAACAACAAAAATGAGCTTCTGATCACCTAACAGCAAGGATGCATTTCAAAACATGCTAAGTGAAGGAAGCCAACACAGAAAAGTACACACTCTAGTATTCCATTTAAATAACTTACGCCGAGAAAAGATTGCAGAGGAGCAGGGAACAAGCAAGGAGGCCATTGTAATAATCCAAGTGGAAGATGGTGGTGGCTTAGACCATGGTGCTCACTAAAGAACTGATAGTTGAGCATCGACCTATGAACCAGGAGGTCATGGTTTGATTCCTGGTCAGGGCATATGCCTGGGTTGTGCGCTCAATCCCCAGTGTGGGGCATGCAGGAGGCAGCTGATCAATGATTCTCTCTCATCATTGATGTTTCTATCTCTCTCTTCCTCTCCTGTCCTCTCTGAAATGAATCAAAATATTTTTTTAAAAAAGAATTGATAAGAAAAGGTCCAATTCTGGATATATTTTGAAGATGAAACCAATGGAGTTTTCTGAAGAATTGAATGCAGGCTGTGTGATAAAAAGAAATCAAGGGATGACTCCATGATATTGGATCTGAACAAATGGAAAGATGAAATTGCTTTTAATTGAGGTGATGAAGCAGCTGGGAAGAGTAAGCTGGGAGAGAGGGTGAGAATCAGCAGACCTATACAATTTGAAATGTCTAGTAGGTGTACAGATGAAGATAACAAGTCAGCGGTTGGGTACACAGGAAGAGTTCCAGGCTAGAGATAGAAATTTGGGAGTTTTAATCCACTATTTCTGAAGAAAGGGTTAAGGATAGGTAGAAATAATTCAAAAGAAATAAAAGAGTCGTTATTCACAGATGACATGATATTGTACATAGAAAACCCCAAAGACTCCATCAAAAAACTACTAGACTTACTGTATTTGCCGGCGTATAAGACGATTTTTTGGCCCTGAAAAATATGCCTCCAAGTGGGGGGTCGTCTTATACGCCAGGTACACTTCAGATAGACTGCCCATAGTGCTTGCCCCGTGCCATAGTGGCCTCCCGATGCCCGCCCACTTCATTCCACATACCGTTCAGGCATCAGCAACGCTGCTGGGTGTATGCTCGGCTGTTATGCGATTTTGCTGTTATGCGATTTTACCACACTCGCAAAATCGCACACAGCCGACCATAACCCCAGCAT
>NW_006383011.1:9284865-9285949 GCF_000327345.1 Myotis davidii
AAACTTAAGCAAGGAGGTGAAAGACTTGGATTCAGAAAACTATAGGACACTGTCAAAAGACATAAGGACAATGGAAGCAAGTAGAAGAGAAATACCATGTTCATGGATTGGTAGAATCAACATCATTAAAATGTCCATACTACCTAAAGCAATCTATAAATTCAATGCAATTTCCATTAAAATACCAATGGCATACTTCAAAGACCTAGAACAAACTCTCCAAAAATTCATCTGGAATAAAAAAAGACCCCAAATAGCTGCAGCAATCTTGGGAAAGAAGAACAATGTTGGAGGGATCACAATACCAGACATCAAGCTACACTACAAAACCACTGTTTTCAAAACTACCTAGTTCTCGTGCAAGAACAGACATATAGACCAGTAGAACAGAACAGAGAACCCAAAAATTGACACAAGCCACTATGCTCAATTAATATTTGACAAAGGAGGCAAGAGCATACAATGGAGTCAAGATAGTCTCTTCAATAAATGGTGCTGGGAAAATTGGTCAGATACATGTAAAAAAAATGAAACTAGATCACCAACTTGCACCATATACAAAAATAAACTCAAAACTGTTAAAGGACTTAAAGGTAAGACGGGAAAATCATAAAAATCTTAAGAAGACTTCATAGGCAGCAAAATATCAGACATACCGTATTTGCCGGCGTATAAGACGACTGGGCATATAAGACGACCCCCCAACAATTCCACTCAAAATACAGAGTTTGTTATATACTCGCCGTATAAGACTACCCCCTCTTCCGCACACCTTCCACACACCAAATAAAAGGTAAAACAATATCAGATTTGATTTTAACATTTTAATTTATATTCAAATGCTTATGACATGCAGGAAAACTGTCACAAGGCTGTATGTAATCAAACATATACATAAAACAGTGCAAGTTTATTACCGGTAAACATACCGGTAATTCACTAAAGAAAACACACTCTATAGACTGGTACCGTAGATGCTTCTCAGGAACACAGGCAAGCAGCCCACAACCTAGAGGGACTGTCAATGATAGAAGAAAGATAACAAATAGAGGTAGAGAGCAAGTGCCGGGCAAGTCCCTAGCAA
>NW_006383011.1:9287689-9312215 GCF_000327345.1 Myotis davidii
GACAAGGTAACACTGGACAGACTGTCTGACCTCAGAGAGAAGGTGGGGGGGGGGGCGGGGTTGGAGGTCAACCAAAGGACTTGTATGCATGGATATTAGCATAACTAATGGACACAGACACCGGGGAGGTGGGTGCTTGTCCTAGGGGGAGTGGTTGGGAGGGAGGTCAATCAGGGAAAAGGGAGACATATGTAATACTTTAAACAATTTTTAGAAAAGGAAATAAATGAAAATCTCTCTGTACAGATCTTTTTACTGTACAAAATCAAATACTAATTCTTTAAAATTTTGGAGATCATTAATGACTAGGAAAACAAACATTCATATTTTGTTAGTAAAAATCTTCAGTACTATTAGCAAAATTGCATATACTCAAGTATAAGGTTCAGGCATGAAGCTCCTCTGAGTTTCCCCCATATCATGTGGCTTGCAACCAAATTGGCAATGTCTGGGCAACCCACTGCATACTCCAAAGATAAGGAGAGAGGCTTCCACCTGATAGCCTGGGTCTACCACCTTTCCCACGGCAGGGAAGGAAAAGGAGCTGTTCCTCTCCCTCCCACCCTCTGCCTCCAGCTCTGGGTCAAAGTCCTTAATACCTCCAGTTTATACATTGTCTCATTCATGAAACTGTATTTGGCTCTTTGCTCTTTAGAGGACGTGACTGCCTTGGAAGCAAACTATTAATCTGATTTTAGAGTGTAGGCTTCAGAGATAACTGCAATCTGTGTGGTATGATTTGAAGAAGCCAGGAAAAAAAAAATGGTTTCCCCTCCAGATTCCTGAAATTCCACATTAGAATGAAAGGTGAGAGTGCAATGCCCAACCTGGAATGACCAGGACTGGGGACTCTCCCACAAATGAGCCAGTGGAGAGAAGAAAGGCAGTAGGTGAGAAAAGGGGCCCATGAAAAAAAAGGAGGTTTGAGAAAACAAAATCAAACTCCACCTTCACATTTTTGTTAGTGTGAGTTCTACTTGGCCTATTCCCAACACCTGGAACATAACAGATCACAAATATTTGTTGAATGAATGAATTAACTCTTTCCTAGGTTTGAGGAAGCAGACCCTCCCCCACTCCCAAAAACAAACAAACACACAAAGCATCTGAAAGAAACGACAAAAGAATCAGTTCTATGAATGGGATTAAATTACTCTCCTAGAATTCACTGGAGAATTGGGGGGTGGGGGGGGGGGATTAAGCAATTTTCCAGGACCCTCAGAAGCTCTCCTGCAGAGCGTATCCCCCTCCACAGGCACCAGAAATTGCCCCGGAGGCTGGAGCGTCACAAAGACTGATGCAAACCCCATGTGCCAAACGTGCCATCTTCGGCCTGGGGTTCCGGCCCATGAGAACTGGGGAGGAGGGATAGGTGGGGTGCTGGAGAGAGCCCTGGGCCAGGGGGTGCGGACCCAGCCCCGCAGCGCGCTCTCCCGCTCGGCTTGCAGTGCTAGGCTCAGCCCAAGCGCCTCCCTCAGCTCTCTCCTCCGCCCTCCTTCGCCCTCCCCCTTTCCCTCCCTTTCTCCTCCTCCTCCTCCTGCGGCTGCAGCCACTGCCAGAACTCGCCAGTTCAGACCCACGGGGCTGCCCTCCCCTGCACTCTCCCCTCGCTGCCCGGGTCCGGAGCGCTGCGCTGCCGCGCAGGTAGGAGCCCCCCGACGCGGGGGTCACACCATTGCGCCTAGTGCCCGCAGGGCTGCGCGCCGGCGAGTAAGTGGGGTAACCTGAGGGGTGCAGTGTACCCGAGACCTGACCCAGACTTTGCAGGATCTCTCAGGCAGAAAGGGAGGTGGAGGTGTGCGGTCTGGGAATGCGATTTGTCAGCATGTGCCAGTAGCAGGGTGACATCTGTTTGCATGGGCATGTGTGCGCGCGCCAACAGTCATCAGACAGGGCTTTGCCCCTAAACGAGATTTTGAGATTTTCAGGGGCTAATGTGCGAGATTTAAGACGCACCTGGATTCCACAGGCGCTGGTAAAAACTGGGGCGCTGAGCAGCTCCAGGGATTGCCGCCTGTTAGCCTACTGTTGAGAAAGGGACCTCACTTCACTGGGGGCGCCAGGCCCGCCACCCCGAAACTCAGGCTTCGGTGTGGTCCCCGGGTTCAGGCCTTAGGCAGCCCCAGTCCTGAAGGTAGCGTGTCGGGGACCGAGAAACTAGCGAGGCACAAGGGAAGCAGGCGCTCCTCCACACAACCTGGCGCTTTTAAACAAAGCCGCGCGCAGAGAACGGCGTGGAAATAACACTTTTGAGAGCTGGTGCTGGGGGACGTGAGAAGGAGCTCTTGAGGGGCAGGTATTCTGGAACTGGGAAGAGATTGCCAGGTTTTGTGGTGGTGTTTTGTTTAGTTTTAAGTGTGAGGCCAAGGTAATTCATATTGGTTCGCAGGTATTTCTCCTGAGCTGTGCAAAGAACTTCACTAGCTGGAGGTGAACTTCTAGGGAAAAGCCTTAACGTTCAAGGGGATAGGAGATTTGCTGTCCCACCTTCACTCTTGCTAATAAGTAATTAAATAAATAAATACCACCTCTTCTGAAATTAATTACCTCAATTCTTTTCCTTCTGCCTCATTCTGGAGCCTGTTGTGTAGGTGCAGTATGAAAGGTACGCTGTGTGTCCTTTGTATGTGTTTAGCACAGCCGGATGGAATGAAGTGAAATGTAACTCTGCAGCCCTGTTACAGACTTTGGTGCCTCCTTTGGCCACTGGAAGGTTGAGGAGGAGGTGGGGAGTTGAGAAAGTAGATTGAAGTTGGGTATCATGGAGCCTCTGCTTCCCCCACCCCTCTCCTTCCTTGCTTGTTACCTCACAGCCAAAGTTTTGCTATTTGCCCCGCAACTGATACTAAGCATCCCTTTGTCCTGTGTTTTCTTGGAGGTTCACGATGTTGAAAGCCCTTTTCCTAACTATGCTGACTCTGGCGCTGGTCAAGTCACAGGACACTGAGGAAACCATCACATACACGGTAAGGGGTGATGGAATTTGAGATAAGTGCTCTTCAGCGGGATTCTGTGACACAAGGGAGACTTGATCCATTCTTGCCAGTGTATGTGGGCTGCACTCGCAGAGGGTAATAAACAATGCCTTAGCATGGTGCACGTTTGATTCCTTGTAAATTGCAGGCGGTCCTTTCTAAAGTTCATTTAGATTACCCGTTGAGATAGGGACTAAAATGTAATTAATGATCTGTGTAAGGCAAGAGAGAGAGAGAGAGAGAGAGAGAGAGAGAGAGAGAGAGAGAACCATTTTAAAATGAAAACCAAAGTAAGCTACATGTTTCCAGCACATTCAATAAATTAATGGGTGTCAGGAATTGGAAAACCAGGATTCCTACATACATGCAGATGAAACTAAAACTGGCAGAGAAAGACTAGTCGAAATCAGTAAACATCAGAAAAGCACTTTGCCTCATTTGTACATGTGACATGTTCTCAGGTAAGTGGCCTTTATAGACTTTATACAGGCTGATGTTCATTTACAGTATAACTGATAACTCATATAGATGCCCTTGCGATAAACTGTATGTGTTACCAGGATGTGGAATTCGCTCAAGTGGTTTTGAAATCCATTGTGTGAAATTTGATCTTGCATCTTCTAATTAGCATATCTGATATTTCCAGATAATATCTGATTAATTAGTTAAGTGCATGGGTATGCATAACTAATGTTTACTAAAATATTGAAAATATCATCTGACCTCTCCCACTGCCAGGAGTGGATGTGGTGAGGACAGAGGGTGGTACTTACCTCACTTCTGGTGAGTCTGCACCTCTGTTTTGTGTTCTTTACTCTTTAATCAGTGTTGTGAGGCAAATGACATTTGTCCTGAATCAGAATAGGAAAAACACATTTTTTTTTACTTGTTTCCAATTTAAAATTAAGTAATCCTACTTAGAAAAATGTGAAATTCGCCCTGACTGGTTTGGCTCAGTGGATAGAGCGTCGGCCTGCGGACTCAAGGGTCCCAGGTTCGACATCCCCCGTAGGAGATGTGCAGGAGGCCGCTGATCGATGTTTCTGTCCCATCGATGTTTCTAACTCTCTATCCCTCTCCCTTCCTCTCTCTAAAAAATCAATAAAATATATATTTTTTAAAAATGTGAATTTTTTTTAAATAAAATTCTTAAAAGTGAGCTAATCTCAACTACTGATAATACACATTATATCACTTTTTTGGTACCATATTATCCCCAGAATGATAGTATTCATCTGGCAAATGTTCCTTGTTGTTGTTCAAATCAACTATCAATCAAATAGGGTTTAATATAAATATTTTGTTAACCTAATGGTAAATGTAATTGCTTCCTCTGCTGAAGATAAATAAAGCAAGAGAAATGAATACATGTGTTGTTTATCTTCTACTGAAAATGTTTTGTTATGCAGGCTAAATTAAACCTTAGTTTAAGTTAGGGAGCTAATGTTAAATTAGCTATCCACTTTCATATTCATCTAATAAAAGATTTTATAGCTTTTATAATTTCTTGTTTTATACTCCCTCCCCTTTGCTAATCACTAAATCTTATTCATCTTTAGCAGAGAAAGTTCCCTGTGGATTAAACACAATTGTTTTAAGATTACACACTAGGGTTCACTATTATGACAACAGATTTCTCAGATATGTCATCCTTTTTGTGCTAAGATTAGATCTTTATTGACTTGTGTATGCCTAATGATTAGTGGTTGAAGAATAAGATGTAACTATTTTTAAGTATCCCACGGTGGAGACATTATCTGGTTTCATTCTCACAGCAAAGTATAAGGTAAGTGGCATCATCTTCCCTCTGCTGGGAGTAGAACTGAAGGTCTGGGAGAGTATCTCAGTTGCTTAAGGCTACAAAGCCAGCAAGTGGTTAGCTCAATTTACTCTAGGCTTGTATAATAGTAGATCCATATTAAAGGTACTAGAATGAAATACCTATAACAAACTGAAGTTTTTTCTATTAACATGCAGATTATTTAAGTGAACTGTCATTTTTCGTAGCTTGAAAGAGGTACTTTTCAGAAGGATGGGTGCATATCCATAAGATAGCATTCCCCCTCCATATTAAAGATAGGGTGCATTCAGTTAGTTACTCACCAAGTATCTGCTATGTGCATAAGCAGTTCTCATTACTATCAAAAGAATTTAAGTTTATTTGTTTACTAAGAAAATCAGGCCTTAACCTCAGGGATTTTACCCTGGGAAGATACTGTTAAAAACCACAAAGTTCCTAAGCAAGTACAAATAATATTTTTATACAGGTTATACAAGTTGCTAAAGCAATAGAAAAGCAAGGAGGTAATTAATTTCAGTGGTGGGATATTGGAGGAGATAGAACTCTGTGCTGGTTCTTGAAGGAAGTAATGACTTTGGATTAATCCAAAAAGGCTGAAGAGGCACTTGAATCAGGAAGAAAAGAAATTGGCATAATCAAAGTCTAGAAGTGTAAACAACTGAGACAATTCCAAGAGGTGACAAGGTCAGATGGGCTGGAGCTGGGTAGTAGGGAGAAACTGGAGATGATAATAATGAGAGATGAGAGATCTGCAGGCCACTGTGATCTCTTAGATCAGTGGTTCTCAACCTTCCTAATGCTGCGACCCTTTAATACAGTTCTTCATGTTGTGGTGACCCCAACCATAAAATTATTTTCGTTGCTACTTCATAACTAATTTTGCTACTGTTATGAATTGTAATGTAAATATCAGGATATGCAGGATGTATTTTCATTGTTACAAATTGAACATAATTAAAGCATAGTGATTAATCACAAAAACAATATGTAATTATATATGCGTTTTCCAGTGGTCTTAGGCAACCCCTGTCAAAGGGTCGTTCGACCCCCAAAGGGGTTGCGACCCACAGGTTGAGAACCGCTATCTTAGATGGCGTAACAACATAACCAAGAGAGCAAGAAAGATTGCCACGGAGGCTGTTGTGCACCATGTAGTGATATGGAGACCTGTTAAGGAGCCTTGCCTGCTCATGAGGCCAGGAAGGCTTATACTAACTGGTAGATATAGAAATAGACACAAAGTCAACAGAACTTGAAGGAAAATAATTTGAAAAGTCAATACTGATGTCAAAATTGTAATCCTGACTCCTGAGAATGGTGGTAAGTGCCTTTCTTGAACAATGTTTGGGAAACTTGGAAAAATTAGTTTGGGAGATAAAGTAAATTTAGTTGTTCCCCGCTAAGTTTTAGATATCAGTAAAATATCTACACTGACCTCTCTGTCTCCATTCAGCTATTTACTTGCCAAGCATCTGTTGTGTGCATAAGCAACTCTCAGCTCTATTAAAATAATTTATTTTTTTGTTTACTATATTTTTTCTCAATATTTCCTGACGCATATTTCTTTTCTCAAGAAATAGCCTCTGCTAAGTGAAATAAGCCAGTCAGAGAAAGACAGATGCCATATGATTTCACTTATATGTGGAATCTAATGAACAAAATAAACTGACAAACAAAATAGAAACAAATTCAGAGATACATAGAACAGACTGACAGCTGTTAGAGGGGAGGAGGTTGAGGAGAGTGGGAGAAAGGTGAAGAGATTAAGCAAAAAACAAAAAGCAAAAAAACTCATAGACAGACAACAGTATGGTGACTACCTGAGGAAAACAGAGGTAGAGGGAGGTAATAGAGGGTAAAGGAGGAATAAACCGTGTTAGAAGGAGACTTGACTTGAGGTGGTGAACACACAGTACAATATACAATGTATAGATGATATTTTATAGAATTGTACACATAAAACTGATATAATTTTTAACTAATATCACCCCCAATAAATTAAATAAAAAATAAAATAAAATAGAAGTAGCACCTAAATTATCTGTATCAGAATCATATGGGATGCTTGTTAGGAACTCAGATTCCAGGCCTCCTACCAGAATCTGATCTTTTGAGTGGAACCAGCACCTTGGTGATTCTTAACCATACTACAGTGTGAGATTCACTGACCTTCAGTAAGAATTCAGTTCCTGTCTGTCCCAAAGAAAGGTTTCCCAGATTTGGCCCTGTCTACCTCTCTAACCTTATACCCACCCACCCAAGACTACTTGCAGCTCCATCCCCTCTTTAACAATTTTACTCTTCTAAGTCCCCATTCACTTGTGGCCTCCCTCACAGAGCCTTTCCTTCCATCCTGTTTTGCCCACCATATCCCTGGGCAAAGTCCACAACTCCTACCTACATGTATACTTGTGTCATGGCACCTAACATCTTGTTCCAATTTGTCTACCTGTCTGTCTCCTCTTCTGACCCATGAACTGCTTGAGGGCAGGGAAAAGGGCTTCATGATCTTTGCATTCCCAGGGACTAGAATGGTGTGAGAAGGTACTTGATAGATGGTTCAGTAAGGGAACCAAGAGGACCTGTGGGAACTGAAACTAGGAGGCAGGCCAGGGTGTGAGAGGAAGGCTCTGAACCCAGCTGAATGGGAATGATAAGGAAAGCCAGGTGCTGGAATGCTTTGGAGAGAGAAAGAAGAGAAGAGTCAAGGGCTGAAAAAAAAAGAACTCAGTTGGATTTTGCGGGGGGCGCGGGGGGGGAGGAAGGAAGGAAGGAAGGAAGGAAGGAAGGAAGGAAGGAAGGAAGGAAGGAAGGAAGGAAGGAAAGAAAGAAAATAAAAGCTAGAGAATGTTAAACTACCCATCTCATCATCTATCTAGGAAGCTAGTGCAAAGACTGTTGCCATAAGAATGACACTTTTAGAGTGACTTCCTAGGGACTGGATACACCAACTAACTGTCTCCTGGCCCCATCTTGATGTTTTCTTCACAGCAATGCACAGATGGATATGAGTGGGATCCTGTAAGACAGCAATGCAAAGGTGAGCCAACTTCAAAGACTTCCCATCTGAACATAGCTTTCTGTGTCACTCTTCATCTTATGCCACTCTTCCTGTACTGTTTGTATTATACCAAAAAATAGATGAGCATATATGTACATGTTCAGTTTTCCCCCTATGAAGATTCCTGACTTATTTTTTTATTCACCACAGATATTGATGAATGTGACATTGTCCCAGATGCCTGCAAAGGTGGAATGAAATGCGTCAACCACTATGGAGGATACCTCTGCCTTCCTAAAACAGCCCAGATTATTGTCAATAATGAACAGCCTCAGCAAGAAACACCAGCAGCTGAAACTGTGGGTGCAGCTGCAAATGCAGCTGCAACCTCGGGTGCAGCAGGGGGTGTAGCAGCCAGTGGCATGGCATCCAGTGGAGTGGTGCCTGGGACTGGTTATGTCGCCAGTGCTGCTGCAGTTGCAGGTCCAGAAGTGCAGACTGGCCGAAATAACTTTGTTATCCGACGGAACCCAGCTGACCCTCAGCGCGTTCCCTCCAACCCTTCTCACAGGATCCAGTGTGCAACAGGCTATGAGCAGAGTGAGCATAACATCTGCCAAGGTAAGCGTGACTTCTTTCACTAACAAATAGGTTCTTGCTCAAGTGCACCACGTGGTGAAAATAACAACTCACACATTTTTGACAGCTTCTCACATGTGCCAGACATTGTGCTAAATGCTTTGCCTGCGATAATCCTAAAAGGCAGTTGCTTCCTGCATAGTCGTCATTTCACAAATGAGGACTCAGAGAGGTCACCAGTGGTTCTCAACTTTAGCTGCACATATTTAGAGTCACTTGGGAGCCTTTAAAACTCCTCTACGTTCAAGTCACACCCCAGCCCAATTCAATAACGATCTCAGGCATCAGCATTTTTTAAAGCTCCTCACGTGGTTCCAGCATGCAGTCAAGTTTGAAAACCCAGGGTCACACAGATGGTGAGTGCAGAGCCAGCCTTAAGACCCGGCAGACAGGGCCAGAGTTACAGCTGTCAGAAGGAGCAGTCAGGTTCTCCATGGGAATTTGACATTGTTCTGCCAAGCTACGCCCTACTAGTAAATATCCCCCTTTGGATTCTCAAGTTTTCTTTCCATTGAACTTACCACTGACATTTTTTCCATATTATGGGATAAAGAAATGGGGCTCCTGCTTCTCAGTACCATTTCCCCCACTCATACTCACATGTCTTTTAAAGCTCTCATTTGAACACATTTCGCACAGGAAATGGCACCATCTGTCTAGGTTTTTCTGTTTATTGTCACAAAGAGTACACATCACTGTGTATTCTAGAAATAGCTGTAGACTCATGCTAGCAAAGCAATAAGAATCTTGGGCTTTGAAGACACACAGGATAGTAGCTAACTGGACTATGCTAAGGGATTGTTTCCCTCTTCCTACCTGACAAACCCTTTCAGATCTGCTTGATGTGGAGACTGTGTTACTGAGCTAGGCCACAGGAGTCCCAGACTCCTTTTTCATTGCAGGGCTGACTGAGTAGACCTCCTATTACACCATAAATGGCAGGGACACATTGGTCAATGGAAAGGGCCAGGAGTTCTTACCTTCTACCTACTCACGAGTGAGGAAGAGAGCACCTTCCTCCCTCAACACTGAGGAGTTCAATTGGGATCACCTAGCTGCTGCATTAAGTGAAAAAAGCATCTTCTAGTCTCCTGGGAATGCTGTCCCTCATTCACCAGTGTTGAGTTTTATCTCTTATATAAGAGGTAGTAGATTTTAAATGGAAATCTATCATGTTCTGACTTCTATTATTTTACTAGGGGCCCAGTACACAAATTTGTGCACCTTGAAAGGAACTGTGGGCCGTGATGCTGCAGTGGGCACAGGGGCAGGTCTCGGCCCATCCTCTGCGCCCCTCTCCAGCCCCTCCCACCTCAGCCCCGGTCCCCTGTCTGCCAGCAGCCCCATTCCCACCGCCTTCGCTCCCACATGCTGACAGTGCTGGCCCTGCTCGGACCTGCTGAGGGTGCAGAGCAATTGGGGCCAGCACCAGCAGTGGGTGCGAGCGGCGGCTCCAGTGCTGGAAGCAGGTGCAAGTGGGGCTGTCACCAGCAGCAGGTGCGAGCAGTGGCTGCTGGCCCCTATTGCCCCTCAGGAGCAGGGCACCTCCCCTTGCTCCTGAGGGGCGATTGGGGCTGGCAGTCATGTTCCACACTCCCCCCTGGTGGTCAGCGCACATCATAGCAACCAGTTGTTTGGTTGTTCGATTGTTCCACCATTCGTTCTATTTGCATATTAGGGTTTTATATATATATAGATATTTTGTGTTCAAGTTTTAAGTACCCCACAACAAGAGCTGTGATGGTGTCACTTTCCAGAGAGCCCATCATATGAACATCTGTTTTGTGTTACTGTCATGAGTCAGAATTCCAATATTGATGATGAATGCCTCAGCATCTGCTTAATATTCTGATATTTAGTTTAGGATTTTGTCAAGGAGATAACCTCATGAGGTTTTGTGTGTGTGTGTGTGTGTGTGTGTGTGTGTGTGTTAGTGAATATTGATTTAAAAAATACCTGCATCTATTTAAGATACCAATTTTACTTGTTATTGAAATATATAATTATATTAGAAGGTTTGGTGATATTTTTCCTAAAACTGAAATGTTTTTCTGAAATGTTTTAAGTATGACTTTTATATTCTGAATTATTTTTTATACTTCAGATGTATATTTCACTGGTACTTAGGAGAAAAAAACACTCAAATAAATGAAGGGTTATTTCCTAAAGTAGTTTATAGTCCATCATTGACAATTGTGGTTGAATTCAAAAATGATACCTATAACCAAATGAATAAGTTCTAGAATAAAATATATTCAGAACTTACAACATTCATTGGTTATAGTAGAAACTGTATAGTAATATGTGAATAATAAAAATGAGATCTTTTCTTTAAAAAAATCGAGCCTAATCCAACCAGTGTGGCTCAGTGGTTGAGCATCAACCCATGAACCAGGAGGTCACGGTTCGATTCTGGGTCAGGGCACATGCCCAGGTTGCAGGCTCAATCCCCAGTGTGGGGCATGCAGGAGGCAGCCATTCAATGATTCTCTCTCATCATTGATGTATCTCTCTCTCCCTCTTCCTTCTTCTCTGAAATCAATAAAAATATATTTTTTAATGAAAACATATTTTTTAAAAAAAGATTTAGGCTCTTACAAAGAAGTTACTTTTCACATATTAAAACATTTATAATTCTTATTTCTTTGGGAAATTTGTATAGTGATAAGCTAAAATTAGTAAATGCCTTTCTTATGGTAGATGCTATATACTTATTGGTTGTACACAGGGTATTTCCCAAACTATTCTGCATAATTCAACCAATTTCTACAACTTGGGATTGAGGGGGTTGGGAAGATCTGTATAATTAGAAGCAGGGTTAAAAGGTTTTTGGCTGACTTACGACTTAAGTTGGATTTTCCAACCTCACAGATTTTAAAAAGTGCCTACAAATGTGGATTTACTTAATTGTTGATAAAAGGGGGTTATTTCATATGATAACAACAGGATAATCTGTCTAGGGAATCTGACTAACAAGTCGAGTCACACTTATGCTCGTTTATTATTGAGCTAATCAAACATGCAGTCCAGCTTCTTCTAATTGCCTACAGATGTATGACATTCTCATTTCAGGCCAGCAACACAAAATAATGTTTTATAACCGATGTGAAATAGTGGGGATCTCTGCTTAAAACAATAATGTGGACCTCTATTACTGACATCATTGTGGAGTTTGAGGAGCCTTCTGTTTTAATAAAGATCTCCACTCCCTTATAAATGATGCATACTTATGTCCAGTAATCCAAATGCATTTACCATGGTCACTATATTAGAATAAATGAATGCCTCCAGATGAGTCATATTTGTATTAAAATTATTTCTTTTTTCCACATATTTTTTTCAACAGGTACAATTTATCATTACGTAACTTAAAGCTGAGGACATCTTTATGTAATGGCTGAAATCTGTACTGTTTCAGCGTTAAAGTCAATTGTGCCTTTGAATACACTATTACCAATCATAGGTGGCACCTAATAATTTAAATAGCACCAGATATTTTTAAATACATTCTATTTTATAAATATATATTCAACCAACTGTCTATGTTTTAATATTTCATGAAAACACGTTCCTTTTATTCCTTTTCTTAAAATTTTCCAGAGTTTTTAAATTTTGTGCAAAAACAAGGGGTTTAAAATGCAACATAACATCCAAATATCAATTCATATGAACAGGTTTTTTTCATGTAATTTTTGTCAATTAATGATAATGCTGGGGGAACTATTCCAATTTCAAATGACAGGTGGCAGCTCTATAATTACATGAAGATCATGTCATTGTTACATACCTGGAGTCTTGGATAAGTAAAGTTTTATAAATTAATAGTTTATCCATGTGCTATCATCTGCCTCAAAAACAACAGATATTCATCTCCTCCAAAAGAAAGTTGGACCTTTGATGACTAACTTTATTTTTCTACATCTTAAGTGCATAGTCTCTATGTAATCTTCCTCAAAGGAGATGGAGTTAGAAATCACTAGTTCAAGTTGAAAAAGGATTTTTAATCACATACTACTTTCTAAGAGTCCCATTCTTGTCGGGAAAAAAAAAGGCATTTGGGAACTGACAAGAGAAGACATTGATTGCCCAATTTGAAGGAATTTGTTTACATAACTGAACTTTTGGAAAATTAAACATAGGCTATTTTGTATAACTATTAATTAATCGACTACTAAACTTATTGAGGATTTATAGGTATCATTACTAACCTGCTAAAGAAACTGCTCCATCAAAAACTGAACTTGCCCAGCCAGTGTCACTCAGTGGTTGAGCGTCAACCTATGAACCAGAAGGTCACGGTTTGATTCCCAGTCAGGGCAACATGCCTGGATTGCAGTCTTGACCCCCAGTGGGTGGTGTGCAGGAGGCAGCTGATCAATGATTCTCTTTCATCACTGATGTTTCCTCTTCCTTCTTCTCTGAAATCAATAAAAATATTTTTTTTTAAAAAAAGAACTCACTACAAATGCTTAATGAAGCTGATTATGAACCAAATCCAGAATGCAGTTCCCGGCTTGTATTATATAAGGCGAAAACATACCGTAGAGTTTCCAACCATCCCTGTCTACCCGAGACTGTTCTGTTTTGAAAAGAGAGAGCCCCACAACCCTGGAAATGCCTTAGTGCTGGGCAAATGGATAGCTGATCACCCCAGCACACCCCCAATAATCAAATCTCCTATACTTCACAGACAAGAGTGAGAAAGTCCCAATATTACAGCCTTTTTTGTTTAGGTTAAGGTATTGTTTGTCCAATTGTTTTTTTTTAAGTTTGTTTTAAACTTTCAAAAACTAAACCTCATTTATTTTTACGCTGGACAGAGCCTTTCTTTTCCCACTTGCCAATCTATCCATGAGCTGTTTCCACATTGTTCTAGATCCCATGTGTAGGATACCTAGACATCAGTACCTACATACTTAGATACATGTCATACAGCAGTTAGCTCATCTTACCACATTACTGCAGGGAAAAATTTTATCACACAATTAAATACCATGCTTCAATTAATTTTCCCCCAAATGTTTACTTTTAAAAATTTTAACTATGTTTTCAATTATTTTATTTTGTTTTTATCTTTATCATCTAAGACACAGAAGCAATTAAAAACCTAAAAAGGAAAAAAATGCCTTTGGAACAAAAATTATACTCATGGTTAAAAAACTATCTTCCACACATTTCTTCATAAAACATAAGGAAACTAAAATACTATCTTGAAAAAAAAGTTCTTCTCTATACATCCACTTTAAAAAAGAGAAACTTGAACTAACATATACAGATTCTCAGATGCTAGGAACATCTTTTTTATTTGAAACTTCAATGATCTCATATCCAGAAGAGGATTTGTAAATTATAGTGCAACCAATTGGCTCAGCATACCTTGCATTGTCATTGCCAAACAACTTCCAAATGCTACCTACCCTTTTGTTGATCCTCACTAATGTCATTAGAATCTCTGGTTGCTTTTGTTAGTTTGTGAGGAAATGTTTAATTTTTGTTACATATAATTATGCAGTCTCCTCCCAAAGAGCTTTGATCTCAGAAAATAGATATTTTGCAAAAGGAACACTATAATCAAGTCAATTATGATATTAACAGAAAATAAATACTTCAAGCAGAAAGTAAAATGGGTATTTAGCCTGCGTACAGTTCTTTGTTGTTTTTAGTTGTTAATTACCTTTGAGTACCTGAAAATTCCCAAAAGCCCATCAACAGATAGGAGTTACGTTTATAGGGAAAGCTTGATTCCTTTTTAAATAAGCTGATGCAGTGTAATAGAAATGATTGATTTCCTCCTGAAAAATCTAGCAATGTTTCATAACTTACCAAATATTGTAGTCATTGAATTTTTAATTAAGACTCATTTTTAATCTACATTTGTGAACACTATGTACAAGAATCTGATTCATGCAAGTCAGAAGGTATCCTTAAAATTCCTTCATAAAAAAATGAATGACAGTTATTTGAGATGGAAGAATGGAAGAGATCAATGTGATTACTCTTCCACGAAAGATTATTCCATATAACCTCCAAACTCAATGATTCCCTAACTGTAGTCTCAAACTAGAAGCATCATCCAGTAACTTATAAATGCAAAAACTCCTGGGCCACATCAGACCTACTGAATCTGGTTAGGACTCTATCCCTAAACCAAGGACATAGTAAGTGCAATCTAGAGGAAAAGGCAAAGAAGGAAAACAAGATCTTACACCTCTCTATAAAACCTGCAAATGTGAAATGCTATAACTGCCCTTAAATTGTCAGTAGGTAAAATTCTAAGCTATGTTATGGGTATGATAATATGATTGGTGTAAAGAGATACCCATCCCCTCCATAGGCAGACTGTTTATGCTCATGGCATAAACTTGTGAGATGAGGCAATGCTGTTTGGAGGTTCAGTTCATGAGTAACAAAAGAAGAGGTTGACTTTGACTGTGTTCAAAGCATTTTTTGGTTATCAAAATACCATCTGCACAGCTGACATTCCATTCTATTTAGACTCTATGAATATCATCAGATACTAGAAGAATATTCACATAAGTATCCTACTTAAACTTAGTCAAAGATTTACTTCCCACCAAAGACAAGAAGATTCTTGTTAAAATCAGTTAACACTTAATCTATGAAATGAATTCCCCCTCCTCATAGAAACAAAAAGAAGCAGATTAGAGTAGAATTGTAAGCCTGGGTGACTTCAGGAATGTGCACTGGTACTAGCTCATTCTTTCTTTCTCCACCAGAAAGTCTCCGACTCTCTTCTCTGAAATCAACAAGTTGCCCCATTTGTAAAGATTGCCTTTGCACTTGTTGAATTACTGGCACAATTTTATTCTTTGAAACCAGAGTAAACAAAACTTGCCACAAATGCATTTGATTTTGCATGAATGTACAAATAAGTAATTCACGCCACATCTGAAATTCATTAGCCTTCTTCATTTTCCAGGAGGTAACTGCAAATTGCGCACTCAAAAATAAAACTGATCAAGAAAACTGCATTCAAATATTGGCACAAGAAAACAGCTATCATTGCAAGCATTTACCCACAATTGCAGGCTTTCAGCTTGAACCTAAATGATTTGTAAACATTTAATAAAGAAATGAAGAAATTACATGAAAGGAAGGCTGAGGTTACTGGCAGCAGCATGGATGGCTTATTGCCATTATTTCATATGACCACAGATTAAAAGAAGGGAGACATAGTGAATCAATGTTATGTAAATGTGTACTAAATAGGGTAAAAATTTGAGATTGGGGCTAATTCAAATTCTAAAACTTGAACTACCTTTAAAATAATTGTACATCTGTACTAGTCAAGGGTAACCAGGCAATACTGCAAGTGAAGTTGATCAAACAGAATACAAAACCATTCAGTTAGTGTTCAATAAATTTGATCACATTTGAGAACCACTTTCTGTTGCAAGGCACTTTGATAGAATCACAGTAGAAAGAAGGAGTAGTCATAATCCTTATGGAACTTTGCATCATTGACCCATGAGTTAGCAAATAACAGTAAAAGAAATGAACAGTTCAATAAAGTAAAGACATGGTACATCACAAGAAGTACATGATAAACTGCCAAAAAAGAGAAGTAAAATAATGTGTGACACAGGTCGCCTTACAATTTACTAAAATCAATATTTGGACAGAAAAAAAAAACCCACATATGTCCCCAGAAATGTGGTCAAGAGCAAAAGTCTGGTTCCTCCCTAGAATGGCCCATTTAGGAGAGGATGATAAGGGGAAATTGGAAGGTCTGAAGAGGAAACTGAAGTCCAAATAGCAGAGGAAGTAACCATCGTGTAGCCAAGCAGAACAACACAAAGCAGCATTGTGTCCAAGTTCCGTATGTCTTAATAGTGGATTTCCCAGGAAAGTCCCCCAGAAGCAGGGTGCTGCTCATAGGAATGCTAACAAAGCAAGGGTGGGGTAGGCGAGAGAGACCGAATCAGAAAGTACACATGATACGGAGCCACTGCACAGAAAACATCTACTATGAGTTCCATCTTCAGTAACTCCCCAACAAAACACTAGGGTGTTCCACCAGCTCTGTCTAAATATTTTCTCAAATTGTGTCCGATTTTACTTATTAATGAATAGGCACTAAGCAAATGTTTGGGGTGTATATGTATATGTATGTGTGTTTGAATAAATGAATGGTTTTTATTCATTTTTTAATCTTCAGCCAAGGATATGTTTATGGATTTTAGAGAGAGAGGAAGGAAAAGAGAGAGACATAAATTGGTTGCCTATCACATGCTCTGACCGGTATGTACTCTGACCTAGGTATGTGCTTTGATTCGGAATCAAACCCTCCCAAGACCTTTTGGTGACACTGCAACCAACTGAGCCACCGAGCCAGAACATGAATAAATGAATGGTTTTTAATCATCAGAGAATGCAGGCTTAAAGTTCACTTTGAGTTCTAAAACTACCCTTGAAAATCAGCCATAGAGTACCATATGGATATAAAGTGTATTTCCCAACTAATGTTTTCAAATTTCTCATTAATTTTGGAAGGCTTAGATATTGTTCCCATTTGAAGCTTAAGCCACTTGAAAGAAGAAGCTATCAAGTCTATTTTTTATATCTTAAATTGTTAGGTTTTTTATAAACATTGGTGAATAAACAGGTTGCTGTTATTCCTAGAGCAAGTCTAGTAATTGGAAATACTTAAAGTCTGTTAACTCTCTGGCAAGCCATTTAATGAATCTCTGTGTCAAATATATCCTTCCTAAAATCTAATGGTGAATAATGATACAGTTGAATTGGGGAAATGTTAATATTTATGATATTTGAAGTGAATAATCAGTTCTGAGCTAGTCCCAAAGTAGGAAGAGCTGAATTGCTAGAGAAAGGAGAATGAAATCCTTAGACCCCAGGGGCCCAGGAAAAAGAAATCAGCTTACTGAAGACTCCTTGAGAACTGGTAACTAGCTTATACTTGAACTGTAGGGAATGGAACTAGAGAAAACCATTAAGAACTATGTGTATAGCTTTATGTATGCCTAGCTAAAGTGAGAATCATGACGGGAATTGGAACTACCTTTGTGTATATATAGTTACATCTCAAAAAGCTCCAGGGACTGTAGTGAAATAAGTTTTGCACTCTAAGGATCTGTGTGTGCTGCAAGGAATCTAATCCTACTTCTTGGAGTTCAGGTGTGAAACACAATCCAAAATGGGAAACAACTTCAGGGGTCCTCTTCAGTGTCCACCCTGGAGACCAGGTCTATCACAATCCATAGTAGGGCAGAATTTTTGTTTAACAGTGATTGGTTAGATTTCACTTGTGAAATACTTTGTAGCAAGTCCTCCTCTCATACGTGCATTCACAAAACAAGCATGCCATTACACTGTTGTTTTATTCACTGAAAAAACTTAAATATTTCAATATCTTTTAATACACCAAAATTAGAAAGAGCAGTATATGTCTGTTTTTCAGAGTCTGCTGTTGAATCTTTCAAATTGTCGTTGATTTCAAGAGCCTTCTTAGAGAATTAGATCAACTTTAATCATCCTCCTAAAATATGTGAGCAATTTAGATATCGGCATCATTTGACTTTGCAAAACCCACCAGTGAACTTTTTTCTAATCACTATTTTCTGTAACTAAGGTCTAAGGAGACATTGTTGTGTTAGATTCTTTTCTCTCCTTATCCATGTTCTCACCTGAGCAGTTTGTGATATCAGATATACCTCATCTAAAATAGGAAAGGAGATTCCAAAGGAAGTTGTTAAAAGATACCTTAGAAACCTATCTATGCAAGCTAAATACACCCATTCTTGCTATTCCAACTATTTATACTCACACACACACATACCAGTATACCCACTCAAGTTCATGCCCATATATACAGAGGTGCACAATCACAGAGCCCGCCATTATTTTTGGTAGGAAAGTAACAAGTACCAAAATTAAACTGATCAAAGCCGATAAAGCTTCTAAAATGGTTCAGAACACAGTTCCCCTCTCATTATTCTCATAAAATCCACACTAGAAACTGCTTTCTAAATTCTACCTATCACAAGAGAATAGGGCACCTTGGACAGTTACTAGACAATTAAATCAACAAAACTTTGTCAGATAGAATTTAGAAAGGGTCCACTAAATAGAAGTGCAGGTATTAAGGCATCATCTCTAAGGCTCTCTAGCCTTAACACTTCTGCAGCATCCTGGCCATTTTTTTTTTTTTTTTTTTTTTTTACTAATCTTTCTTAGACATTTATCTGGATTCCATCCTGACCCACCTTTGTAATCTATAATGAGCAACTGAATTTTTAACAAAACTTTTTAGGTACACCATCATAGATTGGATTAGAAAATAACTTATTTAGGACTGATATTGAATCCCCAAGCTCTTTCATTCTTCAGAATTCAGTAAATTATACAGTCAGGAGATAGCCCAGAATAAAATGCCACTGAACAAGCAAAGCAGAAAATCTAGTCATTCATGATTAATTAAACTTTCCCAGTAAAAACTGTGGGCCTTTTTGTAAAAATAGTTCACAACCTAGATTATCAGAAGAACCCCAATCCAGGAAGGTAACCAGAGGAAAAAGTCCTCCCAAACAGTCTGGCAAAGATGCAAGGCTTTGTTCTGAACTTCAACTGCGTGACTTCCCTTATTTAGTGAATGGAAAAAAAAAAAGCTAATGATAAAATAGAAGCTAAGTAAAAAAAATAAATTTAATTGTGGTGCAATTCAAGCAGGTAATGATTGTTCTGAAAAACCAGGAAAGATTATTTGGTGAAATAGCTCATTCAAAAACAATATTAAATAGCAAAACCATTGTAAATTAGAAATCAACTCTAAGTAAACTAAAAAATCTTCTCATTGATTTTTCAGTTTAAATCAGAAAAATTGATTGTGTAAACATGCCAGAACAATAGTTTCCAAAACAAGCTATCACATGTGGTCAATACCCCAAATAGACTATCAGAATATCACTCTATTAGAAAAAGAGCTTGGGCTATTTAGTTGTCATTGTAAAAACCTGGCCACAAGCAGTATTGGGGTTCTGATGAAGAGTTTTAAAGAATTGTTGGAAAATATGACCGTAATATCAAAGTCAGGAGTAGGCAGAATTACAATGTACCAAAAGTATTATGAATCTATTACAAAGTGGTTTTAACTGTGTACTGTTTTTTTTTAATATATATTTTATTGATTTTTTACAGAGAGGAAGGGAGAGAGATAGAGAGTTAGAAACATCGATGAGAGCGAAACATCGATCAGCTGCCTCCTGCACATCTCCCACCGGGGATGTGCCCGCAACCCAGGTACATGCCCTTGACCAGAATCGAACCTGGGACCTTTCAGTCCACAGGCTGACGCTCTATCCACTGAGCCAAACCGGTTTCGGCGACTGTGTACTGTTTTTAACTGTGTACTGTAAAGTACATAGTTCCCTGGTCTCATCTTTAGGGAATAGTTTAGAGTGACAAGAGAAAATAAGAAAGTCTGCAAAAAGGAATATTACATGAATTGTTTGATTAAGTATGAATATTTTTTCAATTTTCTTATGAACTTAAAAAAAATCAGGAAAGGTCTTGAGAAGTGAACAAAACTAACTGAAATGAATGGGTCTGCCTATTTCTCAGTGTAGATCTCAAATCGGAAAAAGAAGAATCAGTGTACATTCAAATTCAGACCTAGTCTTTGCAGTTGATTTGGAGAGCTGCATTTAAACATTATTCTAATAGATGACACATCACTGTTATGTCAACTAACTCAGCAGAAAGGCAATACCACTTTCCCTCTTCTCTGTTACAGTTAGGTGAACCATTTAACCACAAAGATCACAACTGGGCAACTGCCATCACTAAAAATTCACTATCTAAATACTGCTTGCCCATTGATTGATTTTAAGTATATATACCACATGTTATTAGGATGAAATTGTGAAGCCAGCTATGGGACTTCCCTGGCTCCTCTGCTGAGTGACTCAAGTAACAGTGACACTCTCTCCTCAACACCACCTACCATCACTACACATCACTCAGTATAAAGATCAATCATCTAAGGAAAAACAAAAATGCATTGAGTACCTGTTAGGGTAGAGGCCAAGGCTGTACTCACACTTTTGTAAACGCAAAGTAGAGCAAACAACTGAGCCCTATCCTTCTCTTCTAGGAACTAATTCTTACCCTGAGAGATGGGAACAGCAAGCTGTAAGAGGGATGAGAGGCAGGGGAAAATATGTAGAGTGGAACTGGAAGATAAAAAATGAGCAAGATAGGAGAGTAAAGCACACTGAGCAAGCATAAGACTGTACTAATCGAAAATAGGTTCTACTGCAGTATCTCATAAAATGGTATGGTCATGACCAACTTTCCACCTATGTATGTACACACAAATGCATTTTTTTCCTAAGAAAACTGATGAAGGAAAAAGAAAAAAATGACACCTGAATAAATCAGTTTTCCTGTTTTTACAAAATTGACTATGGGAGTTTTTTACATTGCGATTCATTTGACTAATATATGTTTTGGAGAATCTCCTATATAGTCTGTGTGATAAACCAGTGCCTTTCTAACTTTAATGAACATGCATATATTCTGGGGGTCCTATTAAAATGAAGATTCTGAATCAGTAGGTCTGAGAGAGGCCCAAGATTCCACATTTCTAACAATCTCCCAGAGTTTGTTGATACATACAGAGCCCATCTCCTAGTAGCTCACAGTTTGTTCTTCCCGACAAGAAGCTGATAGGTCTAGTGATTCCTCATTCTCTATTTTCTGCATTTAGCAAAATGTGGTATAATTTGGTTAGAATTAGATTTGCATGTAGTATTTTCCCCCAAAATATATTTTTCTCCTCTGGTTACATACTCAGTTTCTCTGATATAAATTCCATTGTAATAGCTACAGCTATAACACATAGATATTTCCCTTCCTTCTTAATTAATAGAATTTTCTCATGTAGTGGAATGTTTTTAGTGCTTGAGTGCTCAGGAGGATCCCAGAAAGTAGTCCTTGGCAGCAAAGAGTGGCAGAAACCCCATGAAACTTGCTGAGGTTCCTATCTACGTCATCCCCTAAGTGATTCTGACAATATGAAGCCAGTTAATCTCTCTGGGCCTCTGGTTTCTCAGCTTTGAAAAATGAGTTGTCCTTTCCACCTCTTATTCAACATAATTTTAGAAAGAGAGAGAGAGAGCACTTTGTCTAGATTACAAGCCTATATGGTTCTTGGTTGATAAATGCCTAGAATTTCAGCTGTTTTTGTTGATAGTAGTTCTTTGTCTTTCAAATGGTTTATCAGGAAAGCATGCCAGAACAAGTTAAAATCCGCACTGGGAAAAATGCAGGTGAATTCTGTGATTATAATAGCATTAATGACTCAGAAACAAAAAGCAGACAGTTCTAAGAACCTGAATCTTTATTGACAAAACAGTTCACACCTTGTGCTGGTTGTTTGCTAAAAGAAGTCTGGACTAAATCACTGGAGTCCTTTCCCTGGGCAATGACTTGGGTAATTATTATGATTCATGCCACAGCCCAGGACTCCATTTCAATCCTAGCTTAGAAAGGAGTTATTTTTATTTTGACATGTAATATACTTTTTGCATGCATTAAACTCCTTTAAAATGTAAAGGTGATAACACTATGTTATAGGCTCATTATTACTAATTCCTTGATTTCAAAAGATTTCCTACTGTCATCGGGGAACATGAGTACCTTTCAGCAAAGAACAATCTGTTTAAAGTTTAGGAGTTTGTTCATTTCACATTTTGGGATTTTTTTCGGCCTCAGTCTCAAACTATGCTTACAGTCAACACAATCAAGTCTTTTCTGAGCTTATGCATTATTACCCATCACATAAGGAGATCTATGAGCCAGCTATCTGTTGCCATCTAAAAAATTACCCTAAAATGTAGGGGCTTAAAACAACAGACATTTATTACCTCACAGTTTCTCTAGGTAAGGAATCCAGGTATGGCTGAGCTGAGTCCTTGGGCTTTGGGTCTTTCCCAAGGCTGCAGCTGTCTTCAGGCTTGGCCTGAAGGATCCACTTCCTAGCTCACTCACTAATAGTTGTTGGCAGGATTCACTTCCTGCCTCTTTTCCTCCTTCAGTACCTTGCCACGTACCCCTCTCCAAAGAGCATCTTACAACATGGCAGCCTTCTTCATTAGAGTAAGCAAGTGAAGGGCAGGAGAAGTTGTCAGCAAGAGAGAAAGTACTAATGAGACTGAAGTCACAGTCTTTTGTAACTTAACCACTGAAGTGACAAATGATCACTTTTGCCATATTCTGTTCATTAGGAGCCAGTTACTATATCCAGCCCACATTCAAGGGCAAGGATGCCAGAAGAATGGGATCATTGAGAGCCATGTCAAAAGCTGCCTACCACATCCATAACTAAAATTCCCCCTGAATTGATTCCAACCAAATCTTTAGAGTTAAATCTAGAATTTTAAATAGTTTCAAAAAGCAAAATTTAAGTTAAAAAGCAAAATGCACCCACCTCCCCAAGAGTGTAGGAGACTGGATGACTCATTCAGATATACAGCCTGATGGGTGTGGTTGAAACAGGCAAACTACTGTCCAAAAGAAGAACCTTGCTGCTTCTCACAGCTCCTTTTATATGAATTTACCCTTTTCTTCTTCATGGACTAGGACTTCTAAAACGCTATCAATCTTTTCCAAAACCACTCCTAAATAATTATGACTATATCCTTTGATTTTAAAACTTCTTTTTATTAAAATCCTCCTTTATTCTACTCTACAAATAAACAATATCCAGGAAACAAAAACTTTATGAACAAACAAAAAACTCTCTTTATTTTGCAGATTAGCATGTACCCACATGCCTGTTACATAAAAGAAATTTAAACTGTTCTTGCTTCATGTTAACTTTTGTCCTAGACATCTGTAATATTTTGTTTGTTAGGAAATCATGGAAAATATTCTCCATCTCTCCCATAGAAATCTATGTTCTGTTTTGGTCACATTTTTCCTCCTACAGTCTACTCAAAAGCCTGCTCCTACAATCATCATTTTTTATGTTTAATAGTGTTTACTTTTTTTTTGCCTTAGAAGTCTACTAGAAGACACTTGCTGAACACAACCTAAGCTTATAATAAATAGGTTGTGTAATAGTTACAAATTCAGAAGCCAGAAAATCCAACATGACCTCTCTTGGGATTTTGAGTAGGTATCTTGATAGGGGGCTTGTTTTTCAACCAGAAGGCAATAAGGATGTACACTAGCACGCTAAGAGAAAGGGAACGATAAGTTAGCCAAAATGGGGAAATTAGAGAAGGTAGAACCAAAAAATTGAATCATGTATAGGAAGACCTGTAAAATGGTGACATATAGGGAAGGCCACCAGCCACATTCAATTTCCCATTCAAGAATATTCTAGTAGTCAGATTGTGAATTAACCAAAGGGAAAGAATAACGGCTAATATAACTATTAAAAGGAATAAGTAAAACCCAAAGAAAGGTTTTTTATTCCTTTAAAAACATGTTCTTAAATTGCTTTTTAAAGTACATAATGTAACATTATGTCTATTTTCTCCTTGGTTCACCCTCCCCAAGAAATATTTTCCAGATTTGCACAGGTGTCTCTGATGCTAATAATAAAACCTCTGTAGACCTGTGGAGTGGGCAGTAGGATAAATGGGTGGCTTGACCGCCTGGTAGAAGCCATCCTCTGGCCTCTGGCCTAGAGCATCCTGAGGAGGCTGGTCTGGTCCATGAAGCAGGCAGTGAGAGCTAGGGCAGCCTTCGGGGGGGCTCCCAGTCATATCTGGTTCCCTTCACTGGGAAGTCCAGAGGGAGAAAAAGCATTATGCTCATAAGATTTCCTCATATCCAGTCATCTATTTACTAATACATTCTCTTGACATAAGTAGCCCCACTAAATTCCTCTTTCTTCATCACTAACTCTAAAATGACAGTTTAGGGATTATCTTTTCTGCCACTTACCATGAAACACGGCTCCAAACCAGTTTGTTGTAGGTTTCTGAGCTTAACCACATAGCTCACAACTGAGTGGATAATCAATCATTCTATGACTAAATCCATCTGGAACAAATTTGAAGAAGTGGCCATGTAGGTTTATTTTGAAGAAAAAAAAAATTTAAACTGAAACCAGGTTGATCT
>NW_006383011.1:9312247-9403667 GCF_000327345.1 Myotis davidii
ACCCCCCCACCCCCAGAACTGGTGCATGCTCTCTGAGGAAGACTAGGTCTGACTTATCCCCTATTTTGCATTTGCTTTGGAGGAGAGTCCACTTCCCAAAGAATGAAGTCACAAACCCTCCTTAGGTGGAAGGGAAACATTATGTAACCAGGTTCTCGCCATAACTGTGCTGATCTTAAATTCCCATACACACAGTACTCAATAGAGGGATTATGGAACCAAAATAGCCTGTTTCCAGCCATTCTGGTTGGACCTACAACTTTTTGCCATGTAGGCATTAAAAGATAAGTTAAGTATCTAGACTAGAGCATTGGCTTTTAATCACTCTGCCTTTTGCCCAGCTGACGTGGCTCAGTGGTTGAGCATTGACCTATGAACCAGAAGATCATGGTTTTGATTCCTGGTCAGGGCACATGTCTGTGTTTTGGGCTCAATCCCCAGTGTGGGGCATGCAGGAGGCAGCCAATCAATAATTCTCTCTCATCATTGATGTTTCTATCTCTCTCTCCCTCTCCCTTCCTCTCTGAAATTAATAAAAATATATTTAATTTTTTTAAAAAAGACTCTGCCTTTCTTTCCCTCACTAAACCCAGATTGTTAATATAAATTTAGGATATATTTTTCTATGTGTGCTCTTAAATCTGTACCATTCATGCATTCATTTGTTAAATTTTTAGTCACTTATTCATCAGTTCATACATCGATGCATTCAGTTAATGTATGTTCAAATTGTACTAGATGCCTACAAACCACCTGTCTTGCAAGGACTTTTCAATCTATCTGAAGAGGTAGATGAAGGTCAGAATTTAAAAATTAAATGTTACAAATAATTCAGTTCAACAATTCAAGTGAACAAAGCCCTAGTTGAGACCCTCATTCCAGTGTAACCGATGGTCAGTGG
The DNA here is from genome assembly GCF_000327345.1 of Myotis davidii. Classification (NCBI taxonomy): domain Eukaryota; kingdom Metazoa; phylum Chordata; class Mammalia; order Chiroptera; family Vespertilionidae; genus Myotis; species Myotis davidii. Next base: position 9,313,149 of record NW_006383011.1, read on the forward strand.
TGGTTACTGAAAAGCCCTGGAGGAGTCCAGGGGAAGGATTGGTTGCTGCAGCAGAGGCCAGTTAGGACTTTGTGGAGAGAGTGGAAGTGACCCCCTGGGTCATGAAGGATGAATTGGATGTGAATAATCCTGAGGAGAAGAAGGCAGGCTTTGCTGGGTGGGCACTCTGTATACAGAATAATGGTGACAGTATTGTATCCTTGTTTGGAGTGGGGGAAAGGAGGGCTACTGTGAGGAAGCAGGAAACAAGTTAGGATACGTCATTGGAGTACAGTTATGTAAACACTGAATTCTTGGTTAAGCCATTTCGATTTACTACTGACATAATTAGTAAAAGATTTTGAGCAAGGAGTGGCATAATGAAAATGCTGCTTCTGGATAGTTGTAAGATGAGGAAGAAAAATAAGTATATACATATAGTGAAAAGGCGAAAGATTTATACGATCTGAAGAGAAACCAGAGTATTATACATATAGTTAAATTTGTTAAGTCATCCTAACAGATTGGGGTGTGGAACGGGGATGGAGAGGGCATTTGTTAGCCTGATGTATTGACAGGCAATTAAGTTTCTTAAGAAAGAATTGGGTTAATGTTCAAGTACTGTACATATAATAACATTGCTAATAAGAGGCATAAAAATAGAGTTTGATCCACAAGGACTATGTTCAGGACTTAATAATTTGCTTAAACCTATTTCTAACAGGCACATTTATTATTTTTACATGCAAGTGCTTCTCCTGAGTCAAATGATGACTCTATATAAGTTCCACTTGAGGTAGGGTAAACTCTACATAATATTGCTTAGCAATATATTCCTTTATAGGTATTACAAAGGTGAGCACCAATTTATAAATTAAAAAGAAATTGTGTAATTTCAGGGCCTGTACCCCTGAAATAACCAATTAGGAGTAAAATAAGTACTTAAATGATCTTCTGAACAATCAGCCTTTCTGACTTGCACCCATACTCATTAAACTGTAGAATGTTCATTAGTCATAATATGACTGAAGAAATATGGAGTGAGGATATGGTTAAGGATACTGCAAAATATAATGAACACAACCTGAGCAGAATCATGCTCTGATTATAACAAGGTTTTTGTAATTATAGGAAATTACAGTAGGAGGCAATTGTCCATAGGCCCACTCTCCCCTATGAGTCCCTTACAATCTAACATCATGTAAGCATGAACTAAGCAATGATCTGGTTGTAAGTACTGGAGAGCAACAAGTTCTCCTGACCTCCTTAGGGGAAATGAATCTTCCAGTTAAAATTGTGTTTGTTTAACAATAAGAATTTAAACAAAAATAGAAAAGGCTGTTTGAGAGTAGGGGTGAGGCTGGACAGCTAAGCTAATAGATTGAGAACTTAAGAACATAAGACTATATCATTTAGTTTATAGAATAATTCAAAGGAATTTTAACTGGATTTAGATCTCACCTCACTAAGCCACAATACTGGTTTTTTGTTTTGTTGTTTGCTTGTTTGTTTTTGAAGACTTGCCCACAGCTAGAATTTTGCAAAGGTTGAGCACCTGGTTTGTCCATTTTTTGATCTATTTAAGTTTCCACTCTGGGACACTTCATAAACAAAGTCATGCCTAGCCCTAGCCGATTTGGCTCAGTGGATAGAGTCGGCAGACTGAAGGGGTCCCTGGTTCCATTCCAGTCAAGGGCACATGCCTGGGTTGCAGGCTCGATCCCCAGTAGGGGGCGTGCAGAAGGCAGCCAATCAATGATTCCCTCTCATCATTGATGTTTCTGTCTCTCTCTCCCTCTCCCTTCCTCTCTGAAATCAATAAAAATATATTAATAATAATATTTTTTTAAAAAACACTCATGTCATACTTGGGGTCTGAGGAGATGACTTGTCAGTTGTCTGGATTTACTTTCTTATTTTATACTAGAGGCCCGTTGCACGAAGATTCGCACAATAGGCCTTCCTTCCCCTGCCTGCCGGCACCAGTTTTCCACCAGCACCTGGGACCCAGGCCTTTGGCTTGGGCTGCAGCAGCAAGGCTTGGCTTCTCCGCTTGGGCCGCAGCAGGGAGGTTTGGCCTCTCCCCTCCGGCCGCAGTGGAACAGCCAAGCCTCTTCTGTCTTCAGTCTTCAGTCTTCAGTCCGGCCAGAGCCTTCAGTCTTCGCTCTGCGCCTATGTATGCAAATTAACTGCCATCTTTGTTGGGTTAATTTGCATAGTCGCTCTGATTGGCTGGTGGGCATAGCGGAGTGACACCAATTTGAATGTTTCTCTTTTATTCGTGTAGATTGGATTTGGGAATAATGAGATGGGGGAAGAAAATTTTAACGTTTGCTTTGTTATTTACAGTTTGGGAGATGGCATAAAACCACAGATTAGGTATGCTAGAGCTGGAGCCCTAAACATAATTTCAAAGTGAGAGATTATTCAATAAACCTGATTTGAGTAACAGCTGATGCTGAGAAAACAAGATAAAAGTGTATAGTGCCTGCCCTTAGAGAGTTCCCAGTTTAAGAAGTGGACAGTAATTACAATGTGGCATTTTGAATTCCATTTTAGAGACTTCCCAGAGAAGGTGACACCAGGCCTGTTTTAGAAAGTTGTGGGAATTAGTCTTAACAAACTGGGAGAAGGCAAAGGGAGTTGGGAGAATGTTCCATGCAGAGGGAACATTTGCTAAGGTTATAAGTAGAAGACAGAGAAGAAGGGAATGAGTGTTCTATAATATAGAATCTATATGATTCAGTGTGCACCATGTGAGGGTAGGCAAGACTCAAATCATGAAGGGTCCCTGCATGGCATCTTAAAAAGTTTGGATTTTGCCCTAGTCGGTTTGGCTCAGTGGATAGAGCATCAGCGTGCAGACCAAAGGGTCACAGGTTTGATTCTGGTCAAGAGTATGTACCACGGTTGCAGGCTCCTCCTTGTCCAGGGCCCTGGAGGAGGTAACCAATCCATGTGTTTCTCTCACATCAATGTTTCTTTCTGTGTTTCCCTCTCTCTTCCACTCTCCCTAAAAGTCAATGGAAAAATATCCTAGGATGAGGATTAATAAAAAAAATAAAAATAAAAAATAAAAGTTTGGATTTCATCTTGAAGATACTAGGAAGGACATAATCAGATTTCCTATGCACCAAGTGAAAGATGCCCTATACCAATTTGAAATATATTTATGTAAATGCAAATGAACTTTGTTCACAAAAGAAGTAAACACATCATTTGCTTTTAAAACTTACTTCTGAATTCTAAATTTGTTGACCCAGTTAGGTAATTTTATTGTAACTAATTAAGACTGTTTTTATTCTCCATTTATAACAGTGCTTCCAATGCATATTAAGTATGGATTTCATTCTACAAATAGCACAGCTCTGTTTGTAAGCTTAAGTTTTTATCAAATTAATGCCATGGAGAAAATGTCTTAGCTCAGGAAAAGCTGTAAAAAAGTCAAATCCAGTCTTAAAAGTCTACTCAGCATATAGTGCATCGGTCCAGGCCATTATAATTTTACCCACACAGAATATAACTGTAACTCAAATGATTTTTACTGCTTGGGGTTTGTTCCACCTTAAAGTTTGTACTAAAGCTTATTGGGAGACTAGTTTGAAAGTAAAATTGTAACTCAGCCTTTGCAGAAGCTACAAGAAGTTGTGCACATTCTCTTTGTTTGGCACAGCATCCCATCATGTTGTAAAATTTTTGTTGTAGTGACAATATAATTGTATAAATACTATGGAAGCACTGAGTGTTTTGCCAGTTTATAATATAACAGTGATAGAATTTACACATCAAACCTAATGGAGAGCTCAACTGGTACTTTCAACAAACCTATGCTATAAAAGTATGTAAGCCACTGATGTGTGCCTAGGATTATCCAGCTGCTGGTTTCCTAATAGGGAAAATGAGAATTCGGTAGTCTGGGCAAAAACTTGTTTAGGATCCTGAGCCAAACAAAGTGCCAGGGGCACTCCTTCATCATTAAGGTGGTTCTAGTTAAGGTGAGGTGGGCAATAGTCATCCAAGACCTCTCCAAGGCAGTTGACTTTCCAGAGCTGGCAAGTTTGCTGCTACACTCTTTATTAATAAAGTTAATTTGTGGATACAGCTCTCCCAAAGATCAGCTGGACAGCTATTTTATGTCGTGATCTTGCATTGGTCAAAGGAACCTGAAAAAAGAAGCATAAAGAAGGTGGATATGGACTGGACCTTGAACGGGGGGAATCCATCCTGTTAAAGGGGTTGGAGAGAGGCTCAGAGGCAAAGGTAGATTAGTGGCAACATGTATGTTGCATAAGGCAGTATGTAGCCTGGCTGATGCATGGGATCATATAAGATGGCATTGATAAGTTGGAATCTAAGAAAGAGACTAGCTTTTACATGAAACCACTTCCTTTGTTGCAGTGAGGTTCAAACCAATCATACAGGACCTCCTGCATTTTATTGATATCTATGTGCATAATCACAAGATTAGCTGGCAGGTGTTGGAGTCCTGAGGGCCTGGACAGCAGCCCAGCCTCACTGAGGAGATGAAGATGGCAGGGGCAGCCTTGCTGAGCTCCCAATGGTGGGGGGTGCACTGAAGAACCACAGTGTTGAGCATGAAACAGTACTCACAAACCACTGCTGAAGCACTCAAGGCCTACAGAACAGGAGGAGATGGTCCTAACACTACCTTGGATGTGGCAGCAGCCAGAGCAGAGCTCTCAAGTTAAAAAGAATTGTCTGTTTGATTGTGGTGAAATTGAGAAAGGGCAAACGCAAAATCAAATATTTAAATAGGAAGGAGTCAGAAGTGCAGGATGGAGACAGGTAAGTCAACCACCTGCTGATTTGTCATATTGTCACCATAAGCACAGTGTTTTCCTGGGCTTTAAATTATTCCATTTTCTTGTTAATTCTCTCTGTTATCCTCTTAATATAGGAACAAGAGACTATCATATACACATATATAATTTACCTATGGCTATAAGGAAAGCATTTGGAGGAAGTCATTTAGTGCTCAAAGGAACCAAAAGAGTATTTCCCTAATATGCCATGGTTTTACTCTATTACTAGCATAGCATTTAAAAAACAAAAGTTACTCTAAATCAAATGCTCCTGTATAATAACATTGAATAAATGCTTCATTAGCTACAAGTCCTTGGACTTGTTCATTTGAGAAGTCAGGCATCCAGTTTTGTCATCTTAAAGTCTAACTCTGAGCCTTGCCCTTATGAACAAACAACCAGAAGTAGTTGTCCTGACTTTCCATGCAGTTATATCTCCACTACATTTGAAAATATTTCCCATCTGTTCTCTGGTTCAGATTTATAATTTTATCACTGTTCAAAAGATAATGACCATACTGTCCTTGACATAGTCGATATAATAAGTAAAAATTGCTGCTGAAATTTACATTTTCATAGCTAGAATTTGTTCACACAAAATTTTGTCTCAGAGTTACATATAGGTTCTAATTACAGCTCTAGTTAAAGCTATGTTTGCTAAGCAATCTTTACAAACATTAACACCCCATTGCCATGAAAGTCCTATAGCAATCAACTGTCCTCCCACATCACAACATATTATGAAAAGCAAAAGATGCTAGATTCTTTTGTTTTGACAGGTCCCTTTTGTTTGAATTTTTGCAGTTTCTCTAATGAAAAGTAACTTTTAAAAAGAAAGGCTGATTTGCTGTTCTTGAATCCATTCATCTGGAATATGCCAAAGCACCGGAACTCATTCAATGCTTAGGCATTTCTCCTGATTGGATTTCAGTCATGATGGACCATATTAAAAATTTGACACTGAGCAAGGGGATGAAGATAAGATGTGTAATTAGAGTAAATAGAAAATTATATTAAGAGCTCTAGCTTTCTACAGTTTCCTTGCTTCCTTCCACCTGTATACAACAGAAGTACCAACCTGATATACACCAACTTATAGTCATTTCACAATGTTAAATATAGCTTATTGAGCCCTTCATGTCAACCAGGTACCGTTTGGGGTGTGTATTATTTCAGTTAGTGCTCACAATAACATTATGAAAAGTTCTTGAGAGATATGGTGGTGAAACTTGGAAAAGTTAAATAATTAACTTTTCCGGTCACATAACTAAAACGTGGCATTGCCTGAATTTGAACTGAGACCTATTTGACTCTAAAACCCATGATCTTACCCACTCGTCTCTCAGTCATACTTTATATCTTCCTGTTGGTGAGTTGCATAAAAAAAAATTGTATTCTTTGGTTCTCAGACTTTCTCAAAAGATCAACAAGTCCTCCCATAAATTCTAATTCCTGGTATAATAATTCTTGGCATAAGGCTAACAGAAACCTAGCATAAGCAACTAAAGAAAGATACAATCTCAAATAAAGCAATTTAGGCCTTCAAAAGACTATGCAGTGAGAAGATAGAATGATTATTCTAATTCTGAATGCGATAGAAAGAGATCCATAATTGAAGGTCACTGACAAAGGACCTCCTTACACCTATCTGGAAGCCTCACAGTTATCCATCCACATCAACTACATATATGCCTGAAGCCAAGATTTTCACTTTAAGGTTTCCACAAACAAATTATTGCATTTCTAAGGAAAAATAATTCTAGGCTAATTTTAAAATGAACAATGTGAATTGCTCAATTTTTCCATTTTCTTCTAAAATGAAAACTTGGAATATGATAGACTCCATGGATGTGCTTCCTACAGTAACCATTTTAAGCATATAAAACAGATCTAAGAACATAGGTTTTTTTCTTATCTGTGTTTAGTAATGCCACGAAATTCTCTTAAAGACTGCCTTAGTTTGGCATCTACCTTTAGCATGCCAGCTGCATAAGTGGTGGGGGTCCATTTCCTTTTGTACTTTACAGACATTGAAACCATGTGCAGGGCATCTTTCCCCATGAGACATTTTTTTCAGAGTTTACGCTGCCAAACAGGCATTAAGCTACTATGAATTCCTGACAAGTATGTAACCTTACAGGTACACAGTAGTGCATTTATACAGTCAGGAGAACTTTCTGTTCATCTCACTCTAACGGAGCCATTTAATCCTGTCCAGAAAAATGAGTCCATTTTAGGCCCTTTATTGAGTCTATAGATTAGAGAGACAAGTCACTGCTGAAAAATGAAAAAGAGAAGAAGATACAGAGACCTATGATCATGGTCCCCACGAAAGCAAGAGCATGTATTCATGTTTCTTCAGATTTAACATTTTAAGTTAGGGGGAAGAGAGAAGAGCCAAAGAATGAATAGTTTCTACAACAGCAACCAGGAATTCAGCAGAGTGAGTTTTAATTTCAGATTCTTAAAGCTAAGGGAAATCTTTGAGTATATATAGTTCAAATGTGTTTTTGCCTCCAATGAAAATGTAAGGTAAAATGCCCACAAACTCATTTAAAAGTCCAAAGACCATTTTATATGCTAGCATAAGAAATCTTTAGAATTGAAACACTCATAGGGCCCATAATTTTACTAAACAGAATCTTATTTTGTCCCCTATTGCCTTTAGGTACTTGAACTAATACTTGGGTATTTTTTGAATGCTCTGGCTGAAAGTGTTTTAACACAGAAAGGGGGTGGAGGGGACCTTACAGCTTATGTGTTTCAAACACAATTTATCAGCAAATTAAATTCAAGTATGCATGACAATCCATGAATAACTTGGGGAAAATGGTTACTATAGTGTCAATTTGGAATAAAATCTTACTTGCTTTAATGTTATAGTAAAGATTTGGGCACAAGTTGATAGTTGCTCACATTTGATATTTTGATCATTGAATAATCTTAAGTCTTAATATGTTAAAGGCTGCAGAGTCTTTCTTCATGGAATTTTCTTAAAACAGAACAAGGAATAAAAAGTCTAGGATTTTTGTTTAATTTTTTAAGGTTGCTAATCAATTGAAGGTTGCTAATCAAATTTTTAATTGAATTTATGGGGTAACATTAGTTAATAAAATTATATAGTTTTCAGGTGTACAGCTCTATAATATATCATCTGTATGCTGTATTGTGTGTTTACCACCCCAAGTCAAATCTCCATTTATGCCCTCCTTACCTCTTCTGCCTCCTCCACCCCCTTTCCCTCTGGTAATCACCATACTATTGTCTGTGTCTATGATGTTGGGGGTTTTTTTATTCTTGTTGATTTTTAGAGGGGGGGGGGGGGGGAGAGAGAAACATTGGTGTGAGAGCAAAATATTGATCGGCTGCCTCCAGCACATCCTTTACCATAAATTGAGCCCAAAACCCAGGCATGTGCCCTGACCAGGAATTGAACCAGCAACCTTTTGGTGCCCAACCAACTGAGCCACAGGGGCCAGGGCATGCGTCTATGGATTTTTGTTTTGTTTTTGCTTAATCTTTTCCCCTTTTCACCCAGCCTCCCAATCCCCCTTCCCTCTGACAGCTGTCAGTCTGTTCTCTGTATCTATGAAGCTGTTTCTATTTTGTTTGTTAGTTTATTTTGCTCATGGGATTCCACATGTAAGTGAAATCATATGGTATCTGTCTTCCTCTGACTAGCTTATCTCACTTAGCATAATACTAGCCAGGTCCATCCATGATGTCACAAAGGGTAAGATTTCCTTCTTTTCACATTTGAGTAGTATTCCACAGCTCTTCTATCCACTCAGCTTGGTAGGGTAGCATTATGTAGTAGTTGTCATCTGGGACCCATTGGAGCAGTTTCCTTCATCACCTGAGCTGGGTTCTTTGTGGGGGTTATGTAAGCCTTCTTGTCATAATTGAGTCTTAATTGTTATTGGCCCATTCATGCATGGAGTCCACCCTCAGGCTGGCTGGCTGTGAGGGTCAATGCTCACAGTCAGCCAAGTTTAGCTGGGTGCTTGCACACAGTGTATGAGCTGCTGCTGACCACACAAAGTGAAATTCAACTCAGCAGGTTCTGGTGTTGCCAAGATCAGCCTTTGGATATGCCACTTGTGAAGCTAATTGGAACCTGCTCTCATGTTATCTGAAGATGGCCACTGGGTGTGTTGGTACCAGGCCTCTTGGAGGGACTTCGGTGCAGGCTACTGTCAGTCGTTGCTTGTGACTGACCCTCAGCAAACTGTTTGGAGCTACAAAGTAATCCACTGTGGCTGCCTCTGCTGGACCTGAGTGCTGGAGAATCAAGGCTGCCTTTTACCAGCATCGGGCCCAGGGGCAGGTCAGCAAAAGTCCCAAGGTACCTTGAGATCCACCTCTGCCTACTGGCTGCCTCGCCTCTGGCAAGTTGCATGAGGTAGATTTTCAGTGAGTCCCAGGTAAGGGTAAGTTGTGTTCACCAGATTTATACAGGTTCAAACTTGGTGCCAGTGCTGGGTTTGAGGCCACCCAGCAAATGTCACAGGGTATACCAAGTCTAGCTGCCACCCTCTGGGTGCTCACACACCTTTATGTTGGGGTGGGGTCTCAGGGAGTTGTTAGGGTGAGGCCAGCAGACTTTATCAAGCCCCAAAAGACCAAAATTTGGCTATGTGGAGGAAGGGCTTTGCACTAGTCAGGCATGTGAGGGGAAAAATGTCCCCCGTTCTAGAGCCACACAATTCACTCTATCCCAGATTCTGCCCAAAGCTTGATCTCAGCAAGGCAAGGTCACCCTGAATCAGGAGGGTAGGGCTTATGGATCTCTCTTGACGGGGAGGTGCTGGTCAGGCTTGGGGGAAGATGAAGGAAGTGGCCCTCACTCCAGAGCCACACAATTCAGTCACTGATACTTCCTGAGTCTGCCCAGACCTCTATACCTTGGCCCAGGCAGCTAATTCCTCAGCAGGGTGTAAGCTCCATAAAGTGGGGCAATAGGTGATCCAGAGAGTGGGGCTATTGCATTCTCCAGGTAGATGCCCAATGGAAGGGAGTGCTCCACCCAAGAAAGATGTCTGCAGCATAGGAAAATAACTATCCTGTTCACTTTCCCTTCAGATGTCTCCCCAGAGCCACAAACCCTAGTCTCTCATGCAACTCTAGTCTGCTCCATCCTCCCTCCACCAGAGCCCAGGCTGACTGGCTGCAAATGAGATTTTGTGCATTGGCCCTAACAGACCCCTGTCTCTCCCTGGCAGACAGAATCCCCATTGATTTTCATAGCCAGATATTATGTGAGTGCCTTTTCCCAACTCTGGTGCTCTGGCTGGGGAGCTCAGCTTGGGGGTGAGACCCCATGCTTCTAAGGGGGAACTTTGCAGCTGAGATATCACTCTAGAATAGCCATGGGCAAACTACGGCCCGCGGGCTGGATCCGGCCCGTTTGAAATGAATAAAACTAAAAAAATAAAAGACCATACCTTTTTATGTAATGATGTTTACTTTGAATTTATATTAGTTCACACAAACACTCCATCCATGCTTTTGTTCTGGCCCTCCAGTCCAGTTTAAGAACCCATTGTGGCCCTTGAGTCAAAAAGTTTGCCCACCCCAGCTCTAGAACCTCAGCCACTGCCCATCGGAACGGGGCCAGCCCTTTTCACATCTCCACACTTCCTATCAACCTCAATGTGGCTTCTTCTGTAAATCCTTGGTTATAAGAGTTCTCTTTCGCTAATCTTCAATTGGTTATTCAGTGATTGTTCTACATTTTAATTGTAATTCCAGTTTAGTCCTGGGAAGAGGTGAGTGTAAGTAACATCCACCAACTCCACTGCCATCTTGGATCCACCAAGTTTAGGTTGGTTTTTTGTTTTTTTTAGAAAGAGAGGGAGAGACATCAATGTGAGAAAAAAACATTGATCTGTTGCTTCCTGTACATGCCCTGGTTGAGGATCAAGCCCACAGCCTACATATGTGCACTGACCAGGAATCGAACCCACAACATTTTGGTATACGGGACAACACTCCAACCAACTGAGCTACCCAGCCAAGGCTAGATTTCTTAATTGCTTCCTTGTTCAAGGAAGAGGGAAAGAATAAAAAAAAAATCACTTAAGATGAGATCTTTCCTTGCTACACTTTATCATCAAGTAAGTTTTTCAGATGTTAGAGGATAAATTGTAAAAATAATCTCTACAACTGTACAAAGAAATACATGTGTATATGTACCCTATGTCTAAGAAGAAGTCTCAAATTTTCATTTTCTTTAAGCCATAAGTGAATGTCTTCTTTTCCAAAATAAGGGGATTTTTCTAGTTTTGTTGTTGCTGCTGTTGTTCCTACCTTTTTTTAAACTTACCATTTACCAGTTTATGATAAAAGAATATGACAAAGGATACAAATGAACATCCAGTTGGAAAGGTTGCATAGGGCAAGGTATCCAGGCCTGGCTGAAGGACTCTCATGACCTCTCTGGGTGCACCATCTTTCCACGTTGTTGTTCCTATCTAATTCACATTGTAGTTAGAGAATAAAAACTGTATGTTGCAATTTCTGAAATTATTTAAACTTGTCTTAAGGCCAGCATATAACCTTTTTGTTTGTTTTCTCAATACTTGAAAAGGTTATGTATGCTGTTCAGTGTTCTATATGTCAATTATTTCAAAAATGTTAATCATGTTATTTATATTTTCTAGTCATTTCTGAAAATGTATGCTTATTCTTTTAGTTACTGAAAGGAGTATGTTGCATCTCTTACTGCGATTGTGTGTATCCATTATTCCCTTTAGTTTCATCCACTTTTATTTTATCTATATTGGATCCAGGTGATTAAATTTAGTTAAATTTATAATTTCCATATTTTCCTGGTGAACTAAGACTTTTATCATTACATAGTGTTACTTTTTATTCTCTAGCAATATATCTCTTAAAGTCAACTTTATCTCATATTAATACTGCAAAGCCAACTTTCTTTTGGTTAATGTTTGCATGGTATGTTTTTTATCTTTTTTCTTTAACCTATCTCTGTTATTATATTTAAATTTTGTCTCTTGAAACAGCTTGTGTAGGTTCTGTGTTTTTAATCAACCTGAGAATTTGGGGGGTTTAGTAAGAGCTTTTAATCCACATACTAGTACATATAATTTAACTAGTGATATAGTTAGGTTTAAACTACCATCTTAGTATTTGCCTTCTATGCCTTCAGCACATTTTAGTTTCTTTTTTTTTTTTCCTTTCTTGCCTTCTCTCTAAAATGATAGAATATTTTGCATTATTCTATTTTCCCTTGTATTAGCTTTGTAGTTTCATACTTTTTATTATTATTACTTCTTTAGTGTTTTCCCTGGGGGTTACTTTCACTTGCATCCTTAACTTATCAAAGTCTAAAATAAATTAGTAGTTTTAGCTCTTTCTAGAGGTGTAAGGACCTTAAACTGCTTAAACTACATTTACCCTCCTGCCAATCTATATGCTCTTATTCTCTGTATTTTCATTCTATACATTTGATAAATTCCCAGAAACCCTACTATTATTGTTTTATGTATTCAGTATTCATTTAAATTTATCTACATATTTATGCTCTCATTGCTTTTCATTGTGCTGAAATTTTAAATCAAAAAGAGAAAAGTAAAAGGTATTTAGTGGAAATTTGGTGAGTCACTCTCCTCCCCCTTCTTTCCACCTCTCTGCTCCATTTGGAATTCAGAAAAACATAAGGGCCCTGAGGCATATGGGAAAACATTGTACAGAAACATCATAGGTAAGATGTAATGAAATGGGAAGAAAAATATACACAAGAAAAGTAACATGCTCTAAGAGTAAGAGGCACAAAGATATACTTTATTTCAAAGCCTCAGGCAGTTAATGATTTAGAGAATTATTGCCAAGTTACACTCAGCAAATTTAGTAGTATGACTCAATTTAGTGAGCACAAAAGCTGTTTATTGTTGAACGAACAACAACTGTAATGTAATTGGTCTCATACATTTAGGAGGTCACCAAGCCATGCTTGTTGTAATTGGCACTGCCATAGCCAGGGGCTTATGTGACCTCAAGTGATGATTTGCCTGAAGGAGTAAGCCAGGAATGTGTGTACTTTGGGCTAGAGAGACTGACTAATCTGGCTGTAAGGACTCAGGAAAGGGGGCCAGGAATCAAATCACAGCACTTAGGCGGGCATGGTGGACTCAGTTGAATGTAGTCAGTCTTCATTCAGTTCATCACTTTTCGGGGATTTCAGATGGAGCTGGGGATAGGAAAGGGTGGGAGGGTCAATGTGAAGTGGTGGAGCACCAGGAAAAGACAATTAAAATGTCAGTACATAGGCATCCCTTAATAAGTTGGGGTCCTAATTCCTCCAAAGGCCAGGTCCACAGCTTGTATGAGATGGGCTCATACTTTCACACAGAGGTTTTTAATTCCTGGTACTAAGCCACCCTGGAACAGACTGATGGTGCTATTTGTTACAAAATACAGTTTTACCTCCAAATACTAAGACCATCTTTTCCCAAACATTTGCTTGATGGATAATTAAGTTTAAGAATAAAAAAGGAAGGTTAGCTGGGTATGACATTTACAGAGATGCCAGAGAACATCACCAACAATTAACAATTATTTATTCATAGAAAATGTATTTTCTTTAAGATTCTGAAAGCAATGAGCTTCATTTTGCAGTGTGCAAAAAGACCTGAAAAATAAAAATTAAGGTCTTTTTTTCCTTGCTCGTTCTCCTGTTTTGCCTGTGATTGATTGGTTCATTTGTGTGACGTAAAATATAGATGAGTCATGAGTTGAGTGTTCATATGCATCGGTTGGTTTTCTCCTCCACAATCACAAACCCTATATCTACCCTCAATCATTCTGTACATGAACACCACTAGCTATAGAGGATACTAGGTAGGAGAGGGTTGATTTGTAGTGCAAATCCATCACCATTGCTGGGAAAAGCAACTCCAAGTACATGTAACATTTTTCCATATGAGAACAGCATATTTCAAGGTCCCGATAGAACACAGTGCAATGCCAAGGACACTTGACTCACTTTCTAAAACAAAAACATGAACTATCAGGGAGGCTGATATTTGTTGATTTTGGTGATATTTTTGTTTATCATTTAAAGCACACCAAATCATTAACAATCTTTTTTGCCAGAACAGATAAGAATCTAGAACTATAAATCTACTGCTGGCTATGGATGAAGACAGTCTTCTCTTGTTACTTAATATCAGTATTTATTTTCTCCACTAGAACTGCTTAGCTTGGGTGAAATCTGGTTGATAATTTCAGAAGGGTGAAAAGCTAACTAGAACTGGGCATTTGGCCCAGATAAATCTGATTCCAGTACTATGAAAGAAGCAGCAAGAGAAATAGAAAGTCTTTGACAGAAATTGTTGATAATTGGCTAAAGAGTGGGGAGGGAAACAGAAGACTTGGAGAGCTATGAATGTTATTCTAACATAGAAGAAAGACGCAAGGGAGGAACCAATGTACTACAGATTAACAACCCTCTCTTTAATTCTAAGAAAAAGTAAATACGTATAACTACAATAAAACTTCTATTTAAAACTCTTAGAAATAAGTTTTTCTGGAGACCTAAAATACAGAGGCAAAATGGAAATTTTGGGTTTGAATTCCTGCTCTGTGTGACCTTGGGCAGGTTACCTCACCAATCTACATTTCAGTGACATCCTCCTGCCTCACCCATAAATTGTGGATGAGGTAACCACTTATTCCACAGGGCTCTTATTAGGATTAAGTCAGAGGTCTGTAGATCTGATTTCCTAATCAAATAATAGGTGTTTAGATATTGCTAAACATTTATCAATTTTTATACCATTTAATTTTAGAATTTTAACAAGTTTGTATAGGAAGTTATATAAAACATTAGACATCTTCCTAATCATATTTCAATCAGCATAATATTCTCAAGTTTTTGTTATCAATAGCCATTAATGAATGAGGCAGCAGTAAAATAGCAATGCCCTCAGCTCTTATTGAGATAGTTCCTACCTTCAAGGACTATATTGAAAAATAGGATGATAACCCCAAATAACTATAAGATCTTCACCCAATGAGTCCCTTTTACTTAAAGATTTCATAAAGTACGTAGAAAGAGTACTTTCCTGGGAACTAAATTATTGACCTGTCACTTGAAAGGATTAGGACCAATCACTCTGAGCAGATAGGTATCTATCTAAATCATTAAAAATGTGAAGAAAAAAGAGAAGAAAATAGAAAGAAAAGAAAGGAGCCAGAAGTAACTCCGCCTTACAGCAAGCATGAATGCTTGACCTTTTCCCCCCTACTTTACTTCTATTATGAGATTAGATCAGCACGATTGTGGAAAATATAACAAAGTTTTAAATCACAGGTCAAGAATTAGCAGCAACTTGAATGTAACCACTAACTTTTCTTTAACCATAGAAGTTCAAGGGACAGCACCAACAAATAAATATTTCCAAAGCATGCACAGTGCCCACACAGAACTAGTAAAGATATGGTTATTGTACTCTCAGGTTTATAGTCTGGATAAAAAAAATACATATTTTTTAATATTCTGAACATTTTTTTAAAAATCTGTGAACTATCATTAGGGATAGACAGCCTTTTTTACAGATGGAGAAGAAGAAAGAAAAAGAATTGATATTGATACCATGGCCCTGGATCACATAAGCAGTGACAGAGTCAAAATAATTTCAATCCCCTTCCTCCTATTTTAGTACATTCTCATTACTGGGTGATAGTAGCTTATTCCAAAGTAGTTCTGAATTATTCCTTAAACCTAAAGCAGCAAAAATTAGAAGTCTAATTGGTAATCTACAGCATTTAAGATACAGAAAAGTTTTGTCCATGAAACACACTAAGTGAGTTCATGTCGTGGTAAGTTATCAAATTGTGGAAAGAACATTGCAGAAATTAAAATGTTACATAAGAGAAAAAAAGCAGCATGAGTCAGGGGTTTGGGAAATATGAATCAGACTAAAGGAAAAGAGCCAAAAACATAGAGAATGAGGGCCTAAGCAGGGACTTCATGGACACCACAATGACATGGACATAGTTACCTCCATTAACTTTGAGAGAAAACTAAATATGCAATTGCATAGACTGGGGGTCAGTATGGTAAAGAGGCTAGGAGGTGAGCTGAGCAAAGATCAGACTATTATTTAAAGCAATGATGGTGCCAAGGTCAGCAAGAGAAGGACCTGCAATACTATAAATCACTAGGAGGGAGAACGTGGGCACATTTTTGAAAAATGAGGGAATCACCAAATATTGCCATTAGCTATTCTTAATGCATTAGGATGATGAAATGTGAGTTGATTTATGTGTTGTGATATTTTAGGAAGCACACTATTATTTTGTTCTTTGGTAATGTTTACATTAGGCTATGTCTACATGAGCTGTTCCTTGTGGTGTTCAATTCAAACTCTAATCCCACCTTTAAGGTCCTGAATTTTGCTCACGACTTGAACTACCATTTTTTTTTCTTTTTTAGATTCTTTGTTTTTTTGAAGCAAGCATGTCAAACATGCGGCCTGCCAGCTGCGAGTATGACATGCTTGGTTCAAAGTATTACATATGAATCCTTTTTGCCACATTGGTACATCTACACATGGAATACTACACTGCTGTAAAGAAAGAAAGAGCTCTTGAACTACCATTTTATGAGCACCTTCAACTAGGCACTTCACCAGACTCCCCACAGGCAGCCCCTCCAGCCATACTGACTCCAGCTCTCGGCCATTCTCATACTGAGAATGGCTTTTGTCTTGTCAGTGTTTTCTAATGTGACTGCCTTCTGCCTAGAAATAGCCTCCTATTTCTGTCAATTCCATGTACCTCACCTTCTTTAAAATGCCGCTCAAAACTCATCTCTTCTGGCAGACCTTCCGTAGCCACTCTCATCTGATGCTGCCTTATTCCTCATAGCTTCTGCACTTCTCAATCCCCTTGCTCTACATCCTTTTCCATTTGCTGATATTGTGCTGGTTCTGTTGTTTTTCTCACAACTTGCCTGTTAACCTATCTTGTAAATGTTTAGTTCCATGAGATAAAATACTGGTCCTACTTTCCTTAAACTCTAGACATCAGTTTTCAGCAATCATGATTCATTCATCCATGTTTAAACAAATATTTATTGAAAACCCACCATGCTTCATGCATTCCACTAGGCAAAGAGACAGAAACACATAGACCCTATCCTTAAAGGGCATGGGTCCAGGGAATGTGTTAACTGATGGCCTAAGAACTTAGTGAGCTTAACTGTCAAGGATAAATTATAGTTTAAAAATAAAGCAAAAACTCCGCTCCCCAGAATACTTCTTAAGTTATCAGGAAAATCATGGCTGACCTGAGTAATCTACTTATATAAAAACCCTGGGTGTAACATCACGGCCAGAACCGCAACCAACGAGAAGGAAGTCAGTTCTCCCGGGGTCGTCTTGGAAATGGCTGCACCCTCCCCCAGCAGTTTCCTGGAGGGTGAGGTTTCAGGCAGGAACCAGCCCTCAGGGCGAGGTTTCAGGCAGGAACCTGCCTTCGGAGCAGAGTGTGGAAGTGAAATGATTTGTAATGGATCTATTATTGAAGCTATGTTTGGAAATACTATATCTATAGATCAGTGGTTCTCAACCTTGGCTGCACATTAGAATCACCTGGAATCTTTTTAAAATCCTGATTTCTAGGCCTCACCCTCCAGAAATTCTGTTTCTTTGTTACTAATGTTGTGGCCCCACCCCATAACAAAGAAACAATTTCTGGAGGATGAGGCCCAGGAATCAGGATATTTAAAAGGTTCCCAGTTGATTCTAATGTGCAGCCAAGATTGAGATCCACTGGTATAGAGTCTGGTGTAAGGGGTCTTTGTAATGGTACCAGATTTATTATCAAAAGATTACAACCTAACATTATCGAAGCTGAAGTATTAACAGGATCTGCAGAGGGAGAGGTTGTTCTGATTCCAAAAATTAATTTGTCCCCATCTGACACTGGCCTCCCATCTAAATTGATTCGACAACGGTTTCCTGTGATGCCAGCATTTGTGATGACTATTAATCACAAGGACAAACTCTAGACAAATTAGGCATATTCCTGCATGAACCCATTTTCACACATGGTCAGTTATATGTTGCTTTCTCTCGAGTTTGCAGAGCATGTGACGTTACAGTTAAAGTTCTAAACTTTATCACAAAGGAATTTAGTCAAGCACTCTGAAAGTGTTTTCACGATTAATGTGGTGTACAGGGAGATATTAGAATAAGTTTAATCACTTTATCAGTCATTGTTTGCATCACTGTTGTTTTCATATCATGTTTTTGTTGTTTTTATATCATGCCTCTGTTATTTCTATATTCTTTTGTTACTGTTTATTTATTAATAAATTTATATATTATTTTCATATACATTTTACTAATTTTCTTAATATATATTTTATTGATTTTTTTTACAGAGAGGAAGGGAGAGAGATAGAGAGTTAGAAACATTGATGAGAGAGAAACATCGATCAGCTGCCTCCTGCAGCTGGGCACTGGGGATGTGCCCACAACCAAGGTACATGCCCTTGACCAGAATCGAACCTGGGACCCTTGAGTCCGCAGGCCGATGCTCTATCCACTGAGCCAAACCAGTTGGGGCAATTAATTCCCTTTTAATGTGCATGAATTTTGTGCACTGGGCTACTAGTTTTCCTTATGAATACAATATTGTTTTTGCCACTACAAACATCCTCACCACAGAGGGCTTTCATAATCACACCTGGGGGAAGGAGATCTTCTGGTACATCTGCACAAGGACGGATATTCTGCTTTGGGTTTCTGACACAGATGTATATTTTAGTGATTTTCTTATACATTGAACTTTCTGACATCTAAGATAAATAGAAACACAGACAGAAAAGAGAAGCATAAAAGAGTTTAACAATGTATAGAAATTCTTATATGACTTTGTATTTTCTTATATAACTTTCTAATATGGCTTATATGGTTTGTGAATATCATAACAATATTTCCAAGTACAATTTTAAAAATAATAAAATTGTTGTATTTAAATAAACCAATAAATTGGCAGTACAATTGAAGATAATTCAAAGAAATCCAGGCTCTCTGTCTCTCTCTCTCTCTCTCTCTCTCTCTCTCTCTCTCTCAGCATTAGATAACCTGCTAAGAGCAAAGGAGAGGATAAATATTCTAAACTCGAGTCAGAGAAGCCATAAATGAAAATGTAGTCAGATGCAGCTCAAGGTGTATGATGAAGCATGCATTCAACTCTTTGGGAATAATGTCACAAAGGGAATTTCATACAGCTGCATTTTATCAAATTTCAGAATGTTTCTCCTCTGAAAGAATTAAATTAAAAGTGAATCCATGTAAATATGTATTAAAAATATTAGTAGTCAATGCTAGGTGAGATGAGTCCTACTGCTGCTTTGTTTGTTTGATAGAGAAAGGAAAAAAATGGAGAGGAGGCAGTGGTATTTTACTTGTTTTTTGTTTGTTTGTTTGTTTTTATTAAATTACTTTAATGCACCCAATTTTTTATTAAATAACTAGAGGCCCAATGCATGAAATCGCACAAGACCCAGACTTGCTGTGCCAGCGGGACGCAGACCCCTGCCGCACTGCAAGACCCATCAATGCACCTCCTGGTGACCGGTCGTTTGGTCATTACGGCGTTATGGCCACTGGCTTTTTATAATATAGATCCTTCTCAGATGTAAATGGACCTGTCCTTAAGGAGTAGTAGGTCCATGTGGCACAGTTCTTATGTTTAAAATCTACTTAATGATATATTAATTCCACTAGAAATGTTACCCTATTTATCAAAGAGACAGAACTGAATGACAAGAAAGTAGGAAAGGAATTGTAGGACATCAGAAGTATAATGGGGTGGAGGCAGTTTGCAGAGAGAAGACTTGGTCACTGGTGAGGCCTCCTTTAGAAAATGCAGCAGCCAGCCAGTCCTTGATCTTCTGCCAGCATGTACTGAGGAAACCTGCCACAACTGAATATCACATTGCAGTATCTCTCAGGGCTGTTATCGCTGCAAATGCTGTCAAATGTTCTTGACATAAAACAATAGGAATTCTGTTGTCATTACTGCATTAGCAAGTCATAAAGCTCTGAAGAAACCTCAGTAGAAATGTTTTCATCACGTGCATATGAGAAAATAATAAAATACACAAAAAAGAACAGATAATTTCAAAGCAAGATTGCTGCACTTTTGCATAGTACCCAAAAAGGATAGTGATTTGAAAATAATAAATTTCAAAATAAAAATAAAAAATAATAACAAAAATAAATTCACCAAAACTTAAAAACCAGGTACAAAGAACTATGTAAGTAGATGCTTTAGTAGATTATTACCCAATAGCAGCCATATATCCCTTGAGTATTTTTCATCTCCCCTCCCTCATTCTTTTGGAATCTCCCGTATCATCATTTCCACACCCAGCTAATTTAAGCCCATATCTGAGGACAACCCATCCTCTTATAACCAGAACTTCCTACATTATTACACTGGGTACTGTAAGTGCAGTAAATCTCCTTGGAAATATTAGAAAGATGAATTGGCAATATTTTGAGCTTCTTAAAGGGAAGGGCAGGAATTGAAGAATAAATTCTAACCGATGGCTCATTTTTTTTAAATTATTGATTCTTAGCCCAAAGCACCACCCTGGGTCTACCACAGTGATGTTCTAAGACCCAAGCTTCTTGCAGTTTTTATACTAAATTTGTCATCAAGGAATTATAAGGCTATATTTTTTGGAATGATACTTAGAGTCTTAACTTGTTAAAAGATGCCAAAATCACATTTATATTATGTACACACACAGATTAACATCACATTTTGATCCCACAGAAATTTATTGTAACATGTTTATTATATTATGACTGAACATTTTTTACTTTTCTAAAACTTTAACCTACCTATTACTTAAGTCACCTGTACTATATTGTTCCAGAACTGAAATGTTTTGGGAAAATATGTATTTTACACTACACCAGCCAATCTCTCCTAAAGAAATATGACCAAATTAAATCCTTTCTTTCTAAAGTTTGAACACACACACACAAACAGCAACAGGGAATGCATAATATTAAAGTTTGATTTATACCCTTTTATTTGGCAGATTTTTAGAGATTTATCGATAGAAATTACTTCAAAGGCAGTATGTTGGGTGGAAAAACAGTATCATATAATTTATTTACATTTTAAAACACAAAACAATACTATATATTCTAATGGGTGCATAACTGTATACTGAAAGTATAAAAACATCTTGGGGAAGGATTCACGCCTACTCCAAGACAGTGGTAGGTGGGTGGGTAAAGGTATGAGGATGGAGTAAGGCTTTAGATATATCTGATATACTTCATTTCTTTTTTTAAAAATATATAATTTTATTGATTTCAGAGAGGAAGGAAGAGGGAGAAAGAGATAGAAACATCAATGATGAGAGAGAATCATTGATCGGCTGCCTCCTGTGCACCCCCTACTAGGGATCGAGCCCGCAACCCAGGCATGTCCCCTTGATCCAAATCGAACTTGGGACCCTTCAGTCCGTAGGCCGACGCTCTATTCACCAAGCCAAACCTGCTAGGGCTGTTTCATTTCTTTTTTTTTCTTTTTTTATTTATTTTTTTAATTTTTTATTACAAAGGTCCTTCCTTTTTAGAGCAGCATAGTATTCCATCGTGTAGCTGTACCACAGTTTTCTAATCCATTCATCTACTGATGGGCACTTAGGCTGTTTCCAGATCTTAGCTATGGTGAATTGTGCTGCTATGAACATAGGGGTGCATATATCCTTTCTGATTGGTCATTTCTTAACAAAATAAAGTGAGCTAAGGCAAGCAGAGCAAAATGTTAACATTTCTTATATCTGAATGGTACACATTGGCATCTATGAAATTATTTTTTTATTCTATTGAGTTTAGAAAGAGGAAGGGAGAGAGAAGAACATTGATGTAAGAGAGAAATCAGTTGCCTCCCATAGACTCCCCAGGAATTGAACCTGCAACCTTGGTATGTGCCCTGACCAGGAATCAAAACCTGCCACCTTCTGGTGTACTGGACAACTCTCCGAGCAAGTGAGCCACCCGGCCAGGGCCCACATTATTTTCTGAACACTAAAAATAATTTATCATTTTAAACATTTCCAATATAACAATATTGCAGAGTAATATTTTAAGAATAAAGTAAAAACTCAGTTTATTTAGGAAAAGTATTATAACAACGTGGAGGAAATATTAACATCGTCACAACCTACTCAAACCCTTTCTATGTTGCGTGTCTTTAACAGATATAGATGAGTGCACTGCAGGGACGCACAACTGTAGAGCCGACCAAGTGTGCATCAATTTACGTGGCTCTTTCGCCTGTCAGTGCCCTCCGGGCTATCAGAAGCGAGGAGAGCAGTGTGTGGGTAAGTACAACAGTGCAGTAAGCAAAATCCTGTCTTGAGCATCTTAATTGTTAAACCTCAGGCATTCAAAACAAAGCACTTGTATTTATTTGGAGAATGATAGCCAACAACTGTTTATTCTTTCATTGAATGCCAATCCATTTTCCACATTCACAAGAACGAACTAGCCTTGCAAGTTTAGCATATTCTGGCTATCAAAGTGTTGGTTATATGTTAGACTAAGCAAAAGCAGAAATTTGGAGTGTGAATGAGACCATAAAAGCAACTGAGAAATAATTTTAAATTATCTATTTGGGGACCATAGCACTTAAACACTAATGATACAGGCTTCATTCACTGGTTTCATAGTTTATAAGGCAGATGGCGAGGTTCAAACCCCGTCATCACCCTTAACTCACATTGAGGACTTGGGTGAGTTACTGACATTCTCTATCTCACTTTTTCACTGTGTACTATAGAGATAATACTAGCCCCTGTTTCAGAAGCTCATGTGTGGGGATGCTTAGAATAGTGCCTGGTCTTGGGCTGAATAGCTGTGTGCTATCATTATTCAATGAGTTAACATACTAAACATTCTTCATGCTGCAGGTGCAGTGCTAGGAATGCAAAGCCAAGTGCAGCATGTACCTCTACTTGAGAGTTCTACTTGAGCTCCCTCCAGGCAGGGGCGGGTCTGTTTTGTGTTACTGCTGTCTTCTTAGTCCCTGAAGAGTGCTCACCACGGAGATGCCCTAGACACCTTTTTTGAAAACACAGTATGGGGAAGCCGACTGGCAAATATGAGATAAACTAAAGTGTCTGGGCTTGTTTGTGAGGTATGCAACTCATTAATTGACCACCTCTGTCCATTGAGTTACGTACCATCTCTTCCCAGAAAAGTGAAGAGTCTTATTTTCTCTTAGAAACAGAGGATCGGGATGTGGGGACTGACAACCAGTATCCATTTTCTCCAAAAAATGTGAGCTGTTGATGTCAAGATGTCAACACTGAGCTCCTCATGGGCCCCAGTGGAGTTCTGCCTGCCATGGGCTGCTCCTAGACGCTGGAGTTACTGCCCAGCCTCTGAGGAAGGCCCAGGGTTTGCAGTGACTGAAGCTGTGATTTAAGAGAAGATTGTGTGGAAAACTTCACAGACACCAAAGTTTTGCCCACTGTTTTAGTCAGGAAAATAAACAATTAAAAGTATAAAAAGTACAGAAAAAGAACTAACCCAAACTACTGTGGGAAGAACCAAAGAGAATGGAACATATGGTTTTAGCTCTTTATGAGATGATAAGAGAAGACATTCTTAAATTCAATCTAATCATGTGGCATTTCTCCCACTCATAGAACCAATTCTACGTTCCTAAACAGAGCATATAAGGTCTTCCTTAACCTGATCCTTGCCCAGCTCTGAACACCTCTCTCCCACCAAAACAAAAATAAAAAAACACACTCCAACTTTACCCTACTACTTATAATTCCCCACAATACAATACATCACATAGAGTCACATTTTGGTGCCTTTACATAAGCTCTTTCAGCACCAGGAACATGCACTCCTGGAAAACTCCTATTTAACTCTCAAATCCTAGCTCAGTAATTTCCTCTGGGAAATTGTCCATGATCTACCCCAATATAATTAGTCACTCCCTCCTTTATACTATTATTTCTCAAATTTTGATGGATCCATTTTGTAAATTTTCTATCTGTTGCAGATTAATTTTTCTACAAACTGCAGTAATGATGTGGTAACATCAAATTGCTATTCCTAAACAACTACTCTCATTTTCTATACTTATCTGTTACAGTCTGGTCCAAATAGTCCATGGACCAGCAGTGGTCAGCAGGCCACACTTTGAGTAGCCCAGTGTTCCTTCTGTCCCTTATGCAACTTTCTATTTTTTATTTTATTCATGCAGTAATCTGTTTTCATGCCCACCTTCCATAGTAAATAGGGATAGAACATATGTATGTTGATCATCATTATAAACCTGCAGCATTAAACACAATGCCAACAAATACCAATGGTTTGATGGGTGTTTACTGGTTGTAAAGACACACATCATTTATTCATCAAATATTTTTTGAGGGCTGACTATGTGCCAGGAACTGTTCTTGGTGCTGGTACATCATGGTGAACAAACATATTGTACAGAATCACAGCCCTTGTGGAGCTATTAGAAAGTACCATTTATACAAATAGCTATTGAGACTAGCACCTGAGTATAATACTGGGTACTAGGAAGAACTATAATAAAATTGCTCTTAGTTGGTATGATGTTTCCGTTCATTCAACTAATGTTTATTAAGTGCCTACTATTGCCAGGCCCAGGTATTAAGCATATAGCAGTGAACAGACAAAAATACTTTATCGCCACCTCAAGAGGAAGAGACAGGTCTTAACTACCATGTATTATAGAGAGGGAGACAGACAAGAGGCAAATAAACACATAACACAATGTCAAGGCATGTCAAAGGCTGCAAAGAAATACAATAGATAATGCAGAAGAAGCTATTTTATATGGATGGTCATAGATGGTCTTCCTGAGGTGACATTTGAGACACCTAAATAATGATGGGGGAAAACATGTGCATATCATTATCATTTGTTTCAATACTCAAACTAAATCAAATAGATTTTGCAACTTATCAATAATAGCTCCATTTGTTTATACCTGTTTTGTGTAAGGAAGTTTTGCCTACATTGTGTCATGTAATCATTCCAACAGTTCTACCACAATGTTATACTATTTCTTACAGAGGAGGAAATTGGAACTCCAAGAGATTAACACCAAGCTAGTAATTGCCAGAAGACTCAAACTCAGATTACTCTGAGGCCACTTGAGCACAATGCCTTCCACACTATTTGTTATTAAAGTACTAGAAGAGCTCAGCATAAAGTTTTGGTTTTGCTTTTTTCTTACCATAAAATAGTATCACTACATAGTCTTAAATTGTGCATTCATAATTGTTATTTTAAATTACACATGCCATGTTGGAGTTGTCACAAAGTGTAGAGCCATGAGTCAATGAAATTTTATTATGCTTCTAAGATACTAATCCTACTCTGCAAGTTCTCAATTGAGCACTTTATAGTTGGAAATATTTATATGAGAAGGATACGGGCTGGAACACTTCATCAATGTGTCAGAAGGGCACTTTTGGTTAGCACCATATTCCTTCTACCATGTTCTTTCATTTGATTCTCACAGAAACATCATAAGATACACATAGTAAGCATTACTATCCACATTTTACAAAAGAAAAACCAAGATACTGAACCTTTAAATGACTTCACTAAAGTCACCAACTAAACAGCAGTCTATCCCTTCTTTCTCTTTGTTTTATGTGCATCACTCGAGTCTTTGATAGTTCTTTTTTACTTCTGTCATTACAAATAAGCTTTAGATCCTCAAACTGATATATACTCTCAAACCACCCAGCCAGGTTTATGAAGTCTTTGTTCTGAACATCTCATTTAACTGCAGATTGCAGACCAAAGTATATTACCCTAATTAAAAATAATAATAATAATCACTTTTAAAATGTCTTCTCTAGATAGTTTTTCTAGGTAATGTTTTTCTGAGAACTTGAGAGCAAACAGCTGTGGATATTCAATAATATAGTTTTCTTTGTGTGTGTCTGGTAACCTAGATATAGATGAATGCACCATGCCTCCATATTGCCACCAAAGATGTGTGAACACTCCAGGATCATTTTATTGCCAATGCAGTCCTGGATTTCAGTTGGCAGCCAACAACTATACCTGCGTGGGTAAGCCTTTTGAGAACCCCCATCCTGACTGACTAACTTCTGTCTTCAAAAAAAACAAACAAAAAAAACCTCATGCCACATTGCAGTATTTCTAGTTTTCTATGTTCTTGAGTGAACTGGTTTCCATCAACTTCCCTGAATAAAGCTGAAAAGACAGTAATCAATCTGCTTCTTAAAGTACATCAAGATGTGAATGGAAAACTTTGTTAACCTTGGTTTTAGTTCTCCACCGTGGGTGTGTAAAAAGAAAATACAGATCCATTGATATGCACACACCAATTAGTCAACAATGTGTGATATAAAAGCTGAAGGTGCCAACGGGATTACTGCAAGTTCGAGTACATAAACTTTCCACTGAAAGCACATTGGATTTTACATGCTGCTCCTCCCCTTTCAGAATGCAATGTCACGGCACACAATTTTAAGATTGACATGACATGGAAAGAATCTAGTGCAGAAAAAATGCCCTTTTCACAATATTTTCAGTGCTTTAGAGCATTGCAAAACTCTGTATGAGTCTCAAAGGCTTATGTTATAATTGTAATGGAATTTAACAGAACCCATTTAAAAAGTAATAAATAGCACAGATAAATCTTCACTACAGCATGCTGAGAGACCATATCAGTACGAGTGTCTTACTAGTATATCAATTATTTATAGACTTAGCATTTTGCATCCGAACAACAATAAAAGAAAATAGATACTGGAATGTATATTTACTAGAATCACTAAATTCTTTTGGAAAGATTCATCAAACCCCAAAATAACTGTCATTCCCAGAAAAAAAAATTCTGGTATTTCTAAAAGAAGTATACAACAGATGCTCGAAGTTGTTCCAACAAATATGAAACCTGAATGGATGTTCTCCAATGAGCTTCTGCAGGGCAAAGAATCCACCTGGGGAATTATTCACTTATCATCAAATGACATGGGTACCAAAGAGCAAGGATATATTTAAAGACACAGATATATAAATTCATATAACTTTTCCTTTCAGACATAAATGAATGTGATGCCAGCAATCAATGTGCTCAGCAATGCTACAACATTCTTGGTTCATTCATCTGTCAGTGTAATCAAGGATATGAGCTAAGTAGTGACAGGCTCAACTGTGAAGGTAAAATATTTTCCAAATAATTTTTAATAAGACTCTTTATTGCTGTTCTTTTATTTGATTAATAGAGGCCCAGTGCACGGATTCGTGCACCAGTGGGGTCCTTCAGCCTGGCTTGTACCCTCTCACAATCCGGGACCCCTCAGGGGATGTCGGACTGCCAGTTTTGCTCCTCCTCCCCCGCACCCTCCCCTCCCTGCACTGGGCCTCTAGCATGCATATAAGATCTTTGGTTAATCTCTTCCCACCTTCCCCTTCCCTCTGAGATTCATCAGTTTGTTCCATATTTCCATGCCTGTGCGTCTACCCCCTGGTGGTCAGTGCTCATCATAGCTACCAGTTGAGTGGTTGGATGGTTGCTTGGGTTTTTATATATATAGATGTACCTGTTTATGAAAACAAATTTTTATTCATGAAAATTCTATTCTAAAATCCAGTTAATTGCCACATTGACTTTTTAGTATGTAATCAAGAAAAAGGAGAAGAAAAAATGACTGAAATATTAAATGCAAGGGGGGTCTAATAATCAGAAGGGTGTGCTAGTGTCTTGCTTCTCAAAGTCTGACCAACAGCAAACAGCATCAGCATCTCCTGGGAGCTTGTGAGAAATGCAGAATCTCAGGCCCCAACCCAGACCCACTGAGTCAAATTTTGCATCTAATTCTGGGTGACTGGCACACACATTTAAGTTAGGAAAATGCTGATTGCCTATCAGAAGCATTAGAATAGAAACCAAGAGACCTGGCCCCTAGTCTTATTCCTGCCAGTGTGCAACTTGGGCACATATCTTAAGTCACTTTCCACATAAGCATATAGGCCCATTTAACTGAAGGGATGACCTTCAGAGTCCATTGCACATGCATGTTACAGTAAAAGGCATAAGACATCCTGGGGGAATGCCATCCGCAGTTGATGTCCCTGACTTCTTTGTGGACCCTCCCTGTTTTACTTGGGGCCACAGATGTCATACCTCACCCAGAGAGGCCTTGCATCATGCTGCTGTGCTCAAAACCAAAAGGGCCTGAATCTGGACACCTGCCTCTACCCTTCTAAGTAAACAATAAGGGCGTCACCATTGAGAAATGCAAAGCATTCTTTCCCTGAAGGCCAGACCCTGTCAGGATGTCATCTCTAGAAGCTAGCACAGTGATGGGACTTGAAGTTCAAAGCTCAGATGAACTTGGGAGCAAAGATACCCAATTTCTGAGAATGCAATTGTGAATCTGCATCATGGGTGGTTCTGCAGATATGAAAAGCAGCAATCATAAGCCAGTTCATTCATTCTGCTTAGTTCATATGGTTAGGTCCAGGATTTGACAAACTGTCAGCAAGATTGAGTAAAACTAATAGTAAGACAAACTCTTTGTGCTGTGAAGTTCTAGGCAATGATTTTCAATGGTATGCCACAGCACACTGATGTGCCATAAGAAGTTTTAAAACGTGCAATACTTTACTATTTAGTGAGGAGCACTGACCTCTTTTCCCTTAAATTATCAAATTTAAAAATCACAAAAGCCAACATAACAATAGCTGTTCAGTACAAATGAATCAACATTATACCTATTTTTGTCAGATCAGTAAAAAATATTTTTTTTTGGTGTGCTAAAGAATTTTAGTGATTCATTTATGTATGCCATGAGATGAAAAATGTTGAAAATTACTGTTCTAGAGGAAATGAGCTAATATTGTTAGAATTTGCCCTTGAGATTCTTACAAATATTGTATTTCTGTTTCAGAGTTTGCAGTGTTTTTACTCTATTACTTCTAAAAAATATATTACCAAAGTAGTTTTTCAATTCTGTGTCCCTGCTCTTCTCTGATTCAACAGACATTGATGAATGCAGAACCTCAAGCTACCTGTGTCAGTATCAGTGTGTCAATGAACCTGGGAAATTCTCGTGTATG
Source organism: Myotis davidii (assembly GCF_000327345.1). Lineage (NCBI taxonomy): Eukaryota > Metazoa > Chordata > Mammalia > Chiroptera > Vespertilionidae > Myotis > Myotis davidii. The sequence goes on from NW_006383011.1 coordinate 9,342,115, forward strand.
TGCCCCCAGGGATACCAAGTGGTGAGAGGTAGAACATGTCAGGGTAAGTTTATTTTTGTATCTGCTATGTTCAGTTTAACCAGGAAGAGCAGGGAGGAATTATAGGATTCTCTACCCTAGACTTTTCATTTTTTCCATCCTGAACATACAATTTGAACTATTGCCCCCCTCCTGTTCATTATGAGATATGCACATCTCATAGAGTATTCACTAAAAAATAGAGGGTATCTATACTAATAAAAGGGTAATATGCTAATTAGACCGGGTCAACCAGACATCTTCCTGACATTCGATTTCCTTCTAGACAAAGCCACGGTGGCAGGGGCTGAGACAGAAGCAGTTGGGGCCAATCCCTGTGGGCCTATCAGACATCCCTCGAGGGGTCCCAGATTGGAGAGGGTGCAGGCCAGGCTGAGGGACAACAACCCCCACCCCCATGCACAAATTTCGTGCACCAGGCCTCTAGTTTACTATAAATACCTACTTTCCTTGAAATTTAAAGTAATTGTTTTTCTTTCTTAAAATATAAATAATTTTCATAAAATACTGATATCCCTTCTATGTAGCCTACATAATCTATATGATATGTCTCCTAAGCATCCACCAGAAAAGATTTGATTGTTAAAATATTTCATCATGAATTTGAGTCCAGAACATAAACATAATATGTGGGTTAGGCATACCTTAAACCAGTCTTGGGTCTCTAAAACACCAAGATTATAAATTGAGAAGTAGTTTAGATACTGAAAAAATCAGCCTCATGTATATATTAAAATGTGCTTGAATTCTTTGGCAAAAAACTATTGATTCAAAAATAGTTAATGTTCTTGGGCCCAGTTTTAAAATAAACATTCAGGTGATCTTCACACATACACACAGGTGGAAGAAGCAGCTCTCTACATGGTATGATTTCAGTCAGAGTCTCTCCAGGAGATCTGAAAATATGCACCCTCTTCTCCTACCATCAATGCTGCATGTAGCTTGACAGGGAAAATACTGCTCAGATAAAACAAAAAATAATGTAGATAATCCTGGAAAAGATAGTACAAACACATTCACATAAAGCAATGAGACAATGAAAAAAATGACTGAATTTGAAGACAGAAAATCTGTTTAATTCCTAGCTGTACTACATTCTATCGATACAATCTTGAACGAATTATCAAACTTAGATTCTGAGTATCAGCTTTCCTATTTGGAAAAGAAGTTGAGGGAGGAAACAGAATAAAACTTACTTGTAAAGTACAAACACTACATAATTCAACAAATGTTATGAAAGTTACCTAGCAACGTAAATGACCAGTAGCAAATCTTCTCTAGGGAGTCCTTTTTAATCAAAATAGAGAGAGGGCACACAGTAATCAAATCTTGTTAAAAGAGGAGAAGATTAAGGAAAGGAGACACGGGATTCTCAGAGTGTATCATGATTTTACAGAAAAAATACTAACTCAGAGGAATATCTATTGATCTGCAATTTATTAGTATGCATATGATCATTCAACTAGGTTCCAACCACCAAATATGAGCACAATTAGAATGTCATTCACCTCACAATGAACATCTTTATACCCCTTTCCAAGTTACTAAAGACTCTGTAATGTTAATTGTGGAAAAACATTGCATTCCAATGGTTTTACTCTCCGAACCCTAATTGAGACTTTTAACATGAATATTACATGCTGAAAAATGTTAGCCACTGGGACATCTTAATTTTCCCTGGAGTCTTTCAAACCAATATCTATGTGTTTCTTATCATAAATGGATTTGATAGTCAGCAAAAGACAGAAGCAAATTAAAGTACAGCAGAATCTTACCTGTCTACTCTATATACCTGAAAACATTTATATCTGTTATAATTAAAGGGGAAAATGCACTGAAATTTTAAATAGGAGATTCATGAATGTTATATCTTTTTTAATTTTTTATTTATTAATTTTAGAGAAAATAAAAGAGAGAAAGAGAAACATTGATTTGTTGTTCCACTTATTTATGCATTCATTGGTTCCTTCTTATATGTACCATGACCAGAGATTGAGCCTGCAACCTTGGCGTATTAGGACGACACTCTAACGAACTGAGCTACCCAGCCAGAGCTAGATGAATGATGTTGTGTCTTGAAGATATACAGCTTCAGAATGTTTGGCTAAGCCAAAACGTGTGTGTGTGTGTGTGTGTGTGTGTGTGTGTGTGAGTGTGTGTGTGTGTGTGTGTGTGTGTGAGAGAGAGAGAGAGAGAGAGAGAGAGAGAGAGATTCTTTTAAAGTTCAAAGCAATTGGTTTTCCCCACCAAAACCATTTCTTCCCCACCTCATCCACATATTGAAGTAAAACTGAAAGAGTTAGAATTCTTACATTTCTCCACAAGGCTTATTTTGAGGTGAGATAACTTTTCTCATTTCCATGGTCTTGCAAAAATACAAATGGTTTGGCAGTGGGGAGTGGGGAGTGGGGAGTGGAAAATACGAGAGTGAGAGAGGAAGACAGAAAAATAGAGACACAAAGAGAATATACATAAACATAGACACACTTATAAAAGTTTTTAATACTATTAATAATTTCTGGAAAACCTTCCAGAATGATTAAGGTGTAAATTATGCTAGGCTCTAAATTCAATAACATTAATTAAATTAAAATACATTAAATTATTACATAAAATTTATTTTTGCTGCTGTTAGACTCCATATAACAAACCAGTCTTAGTTTTCCCTGTAGCTAAACAGCATCTTTATTTTTTTAAGTGAAAAATAATGAAAAGACAACATAATTGTGATTTCTTCTGAGGAATTTAAGTTATTTCGTTAGCATAGTAAGTCCAAAAGAAGACACTTCTTATAACTGACTCTTGGAAACCTAAGAGCTTTTCCAGTCTTCTTTTGGATTCCAGATAGCTTTAGCCAGTTTGGAAACTATAAGAAAGTTGTTGCGTGGTCTTTCTCTCTCTCTCTCTCTCTCTCTCTCGGCATGGAATTACCTTACAGTGGAAAGGATGCAGTACCTTGCAGTGGAAAGTTGCCTTTCACTAACTATGAGCTTGGGTCAGCTACTTAACCCTTATTTGTCTTTCCTCAATGTCAAGTAGAGATAATACCTTTCTCACCTATCTCCATGGGATTTGTGTGAGGAGCAACTTAGTTCAATTTAATGTTTCTTAAAAATTCAGGTGCCCCCAGTGCATTAATTCTAGGTGATGAAGAGATATAAAGATGCATTTGATAGCACTTGACCTTGGGGAGTTTACAAGCTAGTAGAAGGGTGAAGACAAATATGCATATTTTAATCATGTAAAGCAGAAAGCAATAAAGGTCCAAAAAGAAAAACATGAGGTATGAGAATTCAGAGAGGAGAAAGAAATCATATCCCATCAATTAGCCCATGCCTGGCTTACAGCAAGGATTCAATAAATTACTTGTGGGATGAGTATATTAACAAATGAAAATATCCAGTTGTGGGTGAAGAATGATTCAGAAAAAGGCTTATATTGGATAAAAATCTAAATCACTATTCAAATGCAAAGGGCAATAGGCATTAACAGGAATGTAGATCCTATCTAATAAAACAGAAACATGGTAATTGGCGTACGACCGCTACCCTTCCCATTGGCTAATCAGCGAGATATGCAAATTAATTGACAGCCAAGATGGCGGCTGGCAGCCAGGCAGCTGGAAACTAACATGAGACTTGCTTGCTTTAGTGACGGAGGAAGCCAAAGCTTCCCCGCCTGCCTTGCCGGCCACTCAGCTGCACTCTAAGCAACTATGTTACAAAAATAGAAGCTAAACAAAACCCCGGGCTTCAGCCAGCAGGACAGCAACATTGTTTCAAATACAGAAGGGTAAACAAAAGTCAGAAACCTGCTTTCAGCAGTGGAGCCAAGCCTCAGAGCTAAAGCTGGCCCAGAATGGAAAAAAAAATGGAAAAAAGATAGGTTGGGAGCTTCAGTCCCCGGCCAGCCTGAAAACAGCCCTCAGCCCCTCACCCAGGCTGGCCAGGCACCCCAGTGGGGACCCCCACCCTGATCCAGGACACCCTTCAGGGCAAACCAGCCGGCCCCCACCCATGCACCAGGCTTCTATCCTATATAGTAAAAGGGTAATATGCCTCCTAGCACCAGGATCAGTGGAGCAGCGAGGCCTCCCGGCACCGGGATCAGCATGACAGGGGGCAGCGACCAAACCCCCCTGATCAGCCCTGCTCTGTGTGTGACGGGGGAAGCGCCCCAACTCCCCAATTGGCCCTGCTCTGAGCCCGACCAGGGGCTGCACCTAGGGATTGGGTCTGCCCTCTGCCACCCGGAAGCGGGCCTAAGCCAGCAGGTCGTTATCTCCCGAGGGGTCCCAGACTGTGAGAGGGCACAGGCCGGGCTGAGGGACCCCTTCTCCCCCACTGAGTGCACAAATTTTTGTGCACCGGGCCTCTAGTATTAATATAGTTGTTGCTGTTGTTAAGTAATAGCTCTGTAGTGAAACTGTTCTCTCAGATGTTATCTGGGAGCTCCTAATTCCTAAATCTAAAACCAGTCTTTGTGCAGTGTGGCCTGTCCACAACCCTACTTCCCACTACTCTCTCCCCACCTGCCTTTTCCAGTGTTGCCTCTCACTACTGACAGCCCCTTCCTTAATTCCTCTTCTGTTTTTATATAGCTACTAGAGGCCCGGTGCATGAAAATTCATGCACTGGAGAGGGGGGGGATCCCTCAGCCCGGCCTGCCCCCTCTCACATCTGGGAGCCCTCAAGGGCAGGAGGCGACCCGGCGATCAGGGAAAGGCAACGCTCCCATCACACCTCTGCTGCTGCCACTGCTGGCAGTGCAAGCCTCAGCCAGCCCTGGTTACCAGAGCCTTGGCTGGCCCTAGGCAGCTGGGCAGCCGCGATCTGAGGCTTGCCTGCACCTCGGGCCAGCCCTGGGTGCTCTGGCGGAGCTGAGGGGACTGGGCGCCACCATCTTGTGGCTGTGGGTGCTGCCATCTTTGAGGGTGTGACAGTCTATTAGTATATTCCCTCCTTTTGCTTTCTCTGGAGAGTATAATCCTTTCCTGGAGAACTTACTGAAACCACATCTCTAGCCTCTACCTTTCTCCAAAGCTTCTGAGACAGTGAACTGCCCTCCCCATAATCTTAGCTTGCTGCTTTCTCAGCCTCGAAGGCCCCTCCCATCCCAACCATGAAAATCCCACACAACCACCACCCTTCAAGGCTAAGTTGAGGTGCCTCCTCTTCCTTCAGCTTTCCCTAGTTCCCCAGGCATAATTATTCAATTCTGCTTCTAATCTTTTAGTGCACTTTTCAATCTCTTATTTAATTCAATTTTATTTTATAACTAGAGGCCCAGTGCAGGAAATTTGTGCACAGGTAGGGTCCCTAGAGGCTGCTGGCTGCCAGCCAGGGTTCCCTTCATTCCGCGCCGCCCCCTGGTGGTCAGCACACATCATAGCGAGCGATCAAACTCCCAAGGGGACACTTTGCATATTAGGCTTTTATATATATAAATTACTATTTGCCATATCTATATTCCTAACTAAATTATAACCTCCCTGAGGGCAAGAAGTGATGTTTTTCCTTTTAACATACGCAGGATCAATGACCAGCATTTGGCTTTGAATTCAACACATTAACAGGTGCTTGATAAAGTATCATGAAATGACACATATCAATTTTTCTACAGTGGCTCAGCTGCATCTATGCTGAATTAAATGCAATAAACTGAAATAAATGCAGTCTTTTATCTAAAAACAAATTAAACACTGTCCAGATTCCTTCCTTAAAAACCTGAACCTGCCACTTAAACAATTTACTTAGATCAGTAAACTCTTTGACCCTATGTCTCTACAGATATAAATGAGTGTGAGACCACAAATGAATGTCGGGAAGATGAAATGTGTTGGAATTATCATGGCGGCTTCCGTTGTTACCCACGAAATCCTTGTCAAGATCCATATGTTCTAACATCAGAGAAGTAAGAAAAATAAAAATTTCAGAAAGTAAGAATTTTCTGGTCTTACCAAGCCAAAATGTTGAACATGTTTGTTTGCCTTTGCAGCCGATGTGTTTGCCCAGTCTCAAATGCAGTATGCCGAGAACTCCCCCAGTCCATAGTCTACAAATATATGAGCATTCGATCTGATAGGTCTGTGCCATCAGATATCTTCCAGATACAGGCCACAACTATCTATGCCAACACTATCAATACTTTTCAGATTAAAGCTGGAAATGAAAATGGAGAGTTCTACCTAAGAGTAAGTATCCTGAGGGCAGCCTTCGCTGTTGAGAAAGTTTCAGGCTTGTTGTTGTTATTGTTGTTGTTTGGGAGCATTCATATGGAAGAAAAGCTAACATTTAAAGTGTCTTTATGTGCAGGTTTTAACTAAGGCAGCGGTTCTCAACCTGTGGGTCGCGACCATCGGAAAACACATATAGCATATCAGATATTTACATTACGATTCATAACAGTAGCAAAATTACAGTTATGAAGTAGCAACGAAAATAATTTTATGGTTGGGGGTCACCATAACATGAGGAACTGTATTAAAGGGTCGTGGCATTAGGAAGGTTGAGAACCACTGAAGACCTTCCTGTGTGCATAAACTCATTCAATCCTCTTGTTAACATTGTTAGATATTAAATATGTACCTCCATTATTTTTACAGAAAAGTGAGGCTCGGAGAGATTAAGTAGATTCTCTAAAATCATTCAGATAACAAGTTGTAGACTCTAATGGAGTTGTGTGTGACCACCAAAACTCAAGCCTACACACACACACACACACACACACACACACACACACACACATACACACACACACGCTCCAAAAAGATACCAAAAATTAGTGATAGTTATTTAATTGTACCTAGAAAAAATAATTCCTGGAGGGCTTTTCAAAAACCATGAATTTCTTATTGTTACAGTCACAGGAGTATTTCCATTTTTATAGAACTAAAACCTGGAATCTCAAAGAAGTGATTCCAACCCCCTGCAACATATGTGTCAATAGTTGTACCCCTCTTTTTTTTAATATATATTTTTTTCTTTCAGAGAGGAAGGAGAGGGAGAGAGAGAGATAGAAACGTCAATGATGAAAGAGAATTGAACCCAGGACCCTTCAGTCCGCAGGCCAACGTGCTATCCACTGAGTCAAATCAGCTAGGGCAATAGTTGTACCACTTTTGCAAACCTCCAGGCAGACAATCTGAGGTCACCATTGTGTTTTCCCTTTTTTTTCGTTGCCTGTCTGAAATCTTTCTCTGAGTTTTGCCATTTCTTTCTTCAGTGTCTCCCGGGATATTTTTGCTTCCCCATGCCCCTGCCTCTCTTCCTTTGAACTTGCTCTTAGCACCTCCTCAATCCCTTCAACAGAGTCCAAGTAGATCTCCCTGACTTCAGCCTTCCAACACCTCCCCACCCACCCCTGCAAAATCTCAGCAAGTTCATTTTAGGTTAAAAGTCTGCCATACTTTAAATATAGCTCACCACTGCATGTGAAAATGATGGCACCCCACCAAGCAGTTTACAGGGTTACGGTAACTGTTTCACACTAAGGATGTTATTCATCCAGTTACAATTTTCTCAAAACTCCTTTGGGCACTCTTCATTTTTAATCAAATTTTAAAGTCAATATTTCAGTCTGAGAATATGAAAAGTAAATTGGGAAATTCATCCTTGTGGTAAAAGTTTACAGATTTTTAATGTTTACACGTTTATGCTGTTCTTCGCTATATTAAGTTCCCTTCCAGTTCCAGAATTATGTGATTCTGTTTCTTTGCCAGTAAATTAGAAATGATTAATTTCTCATGACCAACTTCTGAAGAGAAAAAACAAACCCAAAATACAATCTATTACTATTCTTTTTTCTCAGAGCTAAGAATAAATTTCTGTAACATTTGATGTTTTAAATTTGAGATAAGTAGATAATGTAAGTTTATTCTAAATGAATTTCATACAGTTTAGATAATACCAATTTAATAATTCTAGCCAAACAAATGACATTATTTGTAACCCATGGTAATAAAATAGGTTCATCTAAAAATCTTCTTTAAAAATAATTTCCCATTTTGAACTCTTTAGCTATAATTTAAGAAAATAAAATTTCCTAGCAGAATCAACAAACAGTTAAGTAAAGTTTCAGCATGTTTTTTCCTTGCAATAAACATGGCCCTTTAAAAGTTTTATGATTCATATCAGTGCATTTATCGACTTGATGTTTTCAAATATACTTTGTGTTTTTTCCAAGTAAAATCCTTTTTTCTTTTTTTTTTAAAATATATTTTATTGATTTTTTACAGAGAGGAAGGGAGAGGGATAGAGAGTTAGAAACATCGATGAGAGAGAAACATCAATCAGCCGCCTTCTGCACACCTCCTACTGGGGATGTGTCTGCAACCAAGGTACATGCCCTTGACCGGAATCGAACCTGGGACCTTTCAGTCGCAGGCCAACGCTCTATCCACTGAGCTAAACCGGTCAGGGCCCTTTTTTCTTATGAATGATCTACAGCATATCAATTTTTATAATCCTAGAGTTAAATAGTATTAAATTATTTAAAACAAAAAACTATTGAAAATAAAAAGACATTTCAAGATTATTTCTTATCACATAATTCAAAAAGTATTTGTATCAAAATCCTACAAAATTTCTCCACTGAAATTCCACTTGTGAGGAGTGCATTTAATGCATAATAATCAATTAGCAGACTTTAATTAAGCCTCTACTTTTTGCTAGCTCCAAGCTAGTGCATGTAATACATAGCTCCTTATTTCAAAAAGCTTTAAACATGCGGTAAAAGTTAACATCTATAAAAAAAGGGGGGGGGAGTATGAATTTAAATCTGTGGTCCAATACATCAAAGAATTAATGTGGGCTGGAATAGTCAAATAATGTTTCTTGATAGTCACAAGACTGGACCTGAATCTTGAAAGGGACTGTAGTAAACAAGATTTTATTTATATTCCTTTGGGGAGAATACTGAGAAAATCTTCTTCCCTAGAAAAGGGGACATATTGTAAAGAAGTACTACATGAATTGGAGGTAGAATACCATCCTCCTCTCATCCCACCCAATATCTATCCTCCTTTTCTGAGCTTTATTTTTCTTCATAGCCTTATCCACACTTGCATAGTATTCATTTGTCTATGTAACCCACTAGTCTGTGAGTATAATGAGAGCAAGACTCTAGCTGTCTGTTCACTCTTCTATGCACAGCACATAGAATGGTACCTAGCACAATTACAGGTGCTCAAAAAATATTTTAAGTGAGTTTAATTCAATCAATGCTTTCAAGATATACTATTACCTACAAGGGGCAAGCACCATGTTAGGTCCAGAGACTTAACAGTGAATAAAACTAAGCCAATTCCTGCTCCAGTGGAGCTTGTAGTCAAGATGTAAAACAAGTTTGCTGAATATTACAACTAAGCATTGCAAGTTGCTCATAAATGCATAACAAGTCAACTCCTACCCAAGACAGGAGTGGTCCGTGAGCCTCTTAGCAGAAGTTGATTTAAACTGAAGACTAGAAATTAGAGACCAGCAAATGGGAGGAATAAAAAGAAAACCAGTTGGTCTGGAATCCCAAGTACTATAGGCAGAGTGGCTTGAGAGGAGCCTGGAGAGATGAACAAGGCCTAAACCACACAATTCTTTACAGACCATAGTAAGGGTTTTAAGAAAAGGCATCACTATCAAGTTTTCATGTTTAAAAGGTTGTGGCTATACTGTAGAACCTAGATTGTAGTAAAGCAAGAATGGAAATGGAGAAACCAGTAAGTAGTTCAAGAGATGGGAGACTAGGTTTGTAGCAGTGAGTCCATCTCATCCCCCATGATGTTTGGCTTCATGCCACTCTGCCACCAATCCCACGGTCACACACTGGACTTAGTTATCATTCAGAACAGTTTCATATCAGAATCGTAGTCTCCAGTGACACACTTAATGGCTGACTCTCCTCTCTCATGCCCTCATTCCCACCCTATCTTCTCTTCATACCCAAAGTGATGCTAATTCCCTGACCCCTCACCCTCCACTTTCTTCCCGTCTATCAACTATTTGATGGACCCTTGCAGTACTCTGTCACCAACACCTCAACTTCCTGACCAGCAACCTGGATCAATCCCATAATCCATATCTGTTTTCATACCCAACTTGTCAACACAGATTAGTAATACCATAAATCTTCAACTTCAGATGGGTCCTCAACAATCCTATTATTTTCTTTTATTTCTTCTTTTCAGCTCTTGATTTCAAATTTCCCACACTCTTTAAATCCCTATACCCATCCTTTTCAGTTGCCTCTCTCTCTTCCTCCTTCCTGGCCAAGGTTCTTAAAGCACAGTCTGCAATTACAGTCTCTGCTTTCTCACTTCCTATCCTCACATCTCTATTGTCTGTTCCACTACTCTGCTGAAATTTCTCTGGGAAAAAACCACCACCAACATCCATACTGCCAACTCCAGGGCTACATTTTTCAGTTTCAGTCACCCTCAGCCTCTCCTGCTCAATTAGACACTGCTGGCCACTCATTTGTTTTCCACTCAATCATCTATTTTTTCGCAGCTTTCTTCAATGCTTCTCCTCTGCCCACTCCCTAAACGTTGGCCTGTGTCAGACCCAGTTTTATCACAGATATATTCTCTCCCTTGGTTTAATACACTCAGTGAAGTGACTGCTGAATCTTAACCCACTGTCTCTATCCGAGCTCCTCTTGGTGTTCAAATTCACACATTTATTTACCTGCCCCTCCAGCCTCATCTCCCTCTACTCTTCAGCACCCATCACATTCTTTATCAAAATGAAATTGCATCTTCTTCTGAATATACTTCTTTTTCTTTTCTTTTTTCCCATGGCAGTGCCTGCACCCATTTTATTTTATTTTATTTTAAATTGTTTTATTGCTTAATGAATATACTTCTTTACAAAACTTCCATTTATTCTGGGTGACTCTCCTCAGTCATTCAAAAGTCTTCCCTTAGCTCTTGAGGTTCCCTCTTCATACATGCCTTGCATTTCTGCATATAAATTAGCATTTTCCACATTCTATTGAAATTACTATTTACATATCTCTTCATCTACTGGAATGTAAATTTTGAGAAATGAAAGATGACAACTTTTTCACCAGTTCAAAAATTATCAGATTCTCACCCAGCCAGCGTGGTTCAGTGGTTGAGCATTGACCTATGAACCAGGAGGTCACAGTTCAATTCCCGGTAAGGGCACATGCCCAGGCTGCAGGCTCAAGCCCCTGTGTGGAGTGTACAGGAGGTAGCCGATCAATGATTCTCATCATTGATGTTTCTATGTCTCCCTCTTCCTTCCTCTCTGAAATCAATAAAATATATTTTTATTTAATTTCATTTTTCGATTATATATATAGATAGATAGATAGATAGATATATTTATATATATATAATTATATCTATAATTAGATAGATAGATATATAATTTATATATATATATAATTTATCTTTCTCCAAAATTATTGGATCCTCACCTGAACTCCAGTCTCTATAAAGGCTGAAATACTAAAAAAAGTGAAGAGAACATTAACATAGAATGCAAATAGAAAACATAGAAAAAAGCAGGCTCCTTCCTTGGAATTGATGACTATGTGTGGACAAAGGATAAAGTCCAAGAAGAGTTGGAACAAAGGAAAGACTAAGGAATGACTTTTATCCACCCTTAAAATGCTTCCCCTAATTCTTTTAGGGGGTACACTCCCAAAAGAATAAAAACTTCAATTCAAAAAAATTTATTTTCTCCCTTCCTCTTTTTTCTTTTATTTTAGCAAACAAGTCCTGTAAGTGCAATGCTTGTGCTGGTGAAGTCACTATCAGGACCAAGAGAATATATCGTGGACCTGGAGATGCTGACAGTCAGCAGTATAGGAACCTTCCGCACAAGCTCAGTGTTAAGATTGACAATAATAGTGGGGCCATTTTCATTTTAATCTTTAAAAGAGTTCACCGAGGCATTTAAATCAGCCAGAGAATATTGTTACCTTAAAGCACTATTTTATTTATAGATATATCTAGTACATCTACACCTATACATTGTACACTCACCAATAATACAAACAATTACACCATGGTATGAAGTGGGCATTTAATCTGTAAAGATTCAAAGTTTGTCTTTATTACTGTATGTAAATTAGACATTAATCCACTAACGTGGTCTTCTGCAAGAGAGTAAGCATACTGTATTCAGTGAAACTTGGATTCTTTTCTGTAAAAATGGGACCAAGCAAAGATCATCTTCTGTGGTGCTTAAGGAAATTTACTACAGCTCCACTGACAGTCTCACAAGGAGGCAGCCATCATAACATTGAATAGCATGAATGAGGTTTTTATAACTGCTTTGTAAGAAAATGGAAAAAGTCAATAAAGATATATTTCTTTAGAAAATGAGGATCTACCACATTTGTGTTTATTTTCATGATCAGTCTTATTATGGTTATTTATTACATAATAATAAATCATTATTGTAGGATATTTTTAATTTTGTCAGAAACTTTTGATTATGAATATAAAAAAAACAGTAAGCAAAAATCCAAAAATAAATAAGGTATCTCCTAGGAAATTATTATATTGAGAAATGTACAGGGAGGAGATAAGAAAACAAATTCTTTCTAAATCACATTGGAGTTGACCTGAAGACGCAAATAGAGTATCTTAGTTTGAGCTGCTAGGACAAATTATAGACTGGGTGGCTGGTAAACAACAGCATTTATTTTTCACAGCCTGGAGGCTGGCAGCCCAAGATTAGGGTGCCTGCATGTTCAGGTTCTGGTGAAATGCCTCTTCTAGGCTGAAGACTCATAACCTATCCTGGTAGAAAGAGAGAGGGAAAGCTCTCTAGGGTCCTTTTTATAAGAGCACTAATTCCATTAATGAAGCTTTCACCCTCATGACCTAATGACCTCCCAAATACCCCACCTTCTAATACCATTACATTGGGAGTTGGAATTTCAACATATGAATTTTGAGAGGACACAAACATTCATTCCATAACATGCAGTAAATATAATAACATTCCTGAATTCAGGAATTCCTCAAGATGTGGAGCAAAATGAAGAAACGTTATTTTACTGAAGAAGTTTTAGTTTCTGAATAAAATGTAAACCCTAAAACTTTACTAACTTATCACTAAATTTTTCAAGTTTATATTTGATGCTCACAGACAAAGAAAATGGTGATGTTCTTATTGTTGGCCTCCAGAATGACAGTAAACTAAAGCATATTACCCTCCCTCCCAGTTCTGTGAAAAATTTTTATGTCTTATTTGTTTAAAATGTAACTGCTTTAATTTGATGTACCATAGTTTTAAATAAAAACAAATATTCTTTTAGAGGATCACCCAATCTTTGGAGGGTTTTTTTTTCAATGTAACCAATAACATCCAATATAAATTATATGCCTGGGGGAAAATTAGTTTAAGCTGTCAGAGCAAAAACAACCATTTTATTTTTTAAAATTAATAATCTAGGAGATGAAGAAACAAAAGGACCATTAAAATCATGCCACAAAAAGATGTGCAGCCAATTTTCTCTTACATCCAATTTCAAAATACATGTGAATAAACTCTGAAACCAGGTAACCTTGACATTGAAACAAACATTTCTTAAAAGTTGACTAAGTGTGCAGTAATTGTCAAAAAGAAATCACCAAGAGACCAAGGCACAAAACAAACTTCTTGTATAAGTAGAGCAGGGGATGGGCTTTTAAAGGTTGAAGGGGCATAGAAACAATGGTGAGAACAGGTCTAAACAGGCTGAGACAAGGAGGTAGAGTTAACAACCAGCCACAACACAGCAGGACTATTGAGGGTGTTCCTGTCACCCTGTTCACATGATTACCTGCAGTCCAGATAAATTAAGGCTTCATCCAAATTCTTCCATTTTTAATCAATATAGTAATTTTTCTACATATAGACACGTTTCTCAAGTCAGAGTTAGGAATGGTAAAAGTTTTGTTTTTAAGCCTAAAGCCTTCTTAAGATTTTTTACTCTTAATCAAGAAGCCAGGATTTTATCTATAACTCCTGGGCTCTGAGACTTCCATGCTTTCTGACTGGACAAAGTTATTTTCTGACAATGATTAGGAAATCTTTCTTGGTTTTCAGAACTTCTCACACGGCGAAAACTTTCCTTCCACTGCCAAATTTCCCTCCCAACTAGGTCATTTGACCACTTGCAACCTCTATTCCCTCCAAGCATAAAATCTCTTACTACATACACTTTAAAAAAAAATAATAACAGGATTCCAAAACCATCTTATTTTTAAGACTTGCTCAAGAGTACAGTTTGTTGAGCACAAACACTGTGTCTAGAATACAGGTCTTATGACTTAGATTAGGGCTCTTCATCGTCCATACTCCAAATTTCTATATCAACAAGCCATCCTTTCCTTCCAAGCTTCTTCCTGCACAGTTTCCACCCCAAATCATAGATCACCCTTGCTGGTTGCCATGACCAGTTGTCACCATTGCTGTTACTTACATGCAGCGAGGTTGATATAACACAGATACCAACCTGATTCTTATTTACTCTCTTAAACATTAGCTAATTTGTTCTCTTTAAAAACTCCAGAACACAGACGTAATTGTGTTACACAAAATACTCCTGAACTGTAGAAACTGAAACTGAAGAACCAGTCATATATGTAATACTCTTTGTAATACATTAAGCAATAAAACAAAATTTAAAAAAAAATAAAAGAACCAGTCATATAAACCTTACTATACTTGAGAGGACAGCAATTTCCAAAAGAAAAAAAAAAGCTATCACTAAGGATCCAAATGGAGCTGTTGGCACGGGGGAAACATGAGAGTCACAGAGGTGAAGATGGAGTGGGGCTAACTCCTGGTTCAAAAGCTGGACCAAAGGGCTTACAGAGTCCTTCCTTCCAGTATTAGTGTAAGCTAAGGGGTTAATGTAATGATTACTGACATTTCTTGACATTGGTTAATATTCATCAGGTGATTTTTGAAGGGGCAACCAATGAACATCACCACCTAAAGCAGTGGTTCTCAACCTTCTGGCACTTTAAATATAGTTCCTCATGTTGTGACCCAACCATAAAATTATTCTCGTTGCTACTTCATAACTGTAATGTTGCTACTGTTATGAATCATAAGGTAAATATCTGATATGCAGGATGGTCTTAGGCGACCCCTGTGAAAGGGTCATTCAACCGCCAAAGAGGTTGCAACCCCTAAAGAATTCTTGCTCTACAGGCCTGGAATAAGATAAGATATATTTTATTAACGCCTCAGTTCTCAATGGCACTTTTAGTTCTTTCACAATATGTTTAAGTGAAAATAGCAAAAATAGGTAGGGATATTTTTAATGTGATTTAGAAATCAGATAGAAACCAGTCCCAGTATCTTATAAATGTAGTCATCTCTCCTACTCTGCCTCTACAAGATGTTTTAGCGAATCCAAATGACGGAACTACCACCTGAACACGGCCCAGTGGGATTATTATTTGGGGGAAGCTTCACAAATAAAAGTTTATTGTTGTATCTTGTTTCCATAATGCTAAGCAGTTGCTTATGTTTTGAATATCCATGAAAGTTTTTAACTTTCTAAGTCTTCTTTTAAAATATAGGCCAGCCGCTAGTCTGTTCATATGTTATGCATAAGAAGCCCACAGGGACAAAGCCCTTCATTGATATGTTGAATTATTTTTTTTAACACACTTATATTTCTATCCTGAATCATCATCTCAAAAAGATGGCAAGTTTCCATCTTCCCAGCTGGGGGGAGCACCTGCAAAATACAAACCCAAACTATGACACATCTGGTACCAAAAACCCAATCTGGCCAGCAGATTAAAATATCAGGCTCATTGCACAGAAACAAGGCAAAAAGTTAACTACTTCTTATATGCCGTCAACACAGATGTCTAGTTAAGCTGTTTATATTGTAAGCACATGTATATGTTAATGGAGCACAGAGCCATTTAATAAGCCAGAGTTGGAATATAAACGCAAGAGAATGTTAAAGAGCTGAATGCAATAATTCATTCTTTTTTATCTTCCCAAAGACATAGAAACTAAATTACTTTTTTTCAGAACCTCAACATTATTTTTAAACAGATGCATATAGCACAAAAAATATTTTGTTGCATAATTTGTCTCCAAATTATTTATTTTCTTTAAAAACTGTAGTCCATGCTTTTATATTTTAATATTTAGATTATGTTCCCTTAAATGGCAAATTACTTACTTAAACCAAGTGTCTTGGTTTTTGTTGCCCCCAAAGCAGACCCTGACACAAGAATTGAGTCTGGGTAGTTTGAGAGGTTAACTTAGGAAGCACAGGAGAGGAAGTGAGGAAGATGAGTCAGGAAAGGGAGAGATGCCAATAAATGAGTGAGTTAATGAACGGGTCACTTCTATGGGCAAGTAGCACTCAGTTTCTCTGGGAATCTTCTGGGAAATCGTGTGTAACCCACCTCAACAGCATCCCACTAGAAGCTGCCTAGGCTGATCCATTTATCTACCAACTTCCATCCTTGTGGTGATGGTTGCTCCAGGGACACTAATTCTACACACCCCCTTTGTAACTGCCTGCAGGGGGGCAAGCTCTCTGGCACTAAAGAAAGTGCTCAGGCATAGGGGAAGAGAGATAGAGGCTTAAGGTGGGATGCTGTCAATGAGCTAGAAGTTTCTACTGCAGCCCCCAATAAACTCAAGAGGCTGATAAACTCAAGTGGCAGGGATCAACATCTGCTGACTGAGGTAAGTGCACTTTTGGATGAGTCTGACACCTGAATCTGGAGTAACTGGCCTGATGGCTTCATACCACACTGAGCCTCTTCCTTCACCTTTTTCCTATTGGTTCTCCACCTTTTTCTCTCTCATCCTCTATCTTTCCCTTTTTTCTAGTCTAGTTTCTCCTCTCAGTTTCACTCACTTAGCAAATCAGGTACCAACCATGTCCAAGACACATGATTTTGAATTAAATACAAAGACACATTAGATAATATGTAAAGTAGCATCATATAGTTAATACTATAAGCCTATCTAATTCTAGAACACATCACAAATCCATCTAGAGAGTCTTATATAAAATTGGTTGCCCTTCAAAGGTGAATTTTCAGAGAAGCTAATGAAGCTCAAGCTTCAAGGCCCTTCCTTTGTATCAGTTGCTTCCAAGGCCCTGAAGAGACCCTCACAATGTGTCACATAGTCATAGTATTTTTGTAAAATTTGCATAATTGTTTAAAATCAGTCTTTCCTCTTAGGTCCCTCCTTGCCCCTAACCCTTTGTCATATCACACTTACACTGGGTAGCACTGGAGTGGTCACAGTACTTTTGGAAATCCAGCCCAGGGAAGTTGACTTAAGAAGGTGCATTTAGTTTGGGTTTAGTGGGATATATCTATGCAATTCACAGTCACTTCTACTTATAGTTAATTTTAGTTCCTGTCTGGTATAGGAACAGCTTCTACAAATATTCCTACCACCCTTAGCATTACCTTACCTGACAGCATGCACAAAGGTTCAAGGCCAGGGGTCTTATCACAATATAATATGTCCCACAGCATCCATAATTAGATTACATAGTAGAGGAAAAACAAGTTTTTCTAAACTAGAAAGGAATGGAGAGGAGGGGTACAGAATGGATGCATGTTTAAAGGCTATGCCAGCAGTCCAGGGAAAGATGATATGTCAATTTGGACAAAAGTGTTGGTGGAAAGTATAAAGAGAACGGAACAGATTCAATATATATGGAAGACAAAATAAAGAACTTAAGGATGGATTGGATGTAGAGAGTGAGGGAGGACATGTCAGAAATTACCCTGGTTTCTGTCTCCCATAACCCAATAGGCAACTGTTTCTAAGCACAGATTCAGGAATCCAAGCTCCTAACATTCAGGGGCTCTACCATCTTCAACAGATGGCTTCCAAGATCACTGTGCTCAACTACATTAAGAAGTGGATCAATGGCAGATAGAACCTGAGAACTTTTTATGGGGCAGGCCTGGAGTGGTTTACATCACTCTCTCATCTTCCATTGGCCACTGTTGTGAGGAAGGCTCAGAAACAGTCTAGCTGTGTGTCCAGGAAGAAGAGCAAACAGGTTTGGTCACTATCCAGCAGTCTCTGTCTCCATGGGAAAGCTAGAAAATTAGTCTATTCTTTATTCTGGGAATGGAAGTACTCCACTACAGCAGATAACAGTTTTCGAATTCCTAGATTTATTTTTAGTTTCAATTATGTTTTTCTATATTCCTTCTCTTTAATGTATTTCTTGTATTCAAAGGTAAGTAGGATCCTTACTGTTTCACTTCCATTTTTTTAAAACACTTATTTATTCATCCAATAGATATATGTGTCTACAGCTGCCTCAGCCTATTGTTTACTCCTTGTCCAAGGATGGCAGAAAGGGAAAAAACTTACTCTTTTACTCAAAATAAAAGGGTATTAGAACTTGGTTTTAAATTTATAAGAAAAATATTTATGCACAACTATGATTACTTTAGTGTTATTTCTAATAACCAAACAAATAAAAACAGTTGAAATGTACAATAACTTAAACTATGGTACATCTATATAATAGAATATTGTGCAGTGATTAAAATGTTTATAAAGAGAATTTTCTATGGATTAGGGACTGTTTATGTGTTAAGCAGAAAATGCAGGAGGTGCTATATCAATTACATAAATACATGCACAGAAACAAAAGAGTACTCCAAATATTAAATGTAGTTATTTCTAGGATACAATTAAAAACACAACAACAGTGTATTCTCTTCTTTCTATATTTTCCTATATTTATCATTTACTTTTTTCTACAATGAGTTTCATATCAGATTGAGAAGTTCTTTCTTTAAAAATTTCAAAACAAATTCAAGGAATCCATAGGAGATTTGGAAACATGATATGTAATCATAGCCAGGCCATATTAAAGCTTCCTAAGCAAAATGGGCATTAAACTAAAATTGGAGGCAGAGTCCAAAATCTGGGAGCGAGTCACCAAATCTTCCATGTGAATGCTTGTTCAGTAGTGTTTTGGTATAAATCCATTAACTAAGAATTTTAACACCTTGGTGTCCTATATGCAGCCCATAGGATGGGTCTATCATCGCTGACCTAGTAAGGCAAAGCCAAAACACAGAACTGGATCCAGAGGGTCAACGTGAGTAGATGAGGTAGCATAACAAAGTCAAACCTCCTAGTGATAGAGAATCAGGGGGAGAGGCCAGATTTTGGCTGCCACAGCAGCAGAGGCAAGAGGCACCAGACATCAAACAGTAGATGCAAGAGGCAAAAGCTGTAAGAGGATGTTGGGTTCGGATGTATTAAGTGAGGTTCTAGAGCAAGAATTCACATGTTGGGGAGTTCACATTAATCTCCTGAAGTAGAATTTAGACTATTGCCTCTGTTGAAAATCTAAGGTATGCTTTCAAGCATCTTAAAGGTATAGCTTATGGTAGCCTTTTCTAAGAAAGGCATTTTTAATGCCTAGGTATTTAAATAATAATAATGAGAGCTAACATTTACTAAACCCTTATTATATTCTATGCTTGGTGGCCTCATACTGTGCTGAACACTTGATGAGCTTTACAAAGATTATTTCACTTTATGGCATAGGCATTTTCATTCCATCTGAAAGATGAAGAGACCGAGACTCAGAAATATACTCCCTTAGTCACACAGATTGGAAGTGGTGGAGCCAGGTCTGTAACCCAGGTCAGTTTGACTCCAAAGTCCATATCCTAATCACCTCATTTCTCATCAGTGACTAATTCTGTGTCCATTGATTTTATCTGTGCTTCTTTTTAAAAGCATGTCATTAAAAAAACAAAAACCATCTACAGGGTAAGGCTATTGGTTACCATGGGTAAGTAAATCACATTAATATCTTTGATGTCTGTTAAAGAAATCTATATATATAAAAGCCTAAGTGACCATTACAACCAGTTGACTGGTCGCAATGATGTGCACTGTCCACCAGGGGTCAGACACTCAACACAGGAGCTGCCCCCTCATGGTCAGTGTGCTCCCACAGCCAACCTCCTGTGGCCAGCCAACCTCCTGCGGTCCCTCCCCCTGGCAGGCTGGCCCCTATCAGGTCCCATCATGTGCACAAATTCGTGCACCAGGCTTCTAATATTATTAATAAAACATTATTGCATATTTGAAAGTTGCTAAGAGAGTAGATCTTAAAAGTTCTCATCACAAGAAAAAAAAATTGTAACTATGTGTAGTGATGGATGTTAACTAGACCTACTGTGGTGATCATTTTACAATATGTACAAACATGGAATCATTGTGCTACATACCTGAAACTAATATAACTTTATATGTCAATTATACTTCAATATAAAGAAACTATTTATGAGAGTTAATTTGGGGAAAATGAGGTCTTCTCAGCACCCTTAACATCACACCATGGGGTCTGGATCTGACTCTTCTTCCTCTCTAGCCAAAATAATGATGTCAAAAGTGAAAAGTTTATAGTAGGAATGTTTAAGGCAGCAGCAAAAATTAGACTAAATTCAGGAAGGATCCAAGTGGAGTAAGTAATGCATTAAGCAATTAATATTTCTAATTAACACTGAAAACACAACTTACAACCCTTGTGATCTTCTTTGGGTCACTGAAACATACCCACTTTGGACCAAACATCTAAAGGACACTTTAAGTTATAGTGCTGTAAACATGTCTATGGACTAAAACATAAAATGGATTGTGCAAATTTGAACAATGGCTAAAAAGAGTAATTACTCCTTTGTTTGCTTTTTTAGAGATTAATGTGAAACTGTTGAATATCAGTTTGCAACTTAATCACATGCTCAGGTGCTTTTTAAAAATAATACATTTTATTGATTTCTTATAGAGAAGAAGTGAGAGGAATAGAGAGTTAGAAACATTGATGAGAGAGACACATCGATCAGCTGCCTCCTGCACACTCCCTACTGGGTATGTGACTGCAACCAAGGTACATGCCCTTGACCAGAATCGAACCCGGGACCCTTGAGTCCGCAGGCCAACGCTCTGTCCATTGAGCCAAATCAGTTAGGGCTCAGGTGCTTTTTTTTAATGGTTCAAGAATTGACATGTTTTCTTCTGTTCAGTGAAAGCTCATGCAATTAGCTGTGTGGAAAACTACAGACACGTTTAGGTCACTTTACCTTGACAGAAGTAACTAGTCACAGGTTATCAATTGCATACTCCATCACTGGTCCTAAATCTAGCAGGCAATTCCAAAAGTAACTATGGAGCTTCAGCACATATCATTCACCTCCTCCTGTTTTGTTTTGTTTTTAAGTCACTTCTTTTGAAATTTCTTTTTCTTTACCAGACCATTGGCACTTAAATTTTGATCCACTGTATAATAGCATGGGTATCTATTTGCTTTTGTTATTATGTAAAAAAAAAATAGAAAGTAACTGATGCTGTGAATGTTAAAAATTGGCAGTGGGTTAGTCTCAAAACAACCCATGATCACTTTAAAGGAGGGTGAAATGAAACATCTGCTCAAAGACACAACAGTAATTTGTGTGTGTGTGTGTGTGTGTGTGTGTGTGTGGGTGGGTGGGTGGTTTGTTTGTTTGTTTGTTTGTTTGTTTTTAAACTGGCTAAGTACCAATCTGAAGATTCCATTTTCAAGTTATTGCATTGATAGCAAGATACCCTTTCTATCCTATGAGTGTAGTATTTAGAAGAGGGTGGGCAAGCTTTGATATCAAATAAATCTAAATAGAGTATAAATAAAAAACAAGACATGAAAGATGATGTAATACAAAGCTATTTAGTTCTGCCAGATGGTTCTGTAGGAAACAGGGATCCGAGCAAGTCAAATGCATACCCTGTTATCTTCCCAATAGCTTCAATAATGAGCTTCTAGTATTTAATGCGGAAGCTTGCTTGGGCCCCAGCTCTTGACAGTTTTATAGCCTTTGGTCAAAGGTTTCAACAGCATTGGGGCAGGTGTGACTAGGCAGCTAGATTGCACATACTGACTTTCCACTTACAGATACACAATATTTGCTTTTCAGGGTGAGCTTGTAAACCAGCTAACCAATTAGGCTGCAGATTTCTCATGCCTCATGAAACCTAAGCAAAAACTGTGAATATAAAAGCCTCAGAAACACATGCAGACTGAACTTTCCTTTAATGTCTTCATATAATCTCTATGAAAAAGAATTCCAATGACCAGTGGTCTTCTACATCAGAGCCATAGACACACATTCAGGCAGCAGATAGAATCAAACTTCAGAAACAGCGACCAGAAATCTCTTGAATTCCTCTAACCTTCCTGTCATTCACCCTGTCATTCAAATCCTTCCACAATCAATTTTCCAACTTTTAAAACCAAAATCCTTCAATGAATCCTCTCTCCTAGCCCAATGGTTCTTCTCATGGTCCCCTGAACATATAGTATGTATTCCTATTTCTCTGCCTCTGCTCAAAGTATTGCCCCTTAGAATGTCATCATTCCTCCCTCCCTATCTCTCCTTCCCAAACATAGATCCCTCACCTCCATCTAAACATAGATCCCACTCAAAAGCCCCTTCTTAAATAAAGACTTCTTGGCACAGTGATTTCTCTCTCCTATGACCTCTCTTAGCATTAACTGTTTGTATATCCACTTAATACTTATACTGCTGCAGGACCAATTTCATCTTATCTAATAAAGACAAAAAAAGGTAACTGACCGTACCTTCGCTACGCTTCCCATTGGCTAATCAAGGCAATATGCAAATTAACCACCAACCAAGATGGTGGCTGGCGGCCATGCAGCTGAAGCAAGCAGGAGGCTTGCTTGCTCCAGTGATGGAGGAAGCCAAGGTTCCCTGCCTGCCGCGGCCCGGTTCTGAGCTCCGAAAGCAACAGCTCCGAAAGCAACAAAGTTTCAATTATAGAAGTTAAACAAACCCCAGATACTTGCTTTCAGCAGGGCGTGGCCTCAGAGCTGGAGCAAGCAGCTCTCAGCTCCAGTGACAGCAACAAAGTTTAAATTAAACAAATCCCAGAATAAAAAAAATAATAAGATGAAAAGGAGAGACTAGGAGCTTCAGTCGCTGGCCAGCCTGAAAACGGCCCTCAGCCCCTCACCCAGACTGGTCAGGCACCCAGTGGGGACCCCAACCCTAAAGGGGGTGTGGCCAGCCTGAAAACAGCCATCCGGAGAAGCTCCCACCACTGCCACTGAGCTTGCCAGCTGTGAGCCCAGCTTCTGGCTGAGCAGAGCTCCCCCTGTGGGAGTGCACTGACCACCAGGGGGCAGCTCCTGCATTGAGTGTCTGCTCCTGGTGGTTGGTGTGTGTCATAGGACTGGTCGTGGGGCTGAAACCAGCTCTCCAACATCCCCCAGAGGGGTCCAGGATTGGAGATGGTGCAGGCCAGGCTGAGGGACCCCTCCCAGCACAAATTTTTGTGCACCAGGCCTCTAGTATCATTATATAACTTTATTTATGTGTATTTTCCCTCCTGAAAAACTTTCCAGCCATCTATAGGTCACTTCTACTTGAGTGGCTGCCATCCTGCAAATTTAACATCTACCAATAAACCTATATTCTTTTAAAAATTCTATTATCAACACCACCATTCTTATATTTCAGCCAGGCTCAAAACCCTGAGATCACCTTTGATTCTCCTTCCTCTTTCATATTCCCCCATATTTGATCAGTGTCCAGGGCCTGTGAATTCTAGAATTGTCATATCTCTTGCAACCTACCACCTGTCCTTTCCATTTCCACTACCAATGCCTTTGCTCAGGTCTTTATTTCCTTACCTGAAATATTTCAAGTTTCCCACAGTCCTCTCTATCTCCAGTTTCTCTACCTCCAATTCAAACTAAACACCTCAGCCAGATTAATCTTCCTAAATAAATCTCTGAATCCCAATACTTCTCTATATAAACACCTTCAATTAATTATACCATAAGTTCCTCAATCTGACATGAAGTAAGCCTACTATCGTGGATGCTGTGGTGTGCCACCCAGATCCCCCTTGGGTATTCATTCCCCAAATGCCACAGTTAGCTTCCAACAGGTCATAGTTAAATTCCTCCCCAGAAATTGCTCTGGCTAACAGGAGCTATTTGGCCCAAATTTTGCTCCCTCTCCAGAGGCAGCTCTCATCCAATAACTAATTGCTATGGGTATATAATGGCCAAGCCCCATTATCTCAATTCAGGACAACTTTGTAGGGTTATGCTAGCTTCTGTATGCCATGTGGGATTAGCTGAGAGCCCCATTCCAGCTTTGTTTCAGTCCAACTTCTCTGTCTGCCACATCTTGCCTTCCTAAATCCCTTACAAGAGAGGACCCCAAGAGCATTCCCCAATTAACTTTTTGCACTAGAATCTTTATCTCGGAATTTGTGTTCAAGGAACCCAACCTGGCACCTAACCATCTTTTTTTCATATCTTTCACTCCCATTCTTCATATATCCTAAATTCCAGTTAAACTAGTTTATCTGCCATTCCTTAAAGATACCTCATGCATTACCACTAACTCATACATCAAAAAAAATCTACTGAATATCTAAAATGTTCCTGACTGTATAAGAAGTACTGACTGACCTAAAGAGATATAGACAATTAAACAGGCTATTCGAATACAGTATGAACTGTGATTTCCCAGTTGCACAGAAAGAGCAAGGAAAAGAGTGTGCTAGATAGGGAATGGCATGCACCAAGTCCTAAAAATCTGAAAACTCACCTGGTGAATCGGTGGGCTGCAAATGCACTTCAGAAGGCTGAAGTTCAGGGAGTTTGAGAGGTGGTGACAAGAGATGATATTGTGAGAGGTCAGCAGGGCCGAAACAAGAAAGGCAAGTAGACTTAATTATGGATCTGGATACTATCCTTAGGGCAAAGGCAAATTATTAGAGCACTTTAAGGAAAGAAACAACACAATGCTCATATTTGTGTTTTAGATTCATTGACTACAGTGTAAAGAAAGAATTAGCTGGAGGAAAGAATTAAGGTAGGTGGCTACTGCTATCAGCCAAGCAAAAAATGATGGAGTAATAGCCCAAGAAGGTGGTAATGATAATGGAGAGACCTGGACAGATTCAGGAGATATTAATAAATTATAATATAAAGGGCATGATGATTTGTCATATGGAGGGAGGGAGAGAAGAAGGAATCAAAGATTATGCCCCATTTCTGACTTGAATAACCAGTGTACATTATTCACTGAGATAAGAAAGCCAAGGCCCCGCTGCAGTGGCTCAGTGCTTGAGGGTAAACCCATGTACCAGGAGGTCACCAGTTCAATTCCAGGTCCGGGTACATGCCTGGGTTTCAGGCTCCATCTACAGCCGGGGGTGTGCAAGAGGCAGCCCATTGATGTTGGATTGATGTTTCTCTCTCTTCGATGTTCTTCCTCTCTCCCCCACCCCTTCCTCTCTTTCTAAAAAATAAATAAAAACATGTAAAAATATTTAAGAAACACTGATGAAGCTACAGAACTGGGAAGAAAGATAATGAGTTCAGTTTCAGACATGCTGGACTTAAGGTACCTAAGTTAGAATTGGGTATGTGAGTGTGAACAGCGGATAGTTAGATATATAGGTCTGACCTTTAAGAGAGCAGCCTGGCTAGAGAGCAACAGGCCAAGCATCATCAGTATGTACCTGATCATAGAAACCTGGGGATAAGATTAGAAAAAAAAGTTTTCAAAAAATCAGGAGGAATACATTGCTCAGACCAAGTACAATAAAGACCAAAAAGAGTGTCCACTGATTATAAACACTGTTATGCCTTTGTGCAAACTATTCTATAACCAGAAACCATAGACACTTTTCCATCTTCAAGGATCCACTCAATTGCCTCACATTTGCATAGTGATTTACTAAACACCATCACATGTCATCTCATTTACTGACTATAGATTTTGAGAGTTAAAAACATCTCTCTTGTATCTTGCATCCTCCCCAGCTCATTAAAATGTGGATGCTATAGGTTCAGAAAAGAAGCCAAGTTTGCAGAAAATGATTCATAAGAGAAGAAAATCTACAGGTAGGATAGGCCAGAACTATTATTTCTGCCTATCAACAAGATGCCACACTAAGTCGAGCCCGTGTCTTTGTCGGAAAGAGTCATGAAAATATGCCCTTCATTGTTTAGGAAGGAACACTGAGACAGTTAGTCTTCAACATTATATACAAATTTGGTGAATGAAATAACAGTGATGAAATCATCCTGCCATTACACTGTGACATTAACCTCAATGACCAATTTAGTGCTAGGTCTAGAGCAAAATGCCCACATGTTCTGGACCCTGACTGATCTCACTCACCCCAAAAGGAAGGTCATGAGCAGCCACTGATGAAGAGGCATTCATCTTCTGACTGTTCTTTCTTCTAGAGTGTGAACATCTTTTTTTTAAAAGCCTATTTGAATAGGTGCAACTGCCAACTTCACTTATATTTAATGAGCCTATTTTGTTTTATGGGTGCTTCAAAAGAACTGACAGAGAAGAGGTGGCTATAAATGGAAAACATGAAGCAACTTGCTGAGACCTCATGGTGAGGTTGATGGCTTGCTTTGTCATGCCTTTGCAGACCGACATTTCCATAATTCCCTTTTCAAACACAGATCAAAACTCAAAAGAGAAGAGGAAAATTCTTGCTCTCCAAAGTGTCAACATGAAAGAATATTTCCAGGCAGTTTGAGGGAGATGCAGCCACCAACACAGTAACAGTTAAAGCAGTAGAAATATGGTTAATTTTTTTTGGAGACATTCAGCCCAGACTTCCAAAATTCACTGCACAACTGCAGAGCCAGAAATTATTCTGCCCTACCCCTATCCCTGCCTAAGCAACATTCCTCTTAAGTTCTCAAGAGGTCCTGGCATTTAGAACATTTTCAAATATTTACTCAACGCCCAGAAGAGTACCTTAAAAATGGTGGGTCCTTGATATGGTGACACTCAATACTGGTAACAAATAGCCCTGTAAGAGGTAGCTTTTTATAAACAGTAAGAGGACAGAATAATGAAGTTGAAAGTTAAAGATAAAACTTTGCAGCAGCTTCTATCTGGAATATGTTGCCTAAAAAAATTTCAGCTCAGTAAGACGTTAGTAAGTGCCTATAACATTAAACACTGCAGGTGACCCTTCTTTTCATCAAGTCATTTTGTCAGCACTGCCTCTATAATAATACTAGAGGCCCGGTGCACTAAATTTGTGCACTCAGGGAGGTGGGGGGTCCCTCAGCCTGGTCTGTGCCCTCTCACAGTCTGGGAGCCCTCAGGGGATGTCCAACCGACGGCTTAGGCCCGCTCCCCTCCTAAGCTGGCAGTTGGACATCCTTAGCACTGCTACGGAGGTGGGAGAGGCTCCCGCCACCACTGCTATGCTCGCCAGCCATGAGCCTGGCTTCCAGCTGAGCGGTGCTCCCCCTGTGGGATCACACTGACTACTAGGGGGTAGCTCCTGCATTCAGCGTGTGCCCCCTGGTGGTCAGTGCACGTCATAGCAACTGGTCATTCCGTTTGGTTGGTTTGCATATTAGCTTTTTATTATATAGGATTGCATAGAGTATTGCATACTTCACCCCTGGATGCCCTTACCCCTTATACTGTGGTTCCCACTGACAACCTGAGTGGGTTAAAAACAGATGATCCACCTGACACCAATCCATCATACAGGTGTCCAAGAATGCACAGCCTCATTAAATTGAGACCAGCTGTATATAAGGAGAGCATTTCAGACAGGAGGAAGAATACAATAAATCTGAAGCTTAGAAAGAAAATTAGGGATTTATTTCAATGCCAACATTTTACATGATTTAAAAAACTTTTTAAACAAGTTGAGACATGAGGGAAAGTACTTTAACAAAGTCATCTATAATAATAAAAGCATAATATGCTAATTAGACTGGATGTCCTTCTGAACATCCTTCCTTCCAGACAAAACTGCAGTGGGCAGGGGCCATGGCAGAGGCGGCAAAGGACCCCCGACCACAGTGGCAGTGGGCGGGGGCCGGGGCCAAAGCCTTTGCATGAATTTTGTGCATCAGGCCTCTAGTATAGTTATAAGTACTGTTAATGTAAGAAACATTCAAACCTGTGAATTTTTGTGAGTTTATTTGAGCCAAACTGTCAACAAATGCCAGGAAACAGATCTCAACGGATTGAGATAATGCTCCAGAGAATGGCAGTTTTGCACCTTGTTTTAAACATTACAATCAAAGGAGGAGACATAGTGGGTTACATGAAATCCATTGGTGATAGATTAGGGAGGCAGGAGAAAGCAAAGAGGGTGGGGACCTTCTGGGGTTGAATAAAAAGTGAAATAAAGACACATGCTTCTTTTACTTAGGTGGGTATAGCATCATTAATGGTCAACAATTAACTCAATAACAATGAGGGATTTTGTGGTCTCTGTAGAATGATGCTTGTGCTTTGAGGAGCCTAGAAAAAGGAAAATTACTTTGACATTCTAATATGTTATGTTAGAAGCAAAAAGACAATAGAAAGGTCAGCTAAGGTAACGATTGACCTTTTTCATGGAAGATACCGGCCTAGGACATGACTACCCACCATAAACTGCTTTTTAGTGATTGAGAAAAGAGTAGATAGAAGTGTCAAAATGTGCCTGATGTCAGTATGAAGTCAAATGACAAGATCAAAATAGGAAGATCAAAATATGAGACCAAAATATCTTGTTTTATTTATACATAGGATCAACTCATTTACCCTGAAAGAGAGAAAGAAGAAATTTTATTATTACATTATCTATCATAATTTAGCAACCATTTGCTATTTCAGGAACAACTCTATATTAAGTTCATTTAGGTAAAGATATAATACAACACCATGTAATTCATTAAAAAATTGCTATCTCTTTATGTCTTTTTCTCTTTTTTGCTGTAATGACTACCTACTGTTCCTAAAAATTAAAATATTTATGGTAACTGGCTTATCAATCTGCCCTTCTCAATATGTTTTCACAACCATTGCTTCAATTAAGACTCATAACCACCCTGGAAAGTCTATTAGGGCATTATACAGATATGATAACTGGGCCACTGAGAGAATAAAAGATTTGTCCAAGCTACACAACTACCTAGAAGGTGGGCCAGAACTATAAATTAACACTTTGAAAATATATCTCAAGCATTAATTGGATACCAAAGCCAGAAAAACACATCACAAGAACAGAAAACTACAGGCCAACAACCCTGATGAATATAGGTTCAAAAATCTTCAATAAAATACTAGCAAACCAAATCCAACAGCATAGTAAAAAAATGATGTAACACATCCAAGTGGAATTTATCTCTGGGATGCAAGGATGGTTCAATATATGAAAATCAATTAATATGATACACTACATCAACAGAATAAAAAATAAAAATCACATGAATATTTTAATAAATGAATAAAAAGGATTGAAAAAATTAAACACCCTTGCAAAAAACTCTCAATGAACTAGGAATAGAAGAAAAATAACTCAACATAATAAAAACCATATATGAAAAGCCCAAGGCTAATATCATATACTATGATAAAAAAATGAAAATGTTTCCTCTAAAATTGAGAACAAGGCAAGGACACCTCCTCTCACCACATATGTTAAACATAGTACTGGAAGTCCCAGCCAGAGCAATTAGACAATGGAAAAATATAAAGTAAAAGGCATACAAAGTGAAAAGGAAGAAGTAAAATTATTCAATTATCCCTGTTTGCAGATGACATAATATAGAAAACTCTGAAGATTCCCTTAAAAACTACTAGAAGTAATAAAGGATTTCAGTAAAGTTTCAGGATCCAATGTCAACATACAAAATCAGTTGCATTTTTATATCCTAACAATGAACTATCTGGAAAGGAAATTAGGAAAAATGTATATACTGAAGACTACAACACATTGATAAAATAAATTAAACAAGGCACAAACAAATGGAAATACATCCCATGTTCATCAACTGGAAGATAATATTGTTAAAATTTAGTTACTAGTAAAAGTGATCAACAGATTCAATGCAATCCCTATAAGAATCCCAAAGACGTCTCTTTAGAAAAACAATTCTACAACTCATATAAAATATGAGTTGTATATTACAAAATACCACAAATATCCAAACAAATCCTGAAAAAAAGAACAAAGCTGAAGGCTTCACATTTCCTGATTTCAAAATATATTATGAAGCTACAGTAATCATTATACTAGTATAAAGGCAGGTGTAGACCAATGGAACAGAATAGAGCCCCAAAATAAATCCACACACATACAATCAATTGATCTTTGACAAAGTTGCCAAGAATACACATGTGGAAAAAATAGTCTTCAATAAGTCGTGCTGGGAAAACTGAACATCTATATGCAAAAGAATGAAATCAGGCCTTTATCTCTTATACCATAAAGAAAAGTAAGTTCAAACATAAAACTTGAAACTGTAAGTGGTCTTGGCAATGATTTTATGGCTATGACACAAAAGGCACTGGCAACAAAACCAAAAATAAACTGAGACTACATAAAAAAGAACACTTCTGCACAGTAAAAGAAACAATCAACAAAGTAAAAAGGCAACCTACTGAATGGGAGAAAATATTTACAAACTATATATCTGAAAAGACTTCATCTCCAAAATATATAAGGAACTCCTACAATTCAATAATAAAAAAAAACTAATAATCTGATTTCAAAAATGGGCTAAGGACTTGAATAGACATTTCTTTAAAAACATACAAGCGGCCAACAAAGATGTGGGGGAAATGCTCCTTGTCACTAATAATCAGACAAATGTAAATCAAAACCATAATGAGATGTCATCTCATACTTGTCAGACTAGCTATTACTTTTTTTTAAAGGCAGCAAGTGTTGGTGAGGATATAGAGAAACTGGAACACTTGAACACTATTTGTGAGAATGCAAAATAGTATAATCACTATAGAAAATAGTATGGAGGTTCTTTTAAAAATTAAAAATAAAACTACCAAATTATTCACCAATTCCACTTCCATGTATATACGCCAGAAATTTTGAAATTAGAATCTCAAAGAGCTATTAGCACTCCCATACTTATTGCAGCACTATTCACAACAGTTAAGAGGTGGAAAAATACCTCAATGTCCATTGAAGAAGAATGGTGGGGGTGGATATGTGGTATACAAATACAATGAAATGCATTTCAGTCTTTTTTTAAGAAAGGAAATTCTGTAAATTCTGTAATATTCAGTAACATGGATAGACCTTGAGGACATATGCTAGCCACAGAAAGCTAGCCACAGAAAGACAAATACTGCATGATTCCACAGAAAGACAAATACTGCATGATTCTACTATGAGGTAACTTAAATAGACAAATTCATCAAATCAAACACTGAATTGTGGTTACCAGAGGCTGCTGGAAAATAAGGTATTGATCAGCAATCATAAAGTTTCAGTTAAGTGAATAAGCTTGAGAATTCTGGTCTATAATATTGTGCCTATGGTCAACAATAATATATTGTACACTTAAAATTTGTTGAGGAGATCTAATAGTGTGTTCCAATCACAATAAGTGTTTTAAAAGAAAATATATCTTAGTTGAAAATGTCTTAGTACTCATAATTCATAAGATGCTTATTATAATATCTAAATAAAATATTTTTGATGGCTTCCATAACATGGGAAATTGCCCACAACATAGCCTTTGAGTCCCTGGATGATCTTCTCCTGCTGTCCATCTTCACGTTGCCCCCTGATGCTGCCTCATTCTCCCTTATTCCAGCTGCACTGGCCCTCTCTCTCCATCCTTCCTATCATGGAGCTTTGGCTCTAGGGAACTGCTCACCGCATTCACCAACTGAGTAAATATTCTTCTTCAAAACTATGTCAAACCCACCCGTTTGTACTCTACTAGCTCCATGTACTTCCCTTTTTTAGCTCTTATTGCTAGACCATTTAAATATATTTGTGTGATTATGTGGTTACTGTCTGTCTGCACACTGGACTCTATACTCCATGATGGCAAGAGCCCTATATCTGGCTTTACTAACCATTATTCAGTTTAACAGTGTGCTGGAATAGGGTAGGTACACTATGAAACAAATGTACAAATATGATTTTGCCCCAACAAAATAAGTAGATTTGAATTTATGCTTATCACTGTGACATACAACTTTGTAGTCTTCTTTTCAATGGCTCCCAGATTGGGGATAGTCTCAAAAAAGCAGAAGTTTTTCACCAAATAAAGCCCTCAACACAGAAATACAAAGGAGGGCATGGAATTCTACAGATATCAATTACTTCTAGTTGCCCTGGGAAAACTTAAAGTTACCACACAGGTAGGGAGAGCCCACCTGTTACCTTCATTAAAAATTAATCACTCCAGCCCTGGTTGCTTTGGCTCAGTGGATAGAGTGTCAGCCTGCAGACTGAAGGGTCATGGGTTCGATTCTGATCAAGGCATAACTTGGTTGCAAGCTTGATTCCCAGGAGGCAACCAATTGATGTCTCTCACAGTGATGTTTCTCTGTCTCTCCCCTTCCCTTCCACTCTCACTTAAAAAAAAAAAAAAGAATTAATCACTCCATAGCTACTCTCCTTTCTGAAAATAAATCTTCTCTGAGATATTATAAAGATTTCTGTCCATCTGACAATGTTGATCTTTTGGCCAAAGAAAAAAAACAAAGATAAGATTTTTATGTCTTGGAAAGTTTTTGTTTTTGTATTTTTCAGCTCAGCATAACTTAACTTCAAACTATAATGTTTGAGTTGGTAACTCTTAATGCCCAAAAATGTTTACCTGATCCACCAATCCCAAGAGTATCTCTTCATGGAATCATGACAGCCTTAGAGTGGAATGGACCTAAGAAAGCATAGCCCATTCCCTTCACACCCCACCCACTATTCCAAGTCATTCCCTTCTCAATGGAGTATTTCTTTGAGCTAGCGCAGTTTGTTCCACATAGTTCTTGGAACAAAACCTCATGGAAGTTCTGTGATAAAGAAGGTTGTAGCTCTCCAAGGTTTAGAGAAACAGGAAGTGGTGGTGGAGAAAAGGGGGCATATGTGGAAACAGGAGTTGGGAGATGAATAACATGAAAAGAGAATAAATAGGTAAAATACTGAAAATAAACAAAAAATCTGGAAACATGCACAAATTGAGATAGCCCAGGATATGAGTCAGAAGAGGCATAGTAAAAATAAATTATATATATATATACATATATATATATGTATGTATATATATATATATAATTTAAAGACAACCACAGAAAAAAATGGGAAAATTAGGATAGCTTTGCTATTTTTGTCATTGTTATTCTCTTACTGTTACTAAATAAGGCAAAAGTTGGAATTGTTATAATGTACTGTATGTTCAGCGAATGAAACTTCTGAGATAAAATGTGGTAGTCCAAGATATATGCAAATCAGATGAAAATATTCAACATGCAAAATAATACCTTACATTTGTTTTTAAAGAAATCACATTGAGCAGCTAAGAACTCCTCCAAAATGTTTAATTTTCCTTCTCTTCACCAGCTTCCTCACAGTGTAACTTACCCACACACCCTGATGTTAGTGGCTCATAAATCAACCTTCCATAAAAATCAGAAATAAAAAATGTGTGAGCAAAGGAGGTTCTTGATATTGGCAAGATTCCCATCCACATATACTACTGGGCCTAATTCACTAACACTTTTTTTTTAATTGAATTTACTGGGGTGACATTGGTTAATAAAATTATATAGGTTTCAGGTGTACAATTCTATAATACATCATCTGCTGATCCACTAACATTAAGAAGCCAGTTTGTTCTTAGTTCAGTAATGGGGAAGCTGCTACCCACCTACATTTACATGTGCTAATGTACTTTCTATTGGGAGCAAGATGTCTCTAACAAATTACTTCAGAATTGTCATATGAGATATTGTGCAAAATGTGTAAACTCTTCCTGACTTCCCATTTGCCACCAGATTGTGACTGAAGTATCAGATTTAGGAAATCTGGCTCATGTATTTGTGACCAACAGCAATGTAAGAGCTGAGGAAAGGATGTGCCATTGTATGGATATGACATCTGTACCAGAGAAACCATCTCTCAGGACAAGAAATGTGCATGCCATACAAGACCCTTCACACCGCAGGCAAATGTAGTGCTGATCAACTATAAAGAAATAAGGGCTCTCTGCAAACAAACAAACAAACAAAAACTCTCTGGAATGGACAAACTGCAGATCATATAGAATAATCTTAGTTTTAAAAATGTCAAATAGGAAGCACAGTAACTCCCTTTCTGCCAAAGTCTGACTCTCTGGGAGGGGCTCCCAGAGCAGTCTTCAAGTCTGTTGACTTGTTTTTTTTCAAGCTGTTAATGTAACTCGCAGCTACGTTGGTTTGTTTTGTTGTTGTGACATGGTCTCCATAGATGTGCTTTGAAATTGTGCCCAGCTACACTGAAGCCAAGAACCATGCAATCTGGAAGTTGTGCAAGCAAGATTACAAGGCTCCAAGGTATCCAGTGCCTGTACTGCTCATCTCTTCCGCTTACCTCGAAGCTTGGCTTGTCCAGCCTGGGCAACCGAATGCTGCATTGGGAACAGATCCAAATATTTGAGGAAAGTGGCTACATTTGCAGAGAAGGAACAGAGATTGAACTTCACATCAGGGCTTTATTTGCATGCATGTCCAGGAAGTGGTCGATGAAAACCAGGACCTGTTTGTTTTCAGTTTTTCTTCTTCATTTCTGTAGATAACCCAACTTGCTCATCTTTATTTTTCTCGAGTCCATTACGCTCATATTTTTTAATCCCTTGTCCCTCTCAACAAATGGATTCTCAAGAAATAACTTGATCAGTTCATTCACACCAGATTTAGCAAATAAAAATATGGCACATCCACTTAAATTTGCATTTCAGATAAACAACAAGTTACTTTTTAGTATAAATATGTCCTGTGCAACATTTTGGACATACTAATACTAAAATTAGTCACTCTTTATTTGAAATTCAAATTTAACCATTTGCCCTATATTTTATGTGGCAATGCTATAGTAAAGAGTAAATGACTTGTGATATTTTTACCTCTCCTAACGTATTTAACTTAGGATCAAAGTCCCCATAGCTTAACACAAATTAATAATTAGGAAATTTTAGTAACAAACTAGAAGAAAAATATATTATATCAAGTAAGCAATCACTTATTATGTACCAGAGGATATGTTTTTATTGATTTGAGAGAGGGAGAGGGAGAGAGAGAGAAACATCATTGTGGGAGATAAACATCAATTGGTTGCTTCCTGAATGCACCCTGACTGGGGATAGAACCAGCAACTTAGGTAGATGTGCCCCGACCAAGAATTGAACCTGCAAGTTTTATTTTTGCTGTACAGGATGACACTCCAATCAAGTCAGGCCCCCTTTTTTTAATTGCAAAAGACTATCTAACATAAAATCAATAGATAATAATTTTTTAAAAATTGTAAAAGACTGTAACTCAGAGACAGAAATCATAGCTTGAGTCTTACCCACTTGGACTTAAGGCTACTGATCAATATTTACTTTAAATCAGGCAATATGTTTGTGCATATGAGTTGGTGTTCAATTCTTCTAGATGGAGAAAATATTCAAAAATGCAATTCTCTGCCCCAGAATATCTATTCCCACAGTATCTTGAGTGGCTAGGGATACAAGTGGTGTTAGTTGAGTGTCCTAGGCCTCAGCTCACATCCCATCAACACAGACTTTTCACATGTGCTGTCTATTGACATGGCCAGGTATGATATATAAACCCTTCAAGCTCACAGAAAACCTACAGTTAGTGTCAGGGAAAGGGAAGAAGTGTGAAAATAATGGTTACCTATAAGGAAATAGGGAGCAGAGTGGAGTAAAAGAAACTCAATATAAAAAATGTAAATGGGAGCAAAGAAATTTGATATAAAAATGTAAATGGAGAGCAAAGAGGACATTTGGACCAACCCCAGCTGCCTAGAATAGGTGGTTGCCCAGAGGATGTGAGTCAAGAATCTCTGGGAAGAACCTGTGGAAGATACTAAAGATGAGCTTATTCAACACCTATTCCAACCCCCTTCTGGAATGCCTGCCTGTATATTACAGAGGCTGGTAAACTAAAAACTAAAAATTGCTTTTCCTAATGGGGTTCTGGGTATGATGTAGGCTCCAATGTAGGCTCCGTCATCACATTCCCTTTCAGAACATGAATTCAGACTGAGTGAAAAAAGGAGAAAGGCTAGACATGAGGCATCATTCTGCTGCTGTAGATGGAGTGTTGACTCCCCAGTTCAGCAGAAGTGTCTTCCTGACCACAGCTTCTCCATTTGACAGTGTACAGATCAAGGCAAGTACACAGTTCCTTTGATGGCTCAGTTGTGGTATGGCTTCAGGATTCATTTTTGGAAGCTCACCAGCCTAGAGTCTGCTTCTTCAGCCACAAACCAGTTTTGTAGGCCAGTGAATACCCTGTCGTTAACACATTTCAGCTTAAGAAACTCAATATAAAAAATGGAGTTTGTTCTCTGCAACTGAACACTAACTGATACAAGCTGTGCCTCCCAAAATATATATATTTCACTAGCCTAATGGTTCTCAACTGGGGATAATCCCCCCAGCCTTCCACCCAGAAGACACATGGCAATGTCTGGAGACATTTTTGATTGTCACACTGGAATGGGAGGTACTACTAGCATTTAGTGGATAGAAGCCAGAGATGCTGTTAAACATTCTATAATGCACAGGACAGCCCCCCACCACCACAGAGACCTATCTATTCCAAAATGTCAATAATTCCAAGATTGAGAAACCCTTCCCTAACCCAGAACCCAATGTGAAAATTTATCATTAAACATGCAATATTTTGGTTTAGAAAATACTCTCTTTCACAATGCAAAAACTTCTCAAAAAATACAGGTAAAGTTTTGCTCTCAGCCAATATTGCATTGAGAACCATATCTCTTTATTCTAAGATTTACATAATTTTAATATTTCTGAAACCATGTCATGACCTAAAATTAAGGTGTACTTTTCATGTGGTGATGTTTTTCTTGTTTTTATTTTGTTGTTTGTTTTAAATATATTTTTATTTCTTTTAGAGAGGGAGAGAGATATAGAAACATCAAGGATGAGAATCATTGATCAGCTACCTCCTGCACGCCCCCTACTGGGGATCGAGCCCACAATCCAAGCATGTGCCCTTGGCCAGAATCAAACTTGGGACACTTCAATCCATGGGCCAATGCTCTGTGCACTGAGCCAAACCAGCTAGGACTGTTGTTTGTTTGTTTGTTAATAAAAAATCTGTTATTAAGTCTATAGCCTATCTTAGAACTGATTTCATCTGCAATCAAGGAACTAGGATAGTTTAAGAAAGTATTTTCCTGAGGGCAAACTTACCAAACTGCACATGGAGGAGAATGGCTGATGTGTGCAGGGAGTACCATAGTCTCAACCCTAACTGTACAACAGAATCATCGCAGGGCTTTCCATTGATTTGGGCACCACATCTTCTGACAAAATAAAAAGTGCCTCTGTGGTCCAAGGAAACCACAGAAGGCCAAGTTCAGCCATAAATAAAGAGTTAGAAAGAAAGGGAACATGGGAAGTGGAAATAATTGGAAGCACTTTCTAAAAAAATAAAAGAAAATTTTGAAATGAATATTTTTAATGCTCTTTGTACCAGTTTCAAAAACTACTAATTTAGGTCACCTTTAAGAATTTGGACCCCTGAAGATGGAGGAAAGGGGATAAAAGAAGTGTCACTATTAGAATAGATATGCAAAACAGTGATGGCAGATAACCAGACAAACTTCAAAACCTCACTCTTCTGCCCAGCACCAGACCTCATTACTATTGCCAAACAATTTGCTAACACTCCAGCATTATAGTTCTTGAGTAACTTTCACAAGCTCTCTGGGACTCAAAGAAAATCACAACCAGAGAATTTAACTAGTAATGGATCCTGACAAAAAGAAATAGAAGATGCTTTCATCTTCTCCAAAATTTAGCACATATTTACAAGAAAGATGTATCTTACAAATACATTTCCTTTAACTTATGAACATCTCATTCCCCTATAAAGTCTAGCTACTGCCTTGAATGAAGAGGTGCTCAGGAAATATTGGCTAAATTGAATTAAGCCCATTGCCTAAAAGTGCTACTAACTTAAAATGTATAGGGAAAAAAAATAAGCCCCTTTTATTTTTTTTATTTTTTCCCGTTTTTTTAGATATTCTTTTTTTTTCTTTATTGATTAAGGTATTACATATGTGTCCTTATCCCCCCAATGCCCACCCTACACCGCCAACCCCCCAACCCGTACCCTACCCACCCGCTCATGCCCTCACTCCCCTAGTGTCTGTGTTCATTGGTTATGCTTATATACATGCATACAAGTCCTTTGGTTGATCTCTCCCCTTCCCCTCACCCTCCCTGCCTTCCCTCTGAGGTTTGATGGTCTGATTGATGCTTCTCTGTCTCTGGATCTTTTAAAAGGAAGAGCAAAAATGCAAGAGACAACAGTAATGGGAGACAAAGGAACTCACCCATTCTAATTACCTCTTCTCTCCAGCAGTGGGAAGTGGTCTACACTGGTCCCAGTAAATGTTGCTTCACAGGTTTACTACTACTGCCAACCTAACATCCCTATTTTTTTGTTAATTTTTTCTTAAAGTCAAAATTGACAATAAATTCTACAGTGTCCCTAACTGCCTCAAGATCTAGAGTATACATTTCTAAAGCCAGATCCTGATAAAATCCCAAAGATATGCTCTGTTACACTCAAAATGTGTATTTAGGTGACAGACCACTGCAGAGGAGTTAATCTCAAGCAAAAAAAAATATGAAGCCTTAATTTATCTTTTGAGAATCACTCTCATTGTTCCAGCAGAATCATTTTACCCTTACTTTGAATTTATTTATTCAGAGACTTCTAAATATATGCTGGTCTGTTGAAACAGCCTCTGGGCCCATGTACAATAAAAACATTAATTAAAACACACGATTAGAAACACCCAGCAGCAAGCCTGGAACAACTTCAAATGCCGGTCATGTAAGATAAAGCCACCTGCAGGTGACCTGTACTATGCCCCCTGGCTTCTCAATGGATTCCTGACCAGCCGATGCTAAGGTGGGTGCCCTCTGCCTATAGATGGCCACACCCAATTAGTCCACTTCTCTCCTAACTTGATTTGGCACAGTTTCTACCTGCCTCTCCTTTCACCCTGCAATGGACTAACAAGAAATTCACAGAAACCCCAATTTTGGCAGAGATCTGGGCACGGGAACCTTACATAACTTTTGGGCTTTGGCAGGACAGGACTTAAAGGCTGGGTGCCCTCTACTGAAATGTGCCCTGCACTTTGTGGGCAGTTCAACTCTCCCTGAGGTGGTCTATCCTTGGTTCTGGCTCTGAACACTTCTGAATGCAGAGGCCACAACCAAATTAACATTGAATACACAATGTAAGAATCAAAGGGAGCCTACAGAGAATAGCATGAATTTCAGATAATGAGACACTACAAATTGGGGGTGGGGGAAGGGAACCCATCTTCAAAATAGATACTAAATCTTCACTCCCTTGTGACATAGAAAATTCCCTAAATTCCAAATTTGTTTACACAGTTAATTAGGCATGAAAATTTTGATTCTAGCACAGGCCTGTTAAGAAAATCTTATTAAATGCAGACATGTTCCGTCAAGGGCATGTATCCAGCGAGGGATGCCATTTATGGGTCATATGACTTTATTTTAAGTTCTACCCTGTTCTTAAAGGTTCACAAGTAAAACAAAAGC
Organism: Myotis davidii; assembly: GCF_000327345.1. Classification (NCBI taxonomy): domain Eukaryota; kingdom Metazoa; phylum Chordata; class Mammalia; order Chiroptera; family Vespertilionidae; genus Myotis; species Myotis davidii. Next base: position 9,381,805 of record NW_006383011.1, read on the forward strand.
AAAAGATCTTGGCTTTTTTCTTTTATGTATGCTTTTCCCACAAATCTCCCATCTTAGAAAAACAAGAAAAGAGATTTGAAAGAAAACAATAGCAGATCAATGCTAGGTAGGAATAGTATTTCAAAAGCAGTGGGGATGTATTATTTGCTGTTCCACTGAATTGTGTATTATTCATTCCTCTTCTTTTCTTTACTGACAAATCTTCCCATATCTTATTACAAAGAGGCTACCACCTAAGAAGATAAAAATGCCTTTTATCATGCATCTGCCCCAAATTATATCTCTGGAACCCCTTTATAATCAGCCGTAGTGTTTTTCATAATTCTGTGATTTCGCCAAACTGGCTGACTCTCATGCGCTGCCTGCTACTACATTCTGAAGGGCCAGGCTGGTACCTAAGAGGAAAAATAACATTTTCCTTCACTCTTAACCCACATTCTGACTTCTCATGCTGAATTCAATCCCCAGCTAATTAGTTCAAGAGCAAGCAACTTTAACCAAGATTCCGTATTACTTTCCTGTTTCTGAGAGCTGGGCTTTCCCCAAATGTAACTCTCTTGTTACCCTTTGCATTTTAAATAAGCCATTTTGGAGCATGGCTCTTGTTTTTTCTTTAATATATGCGCCCCTTGGGACTGCACGAAAGCTTGTGATGGCTCTCTGCCGGCAGTCAGGGAAACAGAATGTCTACAAGATCAGGCTTTGTCCTACAGTAAGCATCCACTGTGCAGCCCCAGCTGAATAGGGAAATTGCAAGGCCATTTTCTCAGAAATGCAGGGTCCCTAGTATTGTAACTAGAAGCCTGAAGCTCACATGGGTTCCTCCGTTTTGTTTGTTTTAAATATGCTCAACATTTCCATAATTGTTGATTCCTGGGACAAAGTATTCCACAGCAGTCATTTTTTTTCTTTCAGATAACTAAAAAGTTTTTAATGCCAGAGTTTTGATTTAAAAAAAAAAAAACTTTCTAAAATGTTCATTAGTTCTTTTGGGTCTCAAACAAATTACATATTTGACTTTTGTATTTGGCTAAATGTATTTGATTTTTTCTTGATGATTTAGGATCCTCTTTAAACTATCAGTTTGGGGTATAAAACAATAACAGATGCATGGGATTATTTGCCACTACATTAAATAGGCCACTATCTTTTCTTGGTTACTTTGGCAAACTTTAAATTTTATTTCTGTCTCTTTCCAAATGATCAAAGTATCAGTGGTCACTTTGCACTGATTTTCATGTCAGCCCCTAGAAGCAAACTTTAAGCTTATTGCTTTCAGCTTTCAGCTGGCTAGAAATCCAAATAAGTTTGTTGTAACATCTACATTAAACCTAAAACAGTTCTAAAGCTTACCCATCTGATCTAAATGCATAAGCATCCATACATGAATGTGTGGCACCTATTCTGGTTGCTTAAAGCCCTTTGAGCTCTTCATCAGCTCTTCATCTGTCTCTCACAGAAGAGGGATTGCTAGACACTTGTTCTTGGGTGTTGTACAGTGAAGTAAAGCAATCAGCAATCAATTTGTTCACTCTAAGAGTTCTCTTTCCTTCTTGTTCCTGTCTTTCTTCATCCTTCTGATTCCTGCTTTAAGCCATTTCAGGAAGCATTAAATCATCCACCATAAGGAAAGAAATCATAACAGAAAGAGCAAGGTTTTTTTTCTTTTTTTATTACAGTTGACATTCAATATTATATTAGTTTAGCATAGTGGTTAGACATTTATATAACTATGGAGTGATCCCCTGACAAGTCTTTTAATCTATGCAAACTGAACTCTGATTTCAGAGGGCAGAGGGTAAGGGGTTGGTGAGAGAAGAATAAAAATACATCAAAATGAAAGATTTTACTTTTTAAATTTGCCTCTCATCAAAATGGAAGTATGAACTTAGGCTAGACTCATGTAAGCACCTGCCACTGTTATATGAAGCAATCTCCCCCAGTTATAAAATCTCAGCCTCTTTAACAAAACCTCCAACACAGTATTTGAAATGCCTGTCCAAGATGACCCAACCAAAACTGACTCAGAGTGTTAAAAGAGCCCTGACCAACAAGGAAGATAGAAGGCCCTAGCTGGTTTGGCTCAGTGGATAGAGCGTCAGCCTGCAGACCGCGAAGCGTCCCGGGTTTGATTCTGGTCAAGGGCACATGCCTGGGTTGCGGGCTAGATCCCCAGTGCGGGGTGTGCAGGAGGCAGCTGACCGGTGATTCTCTCTCATGGTGGATGTTCTACCGCTCTCTCCCTCTCCCTTCCTCTCTGAAATCAATAAAGATATATTTTAAAAAAACAAGGAAGATAAAAGCTCTTATTCAACACCACACTACATGAGGTTGGCACTGATCGGCTTGCTGAGGACCATCTTTGTTTTGAAACCCAAACTTCCACATCCAGGGAACCTTCTCAATCCTATGCAAATTGGGACATTTGGTCACCCTAGTGGGAGACAATCTCTCAATGGTTTCTCATGTTTTCCTCCAGGTGGTCACCTTTATTTTCTAAACAAAACTTTTTAGATTTAGCATTTCCAAGAATTCAAAGACTCCTGCTGCCCAGGCAATCTAGATAATTCTTTGTTCGTAGCATCCCTATCATCAATCTCCTCTTTTTTTATTGCCACAAGCTTGGACTTTATCCCCTGTTCCTGGACCACTGTAAAACTTCCATGAAGATGTACATATGCATGTCCTCCTCAGATTAATCTTTTCAAAACCCCGCTTTGCCCAAGTTTCAGTTGAAGTCCCACTTCCTCCATGAAGTTGATATCTTCCCCAGCAGGAAGGGTAGCATGCCTAGGATGGGAGAAAGGAGTGGCAGGAGGTGACAGCTGCTCAACGCTGTAGGAGGGCTGGAGGGCCAGTGCAAGCTGTCACCTCCCAGAAGCTGCTAAGGAGCAAAATCAAGACAGGCTGCAGAGCACTGAGGTCAGTAATACAGAAAAGGTTGTCTGAGAGTCAATCACCAAGCCAAGGAGGCCTACCCACAGACAGAAAATGCAGTGTCCATGTTGGATATCCAACAGCCAGATGTGCTGGACTCAGCACACTAGAAGCAAATGCCTGGGAAAGTCGACTTTGCCTTATTGCTAGTTCAAGATAGGGCTGGCTGCATGAGAAGGGAGAGGGAGAAGGAACCGCCTGTGCCATTCTTTCTACAGTTAGCAGATTCTAATTTGGAAAAGCTGTTAATGTTTTAATGCATGCATCCCTTAAATGTAAACACTACATCTTATAATTTTCTGTATTACCCACACCAAGCAAATTATGTAGACAATAAATATTTGATTCAAATAATAAAAAAAATGTGCTCTTGTGTTCTGAAGACCATGTGCATAGGAAACTATGAGAAGGTTACAGCAACTCCATTTTTCTCAGGAAGTCTGGAAGTCATCTGCCCAGTTTGGGTTTAAGATGCACTAATCAGCAAGTGCAGAGCAAACACAAATCCTCCCTTTTCTCTTTTTAAAACTTCAGAGCAAAGCATCAACTCTCCTACTTCCTTTTGTATCTTAGTGCAAACTCTAAGCACAAAAATAATCTATACTAATAAAAGGGTAATATGTTAATTAGACCAGACATCTTCTGGATGTCCTTCCGGACAAAGCCACAGTGATGGGGGCTGAGGCAGTTAGGGGTGATCAGGCCAGCAGGGGAGAGCAGCTAGGGGGCGATCAGGCTGGCAGGGGAGGACAGTTAGGGGGCGACCAGGCCAGCAGGGAAGGTGGCAACCAGGCCGGCAGGGGAAGGCATTTAGGGGACAATCAGGCAAGTAGGGGAGGGCTGTTAGTGGGTGATCAGGCTTGCAGGGGAGAGCAGTTTGAGAGCAATCAGGCCAGCAGGTGAGGGCAGTTAAGGGGCGATCTGGCTGGCAGAGGAGCAATTAGGGGCATCAGGCCAGCAGGGGAGCAGTGAGGGGCGTCAGGCCAGCAAGCAGAGGTGGTTAGAGGCGATCAGGCAGGCAAGCAGAGGCAGTTAGGGGTGATCTGGCAGGCAGGCAGGCAAGTGGTTAGGAGCCAGCAGTCCCAGATTGCAAGAGGAACATCTGATTGGGCCTAAACTGGCAGTCAGACATCCCCTGAGGGGTCCCAGATTGAAGAGGGTGCAGGCCGGGCTGAGGGAACCCCCCAACCCCATGCACAAATTTCATGCACCAGGCCTCCGGTAATAAATAAAAGAACAAAGCAAACTACCTTTCACCAAGACTATAGACCAAGCTCCACACCCAAAATATCTTCATGTTTCCATGCTATAGTGCTTATTAGTACTTGAAGTCCAATCAGAAAGAATGAAAAATTGATCTAGTTCAGCTTCTCAACATGAGAGTTCTCAGCACACAATGCCATGGTGTGTTCCTGTTGAGAATCCCTTTAAAATGCTAACATCTTAAAAAGACTTTGCTAAGAATATATTTTTCATTCAATAACATTTTGGGGGGAAATCTAAGTTAAAATGAAGGCTTATTATGTTAGCCTTATAAATTCAATCACCTTTCTTTATTCACTGATTTATGAAGTCTCTTGAGTAAACAGGGTGGGGAGTGATATTAAAATTTATAAATAATGTACTATTGAAAATGCTTCAAGCGAGAGCCATGTTTTAGGTGCCAAAGTAAACACCTGCAACTATGAAGGAGGCTGCTGTATTTTGTTTTCTATCAAATAAAAAAAGTATCAGTTGTAATTTTGGAGAGTCTAGGGGAAACTGAAAGGGAGGCTTCGAAATGAACCTCTGATAAGATCTATGTGAGCTATCTAATGCTAGAAATATTACTCACCTAAAGAAAGTGACTACCCTAAATTTTATAAATCATCTAAACCAGTATTTCTCAAACTTCTGGCTAAATAACATCTAATGTCTTATCTCTTCTATAAAGTATTTGTGTTTATTTAGTTAACTAGAGACCCAGTGCATGAAAATTCATGCACTGGAGGGCAGGACCCTAAGCCCAGCCTGCCCCGTCTCACAGTCCGAGAGTCCTCAGGGGCAGGAGGTGACCCGGTGATCAGGGTACGGCGATGCCCCATCACACCTCTATTGCTGCCACTGCTGGCAACGCAAGCCTCGGCCAGCCCTGGTTACCTGAGCTTCAGGCGGCCCTGGGCAGCTGGGCAGCTGCCATCCGAGGCTTGCCTGTGCCTCGGGCCGGCCCTGGGCAGCTCGGCAGCCACCATCTGAGACTTGCTTGTGCCTTGGGGCAGCCCTGGGCAGCTGGGGGACTGAGGGAACTGGGGGACTCCGGAGGCAGGCTCGCGAAGTGGCCAGGCCTGTGTGGGGCGGGCCTGGCCTTGCCACATGCCTGCCGCCCCAGCAGGGCTGAGGGGACTGGGTGTCACCATGTTGTGGCTGGGGTGTCACCGTTGTGGCTGTGGGTGCCGCCATCTTTGAGGGCGGGGCATTCAATTAGCATATTCCCTCTTTATTGGCTGTGGGCGCTGCCATCTTTGCGACGGTGTGTGGGTCAATTAGCATATTCCCTCTTTATTAGATAGGATGCTCTACAAGGTGGAACACTTCATAGCTCCATTCTTGTGCTTTGCTTTCTCTGGAGAGTATAATCCTTTCCCGGAGAACTTACTGAAATCACATCTCTAGCCTCTACCTTTCTCAGAAGCTTCTGAGATAGTGAACTGCCCTCCCCATAGTCTTAGCTTGTTGCTTTCTCAGCCTGGAAGGCCCTTCCCATCCCAACCATGAGAATCTCACCCAACCACCACCCTTCAAGGCTAAGTTGAGGTGCCTCCTCTTCCTTCAGCTTTTCCTAGTTCCCCAGGCATAATTAATCAATTCTGTTCTTTTATTTGTAATGTTGTCTGCAAGAAAAACACTTACATCAAAGTTACATTCATTATGGTCCTTATGTATTTAGGAGTTAGACTAAGGATCCTTTGAGTTAATGTGGGAAATACATTTAGGCATACTCAGAAATATATGGAATACAATTCCAGATATCTTCTAGGTTGGAATAAAAACCTTTCAACTATAACTTACCAAATGGTCAAAGCCTGTAATATCTGTAAGAGAAACATGGGTTATTACCCTGGTAGTTAATAAAGGTGATTTCTTAGTACACATTATTAGTAGAAATAAATATGATTACTATATAGTGAAAAAATAGACTAACAATGAGACCTAGTAACACTGCACAGCAAAAGCATACATAAAAAAAATTTGGCCAAAACCGGTTTGGCTCGGTGGATAGAGCATCGGCCTACGGACTGAAAGGTCCCAGGTTCGATTCCGGTCATGGCCATGTACCTGGGTTGTGGGCACATCCCCAGTAGAAGATGTGCAGGAGGAGCTGATCGATGTTTCTCTCATCATCAATGTTTCTAACTCTCTATCTCTCTCCCTTCCTCTCTGTAAAAAATTAATAAAATATCTTAAAAAAATTTTTTTGGCCTGACCAGTGTGGCTCAATGGCTGAGCACCAATCTATGAACCAGGATGTCACATTTCAATTCCTGATCAGGGCACATGCCTGGGCTGTAGTCTTGATCCCTAATAGGGGGAGTGCAGGAGGCAGCCGATCAATGATTCTCATTATTGATGTTTCTATCTCCCTCCCCCCTCCTCTCTGAAATCAAAAAAAAAAAAAACTTAAATTTATAAAAAGAAAAACATTTTGACCACAAAAAAACAAGAAGAAATTGAAATAAAAGTATAGCTACCAGAAAAGTCACGTAAATTATTTTTTAAAGAAAGTTAAGAAATAAATGATCTAAGGAATGGTAATGAATGTGAGATATCAGTCATTTTTGAAAATTAAACATTAGTTCAGGTTTGTGTACTTCCAAGAGATTTAAAGGAGAAACACAAATAAATTTTAAAATGAAAATTTTTAAATCTCAAAGATGCAACTAAACAAAATTGAAAAAGAACAGAATTAAAAAGGCCAATAGTTGGCTGCTTGAAAACAGCCTTTCCTGATCCCTCTCCAGTCACCTCATCAGCCTCATTGTCTCTTGACCCAATCAAAACAATGTACCACAAATACTGAACTCTTTTTAATGCCTCACTCTTAAAGATAATAGATAGCCAAAAATTGCCAGATATTTTAAGAAAAGTTCTAATAAAAAAGAGACCAAGACAAATTCTGAGGAAAAATAATTTTCAATATCAAACTATGTGAGGGTAAAATAAAGTCATTTCCAGACATACAAAGTCTCATGCAAACTCCTAGGCACCCTTTCTCTGTAAGCTACTGAAGAATATGCTCCACTAAAATGCTGAAGTAAACCAAGGAAAGGGAAGATTCAGCACCACTGCGAGAGAATTCCAGGAATTCTCAAGATGGTGTCAAATTTAATCCTAGCAAACAGTATAATGCCTTTAAAAAGCAACCAAGGACCTGGCCAGTGTTGCTCAGTGGTTGAGCATCGACCTAAATATATATATCCTAATATATAAAAACCCTGAGTCACAACAACCTTTCACAACCAAGGCTCGACCAACTGGAAGTCAATCCTGCAGGTGCGGTGCCCCAGCACAGACTGCTGAGGGGGCTGCGAATCAGGGCCAGAGAGAGGCCTGAAGAGAGAAGCAGGGACTGATCCGTTGCCTCTGTGGCAGCTTTTGATCAGCATTTGCCTCTCTCTTTCTCTCCATGTGGCTAGCAGCCATGCCTCCATTTCTCTCCAGGCCTCCACCATTTCATGCTGATGAGCCCTGCCTTTCTGATCAGGCCCTGTTGATAGGCCCAGAGAGATGCTGACTGGCATAGAAACTGACCAATCAAAACCAAATCTGAATGAAGTGTGAGGAACCAATGGCTGCCTAGGAGGCAGAGCTTTTGACACTGACTAGCTTAGAAACTGACCAATCAGAGTCAAATCTGGGTCAACTGTGAGGAGTCAATGGCTGCCTAGGAGGTGGAGCTTTTGATGCTGACTGGCATAGAAACCGACCAATCAGAACCATATTGGCCGGCAGATGAGGGCAGTTGGGGACAAGATCAGGCCTGCAGGGGAGGGCAGTTAGGGGCAATCAGGCAGGCAGGCAGGTGAGTGGTTAGGAGCCAGTGGTCCCAGATTGCGAGAGGGATGTCCAATTGGAGAAGGTGCAGGCTGGGCTTAGGGAAGCCCCCCTCTGTGCACAAATTTCATGCACTGGGCCACTAGTATATATATAAAAGCCTAAGCGACTGTTAAGACTGGACAACCAGACAACCGGCCAGTAGCTATGATGTGCACTTACCAACAGGGGGCAGATGCTCAAAGTGGGAGCTGCCCCCTGGTGGTCAGTGTGCTCCCACAGCCAACGACCTGCAGTCCCTCCCCCAGCCAGCCGGCCCCAATCAGCTCCGATCGCCAGCCAGGCCAAGGGACCCCACCCATGCACAAATTTGTGCGCCGGGCCTCTAGTAAATAAATAAAAAGCAACCAAGGCCTGTCATAACACTTAAATTCATAACACTTCAAAATTTTAGCTAATTCTTCAAAAAGAAAATGAATTTTCTGGGACTTAACTCAAGTAATACAGCCTTTCTTAAGACCTTTTGGAACTTAAGTGAACATGAATATTTTTCTCGAATATTTTATATATTGCAGTGAGGCTCAATTAAAACTTTCCATAAATTGCCTGGCCTGTATGGCTCAGTGGTTGAGCATCGACCAATGAACCGAGAGGTCATGGTTCAATTCCCAATCAGGGCATATGCTCAGGTTGCAGGCTCAATCCCCAGTGGGGGTGTGCAGGAGGCAGTCAATCAATGATTCTCTCTCATCATTGATGTTTCCATTCCTCTCCCTCTCCCTCTCCCTTCCTCTCTCTGAAATCAATAAAAACACTTTTTTAAGCTACCAGTCCTATATGGAAAGGGAAGATAAAAGGTGACAGGATAGATTTCTCTAGGAAAGAAATAATATAATATTGCAGATTATCTTACAGATTTTATCATGTGGAATGCTGTATTGAGAGCCACTTCATAGAAAAGAATCAGTCACAATTCTAAATATATGAAAAGCAAATTAAAATATAAAATAATTACTAGCTCCAAAGATACTTATAAAATATGTAAGAAATGAAATTATAGTATAAACTACATATAGACACACTTCAGTATGTTTAAACTTTATATAGTATATGTACACTGTATATTTTACATATAATATAGTTTATATATAATCTATATGGTATAAACTATATATTTGTATTTGACTAAATAATATAGTACATATAGTATAAACTATATATATAACACCTATACTAATAAAAAGGGTAACATGTTAATTAGAGTGGACATCTTCCAGATGACCTTGCAGACATCCTTCCAGACAAAGCCGCAGCGTCTGTGAGGGCTGAGGTGTTGCTGCGAAGGGCCCAAGTTCAGGCCAGCAGTGGCAGCAGCAGCATGGTAATGGGGGCAACGCCTTCCCCTGATCCGCCAGGTCGCCTCCCACAGAAGGAGGCCAGACTGCAGCTTAGGCCAAGGGCGGAGGCAGAGGTGGTTAGGGGCGATCAGGCAGGCAGGGGAACAAGTTAGGGTCGATCGGGCTGGCAGGGGGGCAGGTTAGGGGCAATCAGGTCGGCAGTGGGGTAAGGTAGGGGCAATCAGGCCAGCAGGGAGGCAAGAGAAAGGTGGTCGGGCCACCAGGTAGAGGCAGTTAGCCTAAACTGGCAGTCGGACATCCCCCAAGGGGTCCCCTGAGGGGTGCAGGCTGGGCTGAGGGAACCCCCCTTCATGCACAAATTTTGTGCTCTGGGCCACTAGAATGTAATATAAGCTATATACATAGCACATATACTATACCTCTATGATTATACATACATAGTATAAACTATATACACTGAGTGGCCAGATTATTATGACCACCCCACCAGTACTTCTTTGGGCCACCTTTTCCCTTCAATACTGCGGCGATTCTTCTTGGCATTGACTCCACGAGATGTTGAAAGGTGATGCGAGGAATCTGACACCTGCCTGATGAATAGCACTGTCCAGTTCTGTGAGATTTGATGGTTGTGGAACCAGCTGCCTCATGGCTCTTTTAACTTCGTCCCATAAATGCTCAATTGGACTGAGATCTGGTGATTGTGGGGGCCACCTAAGCAAGGTAAAGTCTCCCTCATGTTCTTGAAACCACTCCTGCACAATACGAGAACTGTGGCACAGCTCATTGTCTTGTTGGAGGAAGCCATCTCCATTGGAATACGCCATCAACATGATAGGATGAACCTAATCAGCAACAATAATTAGGTATGTTGTGCTATTCAGACGTTGTTCCACACGAATTAAAGGGCCCAAATCATGCCAGGAAAACATGCCCCAAACCATAACACTGCCCCCACCAGACTGAAGGCTTGTACTCATGCACGTGGGGTGCATGCTTTCATGCTGTTTCTGCCAAATTTTCACTCTGCCATCTGATTAATGCAACTGGAAACGTGATTCATCGGACCACATGACTTTTTTCCAATGCTCGACTGACCAATCCTTATGTTCCTGTGCCAATTGGAGACATTTTATCTTGGTAACTGCAGACAGCAAAGGTGTCTGAACAGGCCTTCAGCTTCCATATCCCATACAATGCAGCGTGCGGCTAATTTGCCTACAAACGTCAGGTGGTCATAATAATCTGGCCACTTAGTGTATATCATATATATATGCAAATTATATACATATATAACTACATAACAAATACAATAAATCACTTATAAGGATTCAACCAAAAATTGTGATTCCACTATTCTGAAAGAATGGAGTGGGGAAAGGAGTTGTAAGTAAGTCAAAATAAATAACGTCTAAAAATGTTGAATCAAACAATAATAGCATATGCATAGTATTTTGAGATGAGAAGTCAATACTGGATAAACAGCTGAAGATTTTGTAAATGGTTACCTCAGAAAGTCAGGGGGAGCCAGAAGAATGAGAGGCACTGTAGGGTGGAGAAATTAAGAGAATATTGGTTTTTGTTCATAGTTGAGTACACCATTACTTGAATTTAAAAGTGTGTACTCAGATCACTCTGATGAAAAAAGGAAAATATTATTTTTTTATAAAACAAAAGATAGGAGAGAGAAAAGAATGAAGTTATTACACTTAAAATAGATATATATACATACTGTAATATTATAAAAAATATTTATACAGCAATTGTTCTAGGTACTGCAATTCTAGAAAGCAACTGCTCCCAGCTTTTCAGTTAATAAAAAAAAACTCACCCCCATCGTTAAGGTTTTCAAGGTCAAGTTTAATCTAAGTGGTCACATTAAGTCCAAAAACACTGGTTGATGGTTAGTAGGAAGAAACCCTGGTCAATGAGGCTTTGGTTACAATTACTTCCTCACATACTATCTCATATGATTCAATCACATGTTCCCAAAGGGATTGAAGACCTAGGTCACATCTTCCACTGCTTTGGCAATTCTCACATTGCAGTGTATATAGTAAATAAACCATAATTTTAATTATAGGGACAGGAGGGTTTAAACAAAGCTATTTAATTGATGAGGGTAGGAGGGTGGAAAATTAGTATAGTATCTTATTCATAGGGATACAAGAAGAAAAGCTATCATTCATAAGATATCATCATAAGCATTCCCAGGGATAAGTATGCATGCACACTACCCAGTAATCCAGAAACAAAACAAACCTTTGTTACATAACTCATTTTACCTTTCTTAATCTTTGAGTAATTAACATTGAAAAAGTTGTTTTCCGGGCCACTCAACAAATAGTTTCCCAGCAGAAAAAGACAAGCAAATAGGCCTGAGCATGTGATGAACTTGGAAAGCAATGAATCTTAACAAATTTGCAGTTGAATTACTGAACTGTTAAAACAGCAGAGTTAAACAGAAAAGATTTGGATGGATAAATGAGGTTTTGTTACCTTTGCTTCTTTGCTAATTTTGTTTGTTGCAGCTACTTGTTGCCATGAGCACCAAAAGTTATGACACTGCAATTCACACTGAATATTTTTATTTGGAAAATAAGGTTTCACTTACATAGTTGAGGTTCATCAACCACATGAACTGAGAGTGGGAGGTTTACACACACACACCATAGATTTATTTGCTAAGCTACTGATCTTGTTTATTTTTAGATCAACTACAAAATGGTGCTTCTTCAGTTTATAGAATCTTTTCACTGATTTATTCAATGAATAATTTTTTAGTATCTACTTACTATGTGCTATGTGCTACTTATGTGCAAAACAGAATTTACAATCTAGTGGATTAGTTAGATAATTAAGCAATTAAATAAGCAATTATAATAGGATTGTTTAAATGCTTGGAATACATATAATAGAAGCAATATATCCTTGGGCTCAAGGGTGGGGAGGGCTTAATCAGGAAAGTTTCCTAAAGGAAGTGACATTGAGTGGAACTTGGGGGATGACTAGAAGTTATCCATGCCAAGCAGGATGAAGATGAGGCAAAAAGGCTGAGGAAGCCCAGCAGACAAAGACAGCAATGAGGAGGCCACTGCCATAATGGAGGGAGAGATGATGGTGGCCTGGATTTGGGTGATGACAGTGGAGTCAGAGAAAAAGAGATGGACCTGGGAGCTATTCATGAGGTGGAATTGGTAGGATTTCATGACTTATTAGAGGTGGGAGAGGAGGAGGAACAAGGAGTGAAACACCACTCCAGGTTTCTGGCTTGGACAACTGAGTGCATGGTGGGTATCATTTACTGAGCTAAAGGCACACAGAAAAGGCAATTTGAGAAAAGAGATAATGAATTCAGTTCTGAAAATGTTGGCTTTGAGGTATATGGCAGATAATTATTTAGAAATTTCTAGTAGATAGATAGAATATAGTGTCTGTGCTGCAGATATAGATTTGGAAGTCATTATCTCAGAGCAAACTGTTGAAGCCACAGGTTTAGATTAGATCATCCAGAGAAAGTCTATGGGATGGAAAAAGTAGGGGTCAAAGGACAGGCCCGTGAGGCCTACTGACATTTAGGGAATTAGACTAGGAAGGAGAGCAAGAAAGAAGCCTAAGGAAAAACAAAAAGAAAAGAATTATAAAGTATCAGATGCTACAGAGAGGTCAATTTAATTCAATAAATACCAATTGAGCATCTACTATGTACTACTGAGTAATAAGGATAGAGCAGTGAAAAACACCGACCCAGTCATTATCATAAAAAGGAGAATAAGTGGCCATGGGATTTGGGATTGTAAAAAACTATCATTTTGCAATAGCAGTTTCAGTGGAGAGAGAGAGATGAAAAGCAGGGTTATAGTGCATTGAGGAGAGACTGAGAGGTGAGGAGGTGTAACTGGCAAGTGGAGACTAGCATGACCATGAAGAGAGGCAAGAATAAAGAACATGCCCTGGCCAGTGTAGCTCAATTGGTTAGAGCATCATCCCCTACACTGAAAGGTTGAGGGTTTAATACCTGATCAGGACACATATTTAAGTTTGTGGGTTTGATCTCCGGTCGGGGCACATACAGGAAGCAACTGGTTTCTCTCTCACATCATGTTTTCTCTTCTCTTCTCTTCTCTTCTCTTCTCTTCTCTTCTCTTCTCTTCTCTTCTCTCTCTCTCTCTCTCTCTCTCTCTCTCTAAAAATCAGTAAGCACATCTTTGGGTGAGGATTTTTTGAGAAATAAGAATAAAGAATAGTAACCAAAGGGACAGAGAGTTGAGGTTGAGGAGTGATATTGCTGGTTTTGTTATAAATTATATGAACACTTGAACATGCTTATATGCAAAAAGAGTGTGCCATGGAAAAGAAGAGGGTAATAGTACAGGAAAAAATGGGAAAGAGGTTGATGAAGTTGACTTCTGGGAGAAAAATGGGAAATGGGGTAAGGGAGTATGGAGCCTATCTTGCAAGTCTTCCCCATATTCCTGTCCTGTCCTGCTCTAGCCCATGTCAGCTCTGAAGGGAGTATTCAGTAATATAAAGACTGCTCCACTTCACTTCTAGAATCACTGACCAAAGATTTAAATCCCTAAACCAGTAAAATTTGGAAATAATTCGTAGAGCTCTTTTTTTTTCCCCCCACTACCACAAATTATGCAGTTGAGTTTCCTACATTTGGGGAAATCGCAGGGGTCAGCACATCCGGAGTGCAATGGATAAGCCTCGCCCTGGGAAAACCACCTTCGTGATCATGGTATCTCCCCTGCCAGGTAAGTATGTTAGAGCTCTTATGCCTCAGAACCAAAGACTCAGGCACTGCATGGTGCCATCAATAGCAGACCCTCTTGCCCATCCTCATCAATCCTTAAACTATAAGTTGACCAGATGTTGCCTAGCCTGGTCTACCCCCTGTTGCCTAGCCTCTCTTGGGGCACAACAAAAGGTTCCTTTATTTTTCTCATATTCCAAGGGCATTAGTAAAAAGAATGGGGCAGAAAGGTGAGGAGAGAACCCTCCCTTATACCCCAGGTACCTTATTTAGGCGCACACACACACACACACACTTGTGACTTGGGTCTGGAATGTATCGTTCCTTGCCTTATTTTGAGACAGGTTTCCTAGCATAACACTGCTTTGCCTGGTTCCTTCCCTACTGCTATTCTACAATTTAAAGTCATCTCCTCTGCTAGTCCCCCTACAAGAAGCTTACTTTGGGCCTCCAGTACCAGCATAGAACTGGACTACATTTACTTTACTCCTGTTCACATTCATTCACCTGTTCTCTAGCTTATTCTTCTCAGCTCTTGCTCTCCTGGGTTCCCAGCATGCCTTCAGGTCAGGCTCTGTGGCACCTCCAATGGGATACCAGGGCTGATAAGGAAGTTGCCAAGGCCTTGATTCTAAAGTCAAAATCTACACTAATAAAAGAGAAAGATGCAAATTAACCATACCTTCATGGTGCCTACCAGCCAATCAGGAGTTAGTAGCAAATTAACCCAACAAAGGTGGCGGGTTAATTTGCATGTGCAGGTGCCAAGCGACCAGGGGTGAGGTGGGACGATTGCATTGTCGCTGCAGGCATTCCGCACCTCCCCAGCCACTCAGGGCCTCTGGGTAGCGTGGGAAGGCGGAAAGGCGGCTCCAAGCCAGAGTGAAGGTAGAAAGGAGGCTCCCGCCAGAGTGAAGGTGGTGCCAGCAGCCAGGGGAAGGAAGGCCCATTCTTGCACGAATCTTCTAGTGTAATATAAGGCTCAAGTGAAAACACCTTCTTTTGTTAGCCTAAAATTGGGATTATTACATTCTGTCTGTGTTGGTAATGAGTTGAAACGATTAATTCTTGACTGGTCTAAAGTAAAAAACACTGAGTCAACCACAGCTCAGATTTGCACTTGCCATTTAGGAATTCTTGGATTTGGGGCTTAAGTTCTGTCTGTCTTACTTTTCTTATCTGCAAAATGGGCATGATTACAGCCAATATTTTGTGTTCTAAACACTTTATGAATGACCTCATGTAATCCTCACAACAACTTCATAAAGAAGGTTCTATTATTAACAATTAATACCTGATGAGTAAAATTTAAACTGGATAGCCTTATTCCAGAGCCTACGTCATTAACTATTGTGCTCTAGTACCTTTCCTCCCACTTTTAGAACTATAGAGAAGAGCCTGAATAATGAAATAATGTATGAGAAGCACAGTACATCATTGTTAATGGGTACAGAGTTTTAGTGTTGCACAATGAGAAGAGTTATAGAGATGGATTATGGTGCTGGTTGCACAACAATGTAAATATTCTTATTATTACTAAACGATACACCTAAAATGATTAAGATGGTAAGGCTTATGTTCTGTGTAATATTTTTTAGTTTTAAAAAATGAAATTACTTGGTAGATTATAAAGTGCCACACATATGCAAACTATTAATGATGCTTTTAATTATTTTTTTGTGTATAAAGCAGTGGGTTCCCCCAGAAGAGGATTTTATGTGACTTACTTAATCCTCTTCTGAATATCTAGAAAAAATTATGGAAAGAAGGGAAGCCTCATGCAAAATGGCAGTGTCTGTACTTCAGCAGCCCCAATGACAGAATAGAAAAGAGGAGAAAAAGTGGGTCAAGATTGGTTTTTACATAACAATCTTAAGGTTCCAAGCCTGGCTGCAGATGCATTCTCTGGCCAACCTCTGCACTGTCCAACTAAGAATAGAATATGTTTTCAAGGGTTAGAACCATCTTCCAAAGGGAAAGACCAAAGTTGAGGGTAAAGAGATCACATCATTGCAAGCCCTGGTTTTAAATCTGCCCATTCAGGTCCATTCCTCCTCAGGCTGAGGCTGAGAGCTCCTCCAAAGATTGCCAGAGTCACTGTGGGTGATTCCCAGCAGTGTGCACATTCGCTACCCTCACCTTTACCACAATGGGTCCTTATGTCAATTATTATACTTATGCCATTGTATTCCCTCTATGTCTTTCTTCTAAGAATAATTTTTTCATTATTCATAAAAAATTCAGAGAATATAAAAATCAAATGTTTTTAGCTAAGTATTAGAAATTGGCCCAGTAATTCCAAAAACTTGTTCTCCTATTCTCTCCAGAGAATAAAGAAAAGTGAAGTTCAATCTTGTGTGGGTGAATTAAGTTCTGAAGTTTTCCTTGAAGGTTTATTATCTGGCATTCTGATTGCATTCCTCCTTTAAAACAATGTCATGAAGGGTTATTAGGTTTCCAGATCAGCCAACAAAGTCCTACTTAATGTATAATGGAGCTGAACTATAGCTTGTGTAGAGCTATGACACCAAGACATCTGAGGCTAGGCTCCTTCTAGGAGGCAGGGACTTTGCCAGATATTTCTGAATCACCAGCACTGGCACATATTGGACACGAAGCAATGATTATTTCCAACTTTGACTTGGAAGGAAACTGGCTTTGTGGGCAAGTCCTCCCTCAAGTAGCACTAAGAGCACCCAAAATTTCCATACTGAAAGGAAGATGAAACTATCTGGGAACAGAAATCTTCAGTGTGTAAAGATCACTGGTAGACTGCATAACAAATTGGAGAACTGTTTACTAGAATGTGTTGAAGAATGATCTCAGCATCCCTTATTGTATTAGTAGTACACACAGTCAACAGCCAGTCATATTGATTAGATAGCTATCTACTATTTATTAACCAGCATATTGGTGTTAGGAAGGAATACAAAAGTATTTCTGAAGGCAACGAATCCCCTAACTCCAGTAAACTTTCCCCCTTTGTGGGCCTACAACAGTATAGGAAAATAATGAATGTACAAAGCAATACAGTTTAATAGAAAAACAATTTAAGCGATGTAATCTTTGCAATGGATTGATTTATTAAAAGTTTAGAGTTCATTCACTAGTACATTTCCTTTTTTAAAATCCACTCAACAAATATTTGCCTATACAGGTGCAGCTTCCTCTACCTGTAATACTTTTCACTCCTTTCCCTTTAAGTAGGTCTCTCCTATTACTCCTTATCGCAGAAATCTATCATAGATTGGAAAAATATATTTATTTGTTTGAGCCTTGCTCCCTCCCAGTCTTCTCCTGACTTCACTAGTCTGAAACTTCGTGGGGACTGGGATTACAGTTGTGTACCTAGGGGAAGCAGGGAAAGTTGTTTTGTTTTGTTTTAGCATGAGGTCACAGCTCTAGTTTTTTTTTCTGAATAGAAAAAGTAAAGAGAAAATAGTAAGTGCCAAATATTTCATTAATTCTGATGAATCAATATCAAATTCAAAGTTATAGGAAGGAGGCCTTCCATGGAAGTGGGCAGGTAACAGAGGAGGCCTTCCCAGGTATTCTAGGCAGCCCTTTGAGGCCTCTTAGATGCCTGAGTTCTGTACTGCATTACTTCCCCTGCCTTCATATCCTCAAACACAGTTTGGAAAAGCCTTCTCCAAACCGTGAGCTTTTCTCTAGATCCTAAGATACCCAAATAACAATGAAAACTGCTCTAGATGTTGACCACTTGTTGTTCAATGCTTGATGCTGAACTGTACTCCCACTGATGAACCCACTATAGCAACTCGAGATGAAAGACCTGATCTCTCTCCCTGACTATCAATCCCCCGACCCAACTTTTCTCTTCGATATGAAGATGCAATAGATCGTCCCAAATTTAGCAGATGCTTGTGCATTGTCCAGAACCCCTTCCTTTACACACTCCCTGGCAATCTAGTGTGGAAGAAACAGCCAGCCTTGGCTGACAGCTTGGTCGACATTACAAGGCACATGAGGCAGGAAGAAGCAGTGCCAAGATTTCATTTCTGTTTTTGCTGGTCTCTACTGTGGTTTCCAATGAAAAGAACAGTTTTAAGAAGGTAAAGTTGGCAGGGCCACACTGTGTCAATGGCTACTTTTAGCTTTGAGGAGCACAACTTTTTTCTTTTTCTTGAGGTAAAGTCCTCTGGAAGGCTGGAATTTATTTCTGGCATAGTACTTCACTACAATCAGTTGTGCATGTTTAAAATTGTGCTTTTAATGTTATTTTAAGTACCTATTTTATAATTTAAATAAACTACTCTCAAGCATGATGTAATGCTGATTAATGACACTTCTCTGGTACACCAAGAGCTCTCAGTTCTGCCTTGTGCCTTGGTGCTCACCTGAGGCATCCTATTAATCATTGTTATGCCACAGTCTGTCCTATCATATTGCTTAATTACCATTTCTGTTACTCATTCATCTACTCTATTAATCCCCACAGAACAAATTCATCAAACTCTGAGACCCTGAAGCCAAGGTGTTCCTGGCCTTGCCAGAACCTAGCCCTAAAAGCAGTTTATCCATAAAAAATGGAAGGATCCCAAGTCTCTTGATACTAAAAAAACAAAATAAAACAAAACAAAAAACAATAACAACAAAAAACCTAACCTTAACACAATATGTTAAGGGAATCTTGTTCTTCTTTCTTTTTTGCAGACCTAAACCTTACCCACCTTTCAAGGTTCAGCTAAATTCATCCATCCACCATGAATTCCTCCTTAGTTATAGCTTTTATTGCCAATATCACAATCTACATTATTCAATTTTGTTATTCTGTTCTTTGTGGTTTTGTATATGAATATTGATTCAGCTGAATTGTTAATTTCCTTGGGACAGGCTACATGTTTAATACTCTTAAATAATAATGAAGAATAAGAATTATAAATAAATAACAAATATTGACTATTTATTGTGTACCAAGCACTGTGCTTAGTGGTTTACATAGATTATCTCAATTAATTATATCAACAATACTTTTAGTGTCATCTTTACTTTACAGAGATGAACTTACCCATGTACACACAGCTAGTAACTCAGGTATGCAAACTCAGGCATCCTAAGTCCAAAATCCAAGTGCTAGACCAGTAAGCTATACTACCTCTTCTCATAATCTCACAGTGCCCGGCAATGTACTAGACATATCATTAGTTTGCTTAATTGTTTAATTAATTCATTAGCTTGAATGAAAATCTCTATTATTCATAATAAAAAGAAGAAGAAATGTGGGTCCAGATTATAAGAAGAGAGAAGACGAATCTAAGCCTAAGAGACAAAAAGTGATTGGCAGCTATTTCAAGTGAGAAAAAAAGTATTCAAGAGATCAGGTGTACAGAATTCTATGTTCCAAAGAGACATTTTCACATAAAATTTTAAATAAAGTTTTGAAATTTAATAGGAGATGGTGAAGCCATAATATAGTTTCATGCTATGAAACTCTGTTTTAGGAGACATAATAGTGATTGAACCAATAAACTAGAATCATAGAAGTTTCTAGTCACTTCACTGAGTCATACCAATGTTTTCTAACCCTTTTCCTTCATGTAGTCAATAGGAACCATACCCACGCAGCCTGCTTGTTCAGTCGTTTGGTCATCCCTCACTAACCTCCCTGGTCATAGGCAGCCATCTTTGTGAGGGTGTGAGGGTTAATTTGCATATTACCTCTTTATTATATAGCATGTGCATAGGAAAGAAATTTCATCAAAGTGTTTGTAGTGGTTATCTTTGGGAAATGGAATTTGGGATGTACTTACCTATACCATTTGAATTTTTATAATGATTGTGTATACATTTTTACAAAGATAGTGCATCTCTTTAACTTGTATCTTTGGCTTAGGAAGTGGTTGAGACTATTTGAAGAAAACTTGGTGGAGATCAGGAACATTGTGAGGTCAGCATTAGTCGCATGTGCTTCATTGTAAAGGTTAAAAGAATAGGTTTTTGTCAGTGAACAAGAAGACTTTGGCTACCGGGAGTGAGTTGAGGATGAAAATACCACCCAAAATGAGAAAGGACCTGCCATGCTGAGTCCAGGAACACCAACGATTAGCCTTGACAATATCATATTACTATGTAAGCCTGGAAACTGACATTGTCAGAAAAAAATGAAGTGAGCATATTCAAACTCTAATTCAGATTCCAATACTCTTTCCAAAATAATTGAATTTTGAAAATTAGAGACTGTGAAGCCAAAGAGTATACTCTACGTGAATGGCAGAGAGGCATTTTTACCATCTCCTTCCTCAATTCAACACATTTTCATCTATTCTGTATATATAACAGTTGTTTGCACATGCTCACAATGGGAGTGCTAATTACTCACATAATCACTCAGTGTTTTGGTTTTATATTGCTTCTTCTGTATATGATTTTCTTTTTTAGCTATTGTCTTCAGAACTGAATTAGAGATCTGGAGAAAGCAGATTTGCCTTAGATGCCTCACACTAGCTGCAGGACTACTGGTCAACATAAGAAGCACAGGGTAAATAACACTTTTCCTTGACACCTTAGGAAAAGAGTTTACAACTTCTTCAGGAATAAGAATGAGGAAAAGAAAACTAAAGGGAAAATTGAATTCCACAAACAATTGCTGTAAACCAAACAAGGGAAAAGCATCGTGCTATAGCACCTTTTTGTAGTACCATCCTACAGTGGTGATAAAATGCTTTCTAGACAACATCATCAGATCTTCAGGACACTCTGGTAAGGTAAATAATTAGCAAAAGCCATGAGGATCCACAGCAAGTAGCAAAGCTAATAAAGAGAAAACTTATCCTAAATATTTTAGGACTCCTATATCCCAGATTTATAGTCTATCCACTTCAGAAAACCTTCTCCAATTCCAATTCTTACCCAAAATCTATCCCAGGAGTCATTTATACCTAGTGACTTCTGACATTGACAAAATTAGAGAACCCCTGGAAAAACTTCCAAACATTTGCCTCTTGTTCATAAAGACTCATTCAGAAGACTGATTATAAATGCAGGGAGACTTTGCTGATAACATGTCTACTTTGTTTAAATTATTATTCAATGCTCCCATTTTCCATAAACTTTTCTTGAACCTCCTATAATTACTGTAGCTACAAAGCAGCCTTGGATTAGCTAACTTGTGCCCTCTAAAGGCTATAATGAGAACCTCTTTGAACAAAAAATAAAAAATAAAAATTTAATAAATAATATTCATATCATGCTCTCTACAAAATGAATTCAACAACACTGTTCTGTGTGAGGCTAAAATACAAAACAGATAATAATGGGATGATAATGGGCAGATATTATTGATATTATTTCTAATTAAAATAAAGGATAATATCAAGAAACCTCTGGGATCTTGGCTCAGCTCTACTGCCAACAAGCTATGAGACCTTAGGTAAGTTACCGTATTTGCCGGCGTATAAGACGATTTTTTGGCCCTGAAAAATATGCCTCCAAGTGGGGGGTCATCTTATACGCCAGGTACACTTCAGATAGAGTGCCCATAGTGCTTGCCCCGTGCCATAGTGGCCTCCCGATGCCCGCCCACTTCATTCCACATACCGTTCAGGCATCAGCAGCGCTGCTGGGTGTATGCTCGGCTGTTACGTGATTTTGCTGTTATGCGATTTTACCACACTCGCAAAATCGCACACAGCCGACCATACACCCAGTATGATAGCGCAAAATCGCGAATCGCGATACCATACTGGGTGTATGGTTGGCTGTGTGCGATTTTGCGAGTGTGGTAAATTCGGGTTACCGTATATTTCTTTACATATGCA
>NW_006383011.1:9403925-9423104 GCF_000327345.1 Myotis davidii
CTGGAATTACCTGTATGTTTACCGGTAATAAACTTGCACTGTTTTATGTATATGTTTGATTACATACAGCCTTGTGACAGTTTTCCTGCATGTCATAAGCATTTGTATATAAATTAAAATGTTAAAATCAAATCTGATATTGTTTTACCTTTTATTTGGTGTGTGGAATGTGTGCGGAAGAGGGGGTAGTCTTATACGGCGAGTATATAACAAACTCTGTATTTTGAGTGGAAATGTTAGGGGGTCGTCTTATACGCCCAGTCATCTTATATGCCAGCAAATACGGTATTTAAGCTCTCTGGACATCATATTTCTCATCTATAAACAGAAGGGTTGAACATGATTTCAAAAAAAGTTGACAATATAACTTTTTATGAACTGGAAAACTTTATAAATAATCACATGAAATTTAAGAAAATTAGTAGATTTAAAAAAGGGTTAGTGAATTAAGAGGGAAGTTAAATATGTCAGAGGATTTCAACTATTCCTTTTCTTTCTGGGTATACAGAAGTATGCATTTTCCAGGTTCCCACATAGATTTTGACTACGTAACTGAGTTCTAGTCAAATGACTGTTAGCAGAAAGATGGCTGCCACTTCCATTGCTAGCCTATAAAAATTAGTATGTGTGAACCATATAATGCTCCTCTGCCAGCTTGATGTGGACATGCATGACAATGTTGAGAGGAACTAAGTGTCTGAATTACCACTCAAAGTAGAACCACTTGTTTCCCAGAAACACTGATTTGGGCTTTTATATGATCAAAGAACAAACTTATTTCATGTTTTAGCTCTTATATATCATTGGGTTTTTACTACTTCACTATAATTTACCTAACACAATTCATTCAAACTGACTAAGATCAGATTTGTGTTTATTCTTTTGAGATCCCTTAAAAAAATACTAGATCAAAAATCATGTGCGATAGATAACTTTCTAATTTTATTTGTGTGTGAACTTAAAGAAGAATGTGCAAACCTCGGTTGTTAACGAGAGGGGGGGGGAGAGAGAGAGAGAGAGAGAGGAAGAGGAAGAGGAAGAGAAAGGAAACACCATGAGCCATGATAAATAGGATGACATAATCATAGCTGAAAGGAAGGTAGAGGCCACTTTCAAAGGCAGCCCTGAAATGGCTCAGTGCCTAATACAATATCTTTTTTTGCACATAGCTGATGTTCAATTTCTTGAACGAAACAATGAGTGAATGAATGAATGTTCCACAAATCTAATCATTTCTAAAGTGGTATGTGAAAAGAGAATCTATTACCCATGCCATAGAATGGCTAGATTTAATTCATTCATGGCCAGACTGTTATTAGCAATGTCTGCAATGCAAGAGAAAAAGTCTAATAATACTGTAGACTCTACTGACTTGTCTGTTCACCAAGATGGGATATTTGGACATTAATTCAATAAACACAGCCTAGGCTTCTACCATGAGCCAAGCTCTCTGTTCTACCCCAAGAGGCGCATGTCCTCTGTCTCCAGCGTAGTTCCTCACTCAGGACCTGAAGATTATCCACGAAACCTCAGCAGGTCCTCTTTTGCTGTTTCAGCACTGCCCTCATTCACAGAGTAGGACTAGCACAATGATTAAGAGCACATTCTCTGGAGTAGAAACTCCTGGGTGAGAAACTGTCTCTGAAATTTTTAATCTTGGGAGTTTGGGAACGATACTTAAGTTCTCATTCTCTGTAAACAGGAGTCCTAACAATACCCATTCCACTAGTTGTTATTGGGATTCATTGAGGAAATTCCACATTTAACACACTGCTTGGCACACACTAAATTAAATCTCAATAAAATTTAGATATTTTTATTTCTTTCCTAAAGGATATAAGGTGTTAAAATGGCAGGCACCAGTGGAAAAAACATGCGACAACAAGTCAGAATTCCTAGATTGTAGGTGCAGTTCTTTCCTAATTAGATATTTTAACATGAGCATGTCTCTTAACATCAGTGAGTCTCAATTTTTTTATCTTTCAAATGAGAGGGATGGCCAGATGATTTGTATTGTCCCTTCCTACTCTATGATTCCATGTCTCATATCTTATTCAGACTTCTGTAACCTAATACTCAATACTTTGTTGTGCACATAAAGAACAGACAGACAATTCCATAAACTCCCTCTGACACCTAATCCAATTATTTTAAGACATAAGAGTTCACTCCTGGCATCTTTGCCATATGGTAAAGTGTGTAACAGGAAAGGCAGGTGGGGCCAAACAGGACTCAGATGCCCTATCAAACACTCTGAGAGCAGATGTTATGGCCAAGAGTGTGGGATCCATAGGCACATCTGCAGAGAACATCAATAACAGAGACTATCACATTTATCTCCTACCAAAGCACCTCAGGGATAAATAGCAGAATTCCTAGCACAAAAGGCAGTCAAGAAATATCTATTACTTTGTTTACTTATGTAGAACATTCACTTCATAATCCTAAAGGACTAAATCTGAAGACAAAAATAATAAAGTATGTTTCTTGCTTCAATAAGGGATATTATGTTTTGATTCCCTGGGGCCTGCACGTAGATTCTCAATATATGTATGTTTGATGAATAATTCATTCTGGATCATCTAGTTCTATAGTTTAGGAATGCAGGCTGCTGGAATCTTATAAATTAACTAGAGGCCTGGTGCACAAATTTGTGCACCAGTGAGGTCCCTCGGCCTGGCCTGCGGGATCAGGACGAAACTGGCTCTCCAACATCCCTTGAGGGGTCCCAGATTGTGAAAGGGCACAGGCCAGGCTGAGGGACCCCACCAGTGCATGATTGGGGCCAGGGAGGGACATGCTGGAATCTTATAAATTAATATTCATAATGTGGTAAATCAGTATAAAAATGCCCTCCCCCCCAAGGAGTCACTTCTCCCTTTGCCTATGCCTCTTTTGCAATATGATATTGTTGCTTCTCCAATATAAAGGTGGGGGCTCTTTTTTCACCTTTTGAATTCGGGCTGGTCTCATGACTTGTCTTGACCTTTAGAATGTGACAGAAGTGACATTTTGGAAGTTCCAGAGCTTAGACCTCAAGATTTTCTTGGGGCTTATACCTTTGCTCTCTTAGAACTCTGCCACCATGTAAAAGAGCTTGGGTTTGAATACTGATGAGAGACAATATGGAGAAAGAGATTCTAGCTTTCTATCTCTGCCAAGGTCCGAAACATGAGGATGAGATTATCTCGACTCCCCAGTTGCAACAGACCTACCATGAGTAGTCTGGGCAAGACCAGCAGAACTGCCCAGCCAACCCATAGAATGATGAGAAAGAGTCAACTGTCATTGTTTTAAAACACTGAGTTTGGGGGTGGCTTGTTACACAGCAATACAAAATTGATAGAAAATTATTTTTGGACCAGAATCAGAATAGTCACACAATAAACAGCTTCATAAAAGTCCTAATTGGAATGAACATATTATTCATGGAAATAAGATTATGTCAGCAATTCTATCAGAGGGAGAAAGGGAAAGAAGAGAGGAAGAATATGTAAATATTATGTATTACAAGTGATAAAATCCTAGATTTCGTCAATATGGAAATTATGCAAGAAATGCAAAGCAGAGATCAAATACTACATTAAATCTATTTATTGGTTTGGGCCCTGCAGAAAAGTTTCCAAACAGTAAATGCTTTTATAGAGTTAATTACTCATTAGCTTTCACTCATTGCATTAGTTATCTATTTCTGCATACCAAATCACTCAAAAGCTTAGTGGTTAAAAGAACAACAGAGCAAAGCAGCTCTGATTTAATATAGGTGGAGACTACACAAAGGCAAGGATTATTATGAATTCTTTTGGAGGCTGGCATCCACAACCCTATTGCCAAAAAAAATGAGAGCTTATACTAAAAATACATGTGCAATAAGTTTATGAAAAATAATGTTAGAAAGTGAAACCAGAACCCATAAAGAAGCAAAAAGGAAGCTAATTCTGTCTAAGCCTTTGGGTAAGATATTTAATACAAGTCCACAATCCTACAGTGGTTCTCAACCTTCTGGCCCTTTAAATACAGTTCCTCATGTTGTGACCCAACCATAAAATTATTTTCATTGCTACTTCATAACTGTAATGTTGCTACTGTTATGAATCGTAATGTAAATATCTGATATGCAGGATGATCTTAGACGACCTCTGTGAAAGGGCCGTTCAACCGCCAAAGGGGTCGCGACCCACAGGCTGAGAACCGCTGCCTTAGCAGAAACCCAGATATGTTTCAGAATCCTAATTTTTTTTATTTTAGAAAGGCAAGAAGGTTCATACACCAGATACGACACATGCCCTCCAGTGCTATGTGTGCAACAACCCAAAATCAACCATACTGTTATATATGCAGCAAAATCTATGAATTTTCAAACTGAGTAGAATAAAGACTTTATATAGTCTCCTATCTATTTAGGTCAGGCTTTAACAACAACGTTTTTTAAAGTCTGAGTCTTTAGAGACGTTTGGCTTTTGGAATTGTGGGGAAGGGATTGTGAGCCTCTTGCAAATTCACAGGATAGATTCCCCTAGATTACGTGCATATATCCCCGATTCCTTGCAACTCCCTCATACTGTTGATCAAATGTATCTATATCCCACAAGTTCCAATTGTCAGAGCTACCTCCTAATGACTTTTGAAGTCTTCAATTCCAGTTTCTAATTAGATTAGAAGTCTTCTAATTCCAGGGACTAGATTTTCATACTTGCCCAGCTTATCCCCTGACCTTGTTTTCAGGTTTATACCTACCATTTTAGCACTAACAGCTCAAAGGAACTACTGCATAGCCTACAAGTATGCTAGTTACTACATTTGAACCATAGATTTAGCTGTTTCCTGATAAGGCATCGATTTTGTTTGAGAGAAATCATTTTTTTACTTATGTCAAATTCTGATAGGAATTTAATCAAATGTACTATTAAAAAGGACATACTTCTAATCTGCCAGTGGAGGCATCCAAAGAAAGATACAACACCCCCAGAAGACACAAAGTAAAATCTTTTTAATTTGTCTAAAATAAAAATATGAAATTTCTAAACAGAGATAAAAGACAAGTGACAGACTGGGTAGAAATTTTGCAACACATAAAACAGAGAAACGATTAAGGAAAGCTCCTACAAATTAATAACAGAAGAACAAAAGGATAATGAGTAGGAAATTCACAGAAAGACATATTTAAATATTTAAAAATATATGAAAAAATTAGAGGAGACCAAGTTGGCAGTGTAGGCAAATGCCAGTACTCGCTGCCTCCCACAACCACATCAAAATTACAACTAAAATACAGAATAACCATCATCCAGAACCGTTGGAAATCTGGCTGAATGGAAGTCCTACAATTAGTGAAGTAAAGAAGAAAGCACACAGAGACTGGTAGGAGATGCAGAGGCACAGAATGGGCTGGTCCAGCACCCATGGGTGCCACTTTTTTAGTCGGGAGGGAGATAATCTCAGTGGAGGCTACCCAGAGGAGCAAGGGGTCTTAGCCCCACACCAGATGCCCAGCCCAGGGTCCAAGAGCTGGGAAAAGAAGTCCCTGTAACTACAAGCTGTAAAAACCAGTGCAAACTGGAGCTCAGTGACACAGAGGCTGCTGGAGACCCAGCTGCTCCTCTTAAAATGCTGGCACACAAACTAAACTTACAAGGTCCAACTTCCTCTGAGCTCTAGCACCAAGGTGAAGCTCTGGGGAACACAGACACATATGAGGAGAAACTGGATTGTGTGGCATCAGAGCAGGAACTTGGGGGCGGCTTTCTCCCAGATGGAGGTGCTTGCAAGGGTCATTGTTCCTAGGCTGGGATTGCAGGGCTAAATGGCAGCCATTTCTGTTTGCTACCCTCCAGTGATTCCCTGAGACCTCACCCCATCCAATTTGCAGTCCCACCCAACCCACCCAACCTTTGTCCCGCAGATTTTGCATATGAATGGCCTGTGCTTGCTCAGGCTAAAATCTGTCAAACAAGCTGCAGCTGGGTCAGGGAGCCCCAAACTTATCAATAAGAGGCCCAAGACCCAGCCTTACTTCATAGCTGGGCCTCATCTGGGCACTTCCAAACCCAATACAAAGAGTAGGAATCTGCAGATCTCTCTGTAGCTGCTGCTGGGTGGCTCTAGGCAGTGGCTGACTTTACTTCTCCCTGGAGACCCAAGAGCCAGCATACCCAGTGGTCAGTGTCAGACCATACCAGGTTACAACTCTACACATCCATAAGCAACACACTCAATGGGCAGACTTAGTAAGCACCAAAGCAAGCCCCACTCAAACAAGTCCTGCTCCATAGGGGTATCTCCTGCACAGCAGCTCTCCCACTGTACTTGCAGGTGGTCCTCACAGACAATTGGCCTGGAGGTCAATTCCTCCCAGTGACACCAGCAATCAAATCTCAGCTGCAACAAGACTGTGGAACTGTGCACACAGCCCACAAAGGGGTGCACCTAAGGATATAGAGTTCAAAGTCACAGCTATAAGATTACTCACAAATCTTCTAGAAATCTCCAAGGGATTTAGTGAGACTTTCAAGGAACTTAGTGCGAATGCCAAAAAAAAAAAAAAAAATGGAAAAGAAGCAGTCAGAAATTAAGCATACACTGACTGAAATAAAGAATACAGAGATCCAACAGCAGACTAGATGATCCCAAGAATCAAGTCAAAGATTTGAAATACGAAGAAGCAAAAATCACCCAACCGGAAAAACAAAAAGAACCAAAAGAATCCAAAAATTTGAAGATAGTATAAGGAGCCTATTGGCAAGAAATATTCAAAGTGATGAATAGCAAGGACTTACAACCAAGATTACTCTACCCAGCAAAGCTATCATTTAGAAATGAAGGTCAGATAAAGAGCTTCACAGACCAGAAAAAGCTAAAGGAGCTCATCACCACCAAATCAGTATTATATGAAATGTTGAAGGGTATTCTTTAAGAGGAAGAAGAATAAAAAGAAAAGATCAAAAATACGAACAACAAATGGCAACATAAATATCAACAATTGAATCTAAAAATCTAAATAAAAGATTAAGAAATCGAATAAACAGAATAAACTGGTAAATAAAATAGAATCGGAGGCATGGAAATGGAACAAACTAACGATTCTCAGAGGGAAGTGGGGGAGTTGGGGTGGGAAGAAATTAAACAAAAATCTTATATGCATATATGCATTACCTATGGACACAGACAATAGGGTGGCAAAGGCTTGGGGCAGGATGGGACCCAGGTGGAGGGTGGGGGCTATAGGGGGAAAAAAGAGGAACATCTGTAATAATTTCAACAATACAAATTTAAAATCTATATATATAAAAGCCTAAGCAACAGCAATGACTGGTCAACCAGTTGCTATGATGTGCACTGACCACCACGGGGCAGGCGCTGAACACAGGAACTGCCCCCTGGTGGTCAGTGTGCTCCCACAGCCAAGCTCCCGCAGTCCCCTCCCCCAGCCGGCCGCCCGATCAGGACTGGGTGAGATGGCCCCCATCGGCCCTGATCACTGGCCAGGCTAAGGGACCCCACCCATGCACAAATTCGTGCACCGGGCCTCTAGTATATATATGAAAAGATTCTTGACATCAGTAAGAATAAAGAAAATAGAATTTTTAAAAGTGAGACATTTTTATCTATCAGCTCAGCAAGAATTTAAAAGTTTGATAATATTGAGTTTTTACAAGGGTATAGAAAACAGCACTCTCATTCACTGTTAGTAGAAGTAAAAATGGTACAACCTTTGCAAAGGGTAATTTGGCAATATCTGTCCCAATGTTAAATGCAAATACCTTTTAACCACAGATTCCACATTTAGAATTCAATTGGCACACATAAGCAAAGACATGAGTAGTAAAATTTTTCACTGCAGCATTGTTTGAAATTGTGAAAAATGCAAACAACCTGTCAACTAATAGAGCACTGATTTGGTATTTTTTTAAATTGTGGTTAGATCAGGAGCTTGCCATCTCTAAAACTCTGGGCTACATGCAGCCTCAGCCTATTTTGTGCTAAAAATGGTTTTTACACTGAGGACTGAGGAGAAAGAGGAAAAGGATAAGGGAAAAAAGAATACGCAACAGACACCTTATGTGACCTAGAAAACCTAAATCATTTATCAGGCTTTTGCCGAAATAATTTGATATAGCTAAATTGTAGAATGCTAATCAGACCATGAAGATGAAGATAAAATAAGGGGGACATGGGTAGAGCCAAGCAGTGAAACTGACAAATGTATCCTATGCTTATCATCCCTCAGGCCTCTGTACCAATATCCAATAGTACACACACACACACACACACACATACACACACACACTAATTTACATACATGCAAATTGATCACTATCACCAGCAAATGGTTATCCACTTCTCTCAGTTAACCAATGTTCACATCACAAAATCATAGCTTCACAGGATCCAAAAATTCACCTAAGTCTTAATTCGATGCATGGATCGCTCCACCGCTTCCCTAACTAGTGGCTGTCAAGAACTTGAAGTGATGACGACCATTCCAGCACAGAGCAGCATTAAATGTTGGAGTGATACATGGAAATACATACACCAAGTATAATCAGACACTTGCAAATTGTTTTCACATTTTAGTTGATTGAATGATAAATAAGATAGCAGGCTCTAAACACCTGAAATGAAAATAGTGGCTGCTGAAGGAACTTTTGTTGAAAAGCAATAAACAACCTGGTTCTGAAACCAGAGGATTTATCCAAGTGTTCTGGATGTGGTGATCTGGGGCCAGCAGATGCACTACAGATGTTTTAACATCTGTGAGAGGGAACTGTTATGCAATAGCCTTTTCCTTCAGAAAGCTTTAGTTATTGTTTTAGATTGAAGACAGTGGTTAATTTAGAAAGCCAGAGGAGGGATCATTCCCTCGTTGTGGAATACAAAACCAAGTGCTCCTGTAGGAAAGAGATAGCTCCAAAACCAGACCTTACTTTGGTATTTTGCAGCAGGAAGATCATTGTACTCAGAGGTGGTTCTACTCTCTACTCTTCCCTCCCTCTCTGTGGCACCTCTCTGTGACCTTGGACAAGTTGCATAACCTTTCAGTCTCTGTCTTACACATAAAGTAGGATTGAAACCTTGCCTGCCCAAAAGTAGGACTGAGCCAGATCATTTCATGAGGAACTATGTACTAATAAAACCTATAATGCTGGATTGAATCCAAAAGTTATGACACGTTATGCTTTCTTGACACAAAACAGGTGTCATGTATATTCTCTCCTTGTTTTAGTTCCATGGCACCCTAAGCAAGGGAGTAGACATGGGTTATGCTGACTATCCATGTCTTCTTCATTCATGCAATTGTGAATTTTAATAGTAACCACTTTCCACTAGGAATAGGGGAGTAAGTAATGTAAGTGGCAGAAGGAAAGTCCTAAATTGTGTTCTTTCTATTTCACAATAGAACTAGGGTTGAAATTTTCTTATTCTGTAATAACACCATGCCTGTAAATAGTGCTTTGCAACTGACAAAGCCCAGGCAAAGCCAGCAGCTGTATCTCTAATCTCACACATGAAAACTAGGGCTAGCTCCAGAACCTAGATCTCTAACACTGAGGAGAACTCTCTAAACTTCAATTAAATAATCATAAACTGTGTGAATAAAAACATAAAGAATTATTGGAGAGTAAGAAACCCTCAAAACCACCTAGCTATTGCTGTGCTGAAAAGAACATAAACCTTGGGGAAAGACAGGTGTGGTACTGAATCCTGGCTTCCCAACTTTGTCACCTTAAGTACTTCTAATTCTAAGTGGGTTTTAAAGGGATATTATCTATAACATGAGGAGTATAATACCTCCATCCTGCAGTAGTTAGCAGAATTAAACAAAATGATATATGTGAAGTATAGGAGATAGTGAACTCTCAATCAATGTTAAATCCCTTAATCTCAGCACTCAAGAAATTTCACCTTATTCTGAGCTTAAATCTTTCCTTCCATGTTTTATCCTTTAGTTCTTTTCACACTGTGGAAGATAAGATAGATAGATGATAGATAGATAGATAGATAGATAGATCTTTTATCTATATATATAAAACTCTAATATGCAAATAGACCGAACAGCAGAACAACCGAACATCCCATCACTATGACATGTGCTGACCACCAGGGGGCACGCGTGGAACATGGCGGGCATTGGCAGCAGGCTGCAGAATGCAGAACATGGCGGGCACCGGCCACGGTGGGATGGTAGAGCAGGTGAGCAGGCACACCAGACCAAGGCGGGGCACCAGTCACTGTCCTTGGGGTGAGTCTCTGGTGGTTACTGAAAATTCTTTGCTCCCACGCACCGTGGCCCCATCAGGTGCTCCCACTCACTGCTGACATCGGAGCCCAGAGTCGCCGCTCACACCTCAGGGTTTCTCCACCTCCCCCTGCTCCTGAGGGGCGATCAGGGCCAGCAGCCGCCTCTCACACCTGCTGCCAGCTCTGGAGGCACTGCTTGCACCCACTGATGGCGCCAGCCCTACTTGCACCCATTGCTGGAGCCGACCTCAATCGCTCCATGCCATCAGCAGGTGTAAGCAGGGCTGGCGCCGTCAGTGCATGGGAATGATAACAGCAGGAGTGGGCTGCTGGCAGACAGGGGACTGAGGACCATGGCGGGAGGGGCCGGGGGGGGGCATGGAGGATGGGGTGAGACCTGCCCCTATGCCCATCACAACCTTACGGCCCACAGTTCCTTTCAAGGTGCACGAATTCATGCACTGGGCCCCTAATACATATATAAAATCTTCAGTACCTTAATGTATTATAAATTATAGACTATGAAAGGGAGAAAATCTGAATATAAAATAAAGCCTAATGAAGTTAGTGATCTTGCTGTTTAGCTTAGTGTAGACAGAATGGTACTACCATATAACTATCGCAGAAAAAATTCTCTCAAACACCAACATGATTGGAGCATCATTGTGCCATATCAGTTGCCCCCACCCAAGTATCATGAATACACAGGGAGAGAAGCCCATTTCTGCAACTCTGGCAAAAGATTTTACTCTGAATGACCAAGAGATAAAGAGAAGCGATCTAAATTATGCTTTGATAGGAAAATAATGTCTTTTTTAAATATATTTATAGCAGGATAAAATGCTAGGATTCTAACATAAGCAAAATACTACCCATTTACATTATGTATAGCATTGCTTTAAGTGTGGAAACATGAGGAACTGATTCATCTGCCCAGCTTTCCCATGATAGTGGTCACTTAAAAATAAAAATTAAAACACTGGACTTGACTCTCACAAAATAATTTTCTTAAAAGCCTTGCAAAAGATACTAAGGGTTTCAAAGACTGAGACTGACTTCTTAAAAGCAAAGTGATTTTGCAAAGCCATGTCTGATTTTGTTAAAACTACCACAGCCAAAGGAAAACTCTATAAATCTTTCAGGAATTAACGCAGCAGAATACCAAGCAAGTGGCAGGCTACAGTAAATCTACTTAGATTGAGAAAATAACGACATTTCAGAGTTAAGCTTTATTCCCAAACAGAGACTCATTAAGCACATAGTGTACTAACCACAGTGTACCCTACAGGGATAAATTCAGATCTTGGCATATGAGATATTAGAGCTGGAGCAACTCTGAACTTCTTTTATAAAGGCATGAAAAACATGAGAAGCATGTCTCTGAACCTGAGCCAACTCCCAAGGCTGCCATGCCCTCCTGTTTTGGCAAGAAAATGAATAATGCTTAACCTCCAAGTGGTTATCTGTCCTCATCAGGTTATTCTAATCTGCAATATCCTGAAGTTAAAAAATTAAAGGTAAAGCTTGAGACAACATGACTAGTCACTCTGGATGAGGAAGACCCCATATCTAAATCTAAGGTCACATTGCCAATTATTTATCATTAATTTTATTTCTCTTACCTCACCTGGCAATAGTCTTCAGCAGATACTACAGATTTATTTGCCCAAAAAACCCCAAAAACTATTGCAGAGTCTGCTTTAAAGGAATATATTATGTTTGAGGAACAAAGGGTGCGAGACAATGCTTGTTGAAAAAACACAATGAAAAGAAAAAGTGAGAGGGTAATCCAAAGATATTAAAAAACGAGGATAAAGTGAGTGATGAACTCATACAGTGGTGAAATCCATAAAGCAGATTAGGATGTGCACATAAAGAAAAAGTAGAAAATAGAAGAAGAAAGAAGAAAGCGAGAAGTAGATATAAGAAAAAAAATGAAGAAAGTGATACTGTTGTAGGTGCAAAGGGAAGGCCAGACATTATAGGCATGTCATTTGGACAGCTTCACTGGGAAGCTACAATTTCACACTCCCCAGAGAAATCATCAGCCCATTCCCTGCAGATCACTGTGGGAAGGGGTCCAACAAAGGGGAGATAGGTGCATTGTGCAGTGAAGTTGGGATAATGTAGTGAAAGTGCTTGCTGTCAGTCAAACCTGGGAACAGAGATCATGGGCCAGAGAGGGTGGAGCCATTGCAAGCCTGAGAAAATCTAGGAATACATAATCCCCTATGTTTCCTCCATAGCCATGTGGCCCTGTGAACCCCACATGCAATGGACAGGTGGTCTGCAGCAACACAAATTAAGCTAGCCTGATGCTATATTGGATTGCTCCAACACAGAATGGAAACTCCAGACACTGGCTCTGATTTTAGCCCTGCTGAAGCACCAGCTACACTTCTTCCTTTGGGGGACAAAGGGAAATAGAATCTTGGAAACTCAGGAATTTGATTCTGCAAAAATAAAGCTTTCTACCATATCTCATCCTCCCGTGTGAGTCCCAGAAAATACTTTTTCTTGTACTATGGTAAGAATTCCACTCCCACTAGCAACAGGTGGGGACGAGGACCTGTCCCCTCTGGTAACAAAAGGAGGAAAGAAGAGAAAAGGCATACATAGTAAAGCAAGGTTAGAGGAAGAAAGAATGACCACTCATGGAGCAAGAAGAACACACTTATGATCATCTCGAAAAGCCCCTGGGTAATGGGGTGAGATGATCTTGGAAAATGTTTGCTTCTGAAATGTTTTATATTTGCATTGTTTGGTACTGTATTAACTGTAGGGTATTTTTTAACTGTATACTAGGCAGTAGAAGTCAGACCCTTTAAACTATCAATGTATGATCATGCCTCAGAATTTTTTCCCCATTGAATATGTAAGAAAGTAAACAAATTCAATATAAAGGTGCACTGATAGAAAAATATGATGTGCATTAAAGAGTTATGTGGGGGTAAATGTGCATGAAGGGACACAGAAACACCTAAGATACCTAAGAAATTTCAAATAGAGTATACTAGTATAGTCTAAGTGTTAAGCAAGCTTAATGTATTGGCATTACACATGATAGGCACAGAACTAGTACCTGAATAATTCTTTACAGTGTGGTTCTTTCAGTCATACAATTATCTAAAGCTATCTTAGTCATAAAAATTCTAAACAGGTAAACTCAGAGACTGTAGCCAGCAATGTGAACAGTTAAGAACATATTATAACTTTTCATGATGTTCTCCCAAAGCAAAATTTGAAGCCAGTATTTCTTATTTAACTTCTAAAACTCTGGGGTAGGCAGAGTTCTAGCCTCTATGATTTCTGCTCCCTGGTACTATTTCTTTTTTAAAAAATATATTTTTATTTCTTAATCAATAAAAAATATATTAAAAAATATATATATTTTTATTGATTTCAAAGAGGAAGGGAACAGAAAAGAGAAACATCAATGATGAGAGGGAATCATTGATTGGCTGCCTCCTGCACGCCCCCTACTGGGGACCGGGAAGGAGCCCGCAACCCTTGACCGGAATTGAACCTGGGTCCCTTGAGTATGCAGGCTGACACTATACACTGAGCCAAACCGGCTAGGGCCCTGGTATTATTTCTCTGGTTATATTATATTGCATGGTACAAAGATGTTACAGATATAATTAAGACTACAAATCATCCCTTAAAATAGAGAGATTTATTCTGGATTATCCAAGTGGACCCAATGTAATCACATGAGCCCTGAAAAGGAGAAGAGGGAGCAAGAGAGAGCAGCAGCAGAGGATGCCAAACTAATTCAAAACATGAGAACGACTTGATGTGCCATTGCTGGCTTAAAGGTGGAGGGCCATGTGGAAGGCATGAAAATAAGTTTGTGTTTTAAAATGTACATTTTATTATTATTCAGATATGGTGAAGACAACAAATCAAGACAATTGCTATTGAAAAGATTGTTATTCACAGTTGCCAAAAGCAAGAGCACACAACACTACATATGGCGCCAAGGTTGGTTGGGGACAGAAGAAGTGGGGTGGGGGTGAGTGGGGACAATTGCTTTTATTGTGGTTCCCATGAGACAGAATGGCTAAGACAGGGTAAGCAGGTTTAAGATAGACCAGTTTGAATAGTTTGAACAGGCTCAGAGCCTAGGGGCTGTCCCTAGTTCCCTAGTACCTAGCCCTGAGGTGATGGGGCAGGGGCTCTGGTGGTTAGTTTGCATATGAAAAGCACCCTTGCAGGTAAGTCATTTACTACCTCTTGAAATTGGCTATTCCAGTGAGGGGCAGTCTCTCCAGAGTCAGCAAGGTCCCAGATGTCAAAGCAATACAGAAAACAAAAAGGCATAATTAATGCAGCTTACATAAGGATTCTTTCCAATCACTGCCAGAAAGGAATGCAGCCCTCCCAACACCTTGATTTTGGCTTTGTGAGACTGTGTGTAGAGAATCCAGTTATGTCAACAATTCTCAACCCTTTTCATCTCATGGCACACATAAACTAATTACAGAAATTCTGCAAAACACCAAAAAGTATATTTTTTGTTGATCTGACAAAAAAAAATAGGTATAATTTTGATTCATTCACACCAGCCATTGTGTTGGCTGTTGTCATTCTTTAATTTGACAATCTAAGGGAAAAGAGTGCACCTGACTAAATAGTCAGATATTACTATTTTAAAATTTTTTGCAGCACACTAGTGTGCCGTGGCACACTGGTTGAAAATCACTGAGCTCATGCCATGACAGACTTTAGTTCTACACAACTGTAACCAAATGGATGTTGTAAGCTGCTACATTTGTGGCAATTTGTTACAGCAGCAAGAGAAAACTAATACATATGCCAAATCCTTCTTGGTGGCATGTTTCTAATTAATTCTCTGGGCAAGTTATATTCTGCAGAAACTTCTACCATGTTCACAATTACAATCATACGGAATAAGGCTAATTAGACAAACTGTCTTCAATGACTATTTTTGGCAGGTTTCCATCAAGCTAAATATAATGTGAAATTGTTAATGTTATCCACCATTAGGGCATGTAGGAAAATTAAATCAGGATGTGCTTTAGGAAAATTGTTTGAGTTTGTGGAAGTGAAATTCTTAAAACTTTAAAGCATTTTAAGGCTGTGTGAGACATAAGTACTAATAACGACAGTATGCACTATCCATTTCTATTAGGCAAATAACTAACTGTATTAATATATATATTTGGCCACAACTTCAGATCAAGGTAATGTAATTTCATGCTTTGAGCCACTCTCCACCCAAAATACATGTATAGCAATGAAAGATAAAATGTAAAAAGTGAAAATCTACAATAAAAAAAATCTATAATAATAAAAGCATAATATGCTAATTAGACCGGACATCCTTCTGGACATCCTTCCAGATGAACTTCCGGACAAAGCCGGGGCTGCAAGGGAAGCCGGGGTCGGTCCCAGGTGCCTGGTGGTGGCTGGAGGGAAGCCCGGGTCCCAAGTGCCTGCTGGTGGCCCGAGGGAAGCCGGTGCCGGCAGTCGGGAGAAGGAAGGCCTACGCTTGCATGAATTTCGTCCATTGGGCCTCTAGTATATATATATATATATATCCAAACTTATAAAAAGCTAAACATCACTGTGTATCAGTAACCAAACATTCATTCATTAATTTATTAATTCATTCATTTTGCAAGTTTTAATTCCTTACCTACTATGTGATAGACACTGTTTTAGATACAGGATACTGCACTAAACAGAACAAAGTCTCTGTCCTAATGGAACTTATAATTCAACAGAAAA
Source organism: Myotis davidii (assembly GCF_000327345.1). Lineage (NCBI taxonomy): Eukaryota > Metazoa > Chordata > Mammalia > Chiroptera > Vespertilionidae > Myotis > Myotis davidii. Next base: position 9,419,919 of record NW_006383011.1, read on the forward strand.
AAATTCTAACAGAAGCACAACAGATAAATCAGATGGAGGCAGCAGGCAAAGGCAGGTATATTATTATAGGTGATGGAGAGTAAATGCCCATCTGAGGCAGAAGAGTCAGTCTGATAGCTTGAAATAAGAGACTGGGATGGAAAGGAGGCTGGGAAAGAGCTATAGCTGACCGTTGCCTGAGGCTACAGCTTGTATAAAGTAATGTACTCATCCACATGAGACAAAACAGTTATCCTGACAGTCAGGACCGGGCTAAGCTGCCATTGGCTAAGCGATTGTCTCTGTGCTTATTCCAATCACCAGTGATAATAAATGCCATGAGCTGTCCCTAAAAGACCTAATTCTGAACAGGAGCCAAAAGGGGCTATGTACAGATAACTGTAATCAAGTAGAGAGAGAGGAATAAGCAAATGGAGAAAAAAAATTGCACTCAGATGAGTCTACAAATTGAAATTTTATAACACATGAGGAAAACTAAGCAACAAAATGAAAATAAAAGAGGAATTATGACACAACTTTAGGATACTCAAAGAGATAAAGGAATAACACTTTTATGGAAAAGAAAAGCAAGAATTATGAAATAAAATAAGCAGCAATGAGAATAGGCATTTTAAAAAAACTTTAATAGGTGAGATGGTAAGGGAATTAAAAAATGGAAGAGTGCTGAGAAATTTACTTAGAACCTATTACAGAATGATAGAGGTAAAAAGATAAATATGCAAAAGCAGTTTAAAAATATGGAGGATCAACTGGGAGTCTCCAACATGTATCTAATGGGAATCTCCAAAATATATCTAAGGGAAGAGCCACAAAGAGAACATTGAGGAAATGGTATAAACTTTTCCAAAATAAAAGACATACAGGAATCTTCAGATTAAAAGTGCCCACCAAGTACTACACAGGATAAGTGGATATATTTGGCCTGGAATTGTTTATTGCAATAAAGATTTATTTATTGCAATAATTGTTTATTGCTAGAGTAAAAAAAAACTATATAATAAAAGGGTAATATGCAAGTTGACCGAACAGTGGACCAACTGGAATGCCTGCAGCCCCTCACCCCAGCCAGCCCCGCCCCCAAGTGGGCCCCCCACCTCAATTGGTGGTAAGGCCAGCCGGCAAACTGCCCGTGGCCCCTTGCACCAGCCGGCCTGCCCCCATCGGGGGGCCAGCTGGACCCCACCAGTGCTCAAATTTGTGCACAAGACCTCTATTAAAAACAATAATAAAAAACAGCCCAAGTGCCCATCAGCTGAGTGGATAAAAAAAGCTGTGGTACATTTATACCAGGGAATACTATGCAGCAGTTAAAAAGAAGGATCTCCTACCTTTGAGATAGCATAAAAGGACCTGGAGAGTATTATGCTAAACAAAATAAACCAGTCAGAGAAAGACAAGTATCACATGATCTCACCCCTATGTGGAATCTAACAAACAAAATAAACTAATAAACAAAATAGATCCAGCGACATAGAAGCATGGAACAGACTGTCAAATCTCAGAGGGAAGGTGTGAGTGGGTGGGTGAGTAGTAAGAGTTCAACCAAAAACTTGTACACATATATGCATAACCCATGAACACAGACAGTAAGGTGGTGAAGGCTTGGAGTGGCGAGAGGGGGCAGGCTAGAAGAGGTCAATGTGGTGGAAAGGGGGACATATGTAATGCTTCCAACAATAAAGATTTTTTTAAGTCCACCTGTAAAATGTACTATTTACTTTAAAAATCTTTAGAAGTCTAAACATAAGAATTCATACACTGACTAAAATGTTCCTCAGCAGCTCTGAAAAGCAATGTAAATAAATTTGGAATTTCTAGCTATAACTGTTATAAGAAATATACCTAACAATATTAAATTACTAGAGGCCCAGTGCACGAAATTCGTATACTTGGGCTGGGGGGGTCCCTCAGTCCAGCCTGAGCCCTCTCACAGTCCAGGAGCTCTTGGGTGATGTCCAACTGATGGCTTAGGCCCGCTCCCCTTGCTTGGCTGACCGGGATAAGCGGCATTCCCACAGCGGGCCTATCCCCACAGGCCACGTCCCACGTCAGTGTGCAAATCCCATGCACCAGGCCTCTAGTATTTTCATAAACTCTAAAATTCAAGAGAAGTCATGCCTAATCTATAAATCAGATATACGAATCCACTCAATACAAGCTTTATTCATAAAAGGTTTCCACCATATTTGTTATTTCAGATGTGTCAAGTACAATGTCAATACCAATCCTATCTAATAACAGACAAACATGGTAATTGACCATACCTTTGCTATGCCTCCCATTGGCTAATCAGCGAGATATGCAAATTAACCGCCAACAAAGATGGCGGTTAATTTGCATACATAGGCACAAAGTGGCGGAGCGAAGACTAAAGGCAGCTCCAGCCGGAGCAGCGCGGGCAGAAAGGCAGTTCCGTCCAGAGCAGTGAAGACTGAAGGCGGCCCCAGCCAGAGCAAAGGCCTGGGTCCCGGGTGCCAGAAGAAAACCAGTGCCGGCAGCCAGGGGGAGGGAAGGTGTATTGCACGAATCTTTTCGTGCAACAGGCCTCTAGTAATAGTATAAGTGTGGCTTGGACCTCCTAAACCAGTGGTTCTCAACCTTCCTAATGCCACGACCCTTTAATACAGTTCCTCATGGTGTGGTGACCCCCAATTTCATTGTTACAAATTGAACATAATTAAAGCATAGTGATTAATCACAAAAACAATATGTAATTATATATGTGTTTTCTGATGGACTTAGGCAACCCCTGTGAAAGGGTCGTTCGACCCCCAAAGGGGTCGCGACCCACAGGTTGAGAACCGCTGTGACCTAAACATTTCACATTCTGCCAAAGGTAGATTTCTACCTTTATATTAAACTAGTGTCCCAGTGCACAGATTTATGCACATTGAAAGGAAATTAACTAGAAGAAATATTCTAATATCACCATTCACCCTTTCTCTATAATAGAAGTATCAGAGATGAAAGAAAATTAGTAAAATGTATATGAAAATAATACATAAATTGATTATAAACAACAACATGATATAACAACAATAAAGACATGATATAAAAACAACAAAAACATGATATTAAAAAACACTGATAAAAACAATGACTGATAAATTCATTAAATTTATTCTAATATCTCCCTGTATACCACATTAAGAGTACAAACACTTTCAGAGTGTTTGACTAATTTCA
>NW_006383011.1:9423585-9423888 GCF_000327345.1 Myotis davidii
CGATGGGAGAATTTTCCTTATTGGCATCATCTATTGAATTGATGGAATCATTACTCAAATAGGTGTGAAAATCTCCATCGAGTATATCCAAAATTTCTTCATTTAATTTATGGATGTGCGAGAGCTTTATATATATTGTGCATGCGCGAGTCAACATTTATTTTTAAATTGCCAGTGCGCAACATATGTACTGGCCAGTCAGTAGGGCAGGTGGTCAGACGGATGGACGGTTGGTCACTTAGCCTTTCACACACACACACACACACACACACACACACACACACACACTGGGTGGCTTATTTA
>NW_006383011.1:9424576-9444479 GCF_000327345.1 Myotis davidii
CAATTGTGGGATGAAGTTAAAAGAGCCATCAGGCAGCTGGTTCCACAACCATCAAATCTCACAGAACTGGACAGTGCTATTCATCAGGCAGGTGTCAGATTCCTCCATCACCTTTCAACATCTCGTGGAGTCAATGCCAAGAAGAATCACCGCAGTATTGAAGGCAAAAGGTGGCCCCACGAAGTACTGATGGGGTGGTCATAATAATGTGGCCATAATACATATATCCCAAGTTCAAAGGCTGTTAAATTGCATTGTTTACCCATATCTTCAGAAAAAAAGCACTTCTGCTGTCATGGTAAACAACCTGCTTCCCTATTTATAATGGTCTGGCCCTCTAGCAACTTCAGCGCGAAATTATAGCTAATTTGCTTACAAACGTCAGGTGGTCACAATAATCTGGCCACTCATTGTATAATTTATATATAAACTTTTATAGGAATTTCAACTATTTGGAAGGAATTTTTTGTATATGGAAACAAAAATATAAATAATACAGGTGAGACAGAAACAAAAAAAAGAGAGGACACGTGAACAAAGGTTGTCAAAATTCCTAGAATATGAAAAGCATACAAAAATTTCTAGAATGATATAGCAAAAACAATACAGGAATCTGTGCTTTTCTCATCTAGGCTGTTATGAAATATTGGGGACACTATTTAAACTTTGTATTTTTTTAAAAAAAAAGTTTTAAAATAAGTACCCATCCTTTTTTTTTTTAACAAACCTGCATTTTTCTTTCAAGCTTTCATTATGAGTTTTTGATGGAAGTAATGGGGGATTTTTCTCAATAGAAAACAAGTGAAGCTTCAAAGACAGCTTTGACCTTATTCATAAGACCCCTATAGGACACTGGAAGTCCTACCTGTCCAAGTAGCTCATCATTATCCAAAATTTCCACTAATTTGATATAGCAGCAGAGTTTCTTTAGGGATAAGGAGTTAATTCTAAAATTTTTCTATCGTTAATGCAAAATATTATATTAATGCTGATATTTTTTCCAATCAGCTAGCTAGCTGTATTAGCTGGGAGCAGGTGTGTATAAGGGAAAGGGACACTAAATTATTTCAGGTCTGTGGATATCCATCCTTACTATGGATGGTAAGGATGAGGAAAAACTCAGAGCATGGGGTATTGCCTAAAAGCAAGTCTGTGGGGGTTCTGAGGCAAAGCCATGTGAACAAGAGTGGTCAAAAGTCCTAGAATACAAAAAGAATAAGAAAACGGCCATGTCGTACCAAACATTTGGGGAATAGTAGGACCACCAAAGAACCACATTTTCCTACTTCACCATTTGATCTCCTAATTACTTTCCATTATTGACAGTATAATAGCATGTTAAATGTACCCCCAAAAAAGCAACATGGTATAGTAGATTTATGCCTTTTAACATTTGGTAAAAGGGACTGTTTATTCATCTATATCTATACCCTGCTTTCTGCCTTCAAGCATAAATTCTGCTTACCCCTAATTCCTTATCTGCCTAGTCCTGCAGCAGGCCAACCATAAAACACAAGACCAGTCAGGACCACTCTACTTGAACACTAAACAATCCAGGCCAAGGGCAGGAGAGAGCAGGAAGTAGCCGTCCTTGTGTATTTCTAAAATGAAATGCCACAACTTTCCTTATTGGAAGTGTCAAGCTACCCCATGGACTAACATTAAGATCAAAACCAGATGATTACCCTGTTTAAAGATTACCCTGTTTTTCCTAAGAAAAAATACACATTAGTTAGTTTAAAAACCAAAACCTAATTTTTATCTTGGAAAAAAAAAAAGCACTTTCAAGCAAATATTTCCCGAAAAGAAAACCATCGTAATTTACTTGGGTGGAGGGAAGGGGAGGGATAGTAAAGGAAAAGAGAAAGAAATTAAGGTTTGCGTGGGGTATAAGTAATTTGAACTCTGGACATGGACATGGATCTTTACCATTAGTAATTGTTCTGCTATTCCGGGGGAGAGAAGAGATGAAGCTGGGGTTGAAAACAATTTAGGATTGACCAGAGATAAAAGCACTAATTCCAATGCGGGTGGGGGACGGGATTCAGAAATACTGAAAAGCTTTGTTTTCCTCACTCTGTGTCTTGGAACTGCCAGATCAGAAGTTGGCAACTCTAGATTAAACATCATAACAGCTGGGATGAGGAAACTCTTCACAGAAGGGCCACCCCAAAAGTCAGGAATGAAAAAATGCTAGAGGAATAAACACAACAAAATCCCTCAGGAAAACATATCTGGCCACTGGGTGGGTATCAGCCTTGTGTCATACTTGATATGCACTGGAATTTTCTTCCTTTTTTTCCCTTTCAGAATGATGCCTAGTTTTTAGGTATTTATCTACTCTCACAGAGAACTTCAATTCTAAGTATATTGTTCATAAGACTTTTTATATTTAGGGGAAACATTAGCCCATTCCTTTGCTCTCTGGTTTAAAAATATTACTTATTAGTCACCAGATAGGGAGAAAGAAAGGAAATGTTGAATAATTTCTTCAAGAAGAAGGTTGGTTTTCTATGTCATTTACCCTGAAAGGCATATATAACACTACTGTTAAGTCCTGGGATGTCTCTTGGTAGAAGTACAATAGTTACCCTACCTTCATTCTGCATCACTTTCTTTTGTCTCAAACTACTCAAATTCCTTCCCTGATACCTCAGCATCCAAAGTTCTGTCATCTTTCCCCAAAACTTATAGCTTTTCTTTTGTAGCACAGATAAGTAATTTCTACACAGGAGAAGTTGTACGTTCAATTTGGCCCTAAATGTTTATACCTTTGCCTACACATTATTTATTGACCTCCTTTCCACCTTCCTATCATCTCCTATGCTCATCATGTGGCGTGAAAACTGAGAGCATTTAAAAACTACAACAAAGTGGGAACCTAACCCATGATCAGGCAGTCATAGGACCCTGGAAAATGATTTTGAAACAGGATCAAAGTCAAGGGCAGAAAGAGTATCCAAAAGACAACAGAAGATTCAGTTCCATAACACAGCTTTTTAACATTAAAGAGAAATGCAGAAAATCAAAGCTTTCATATATAACTTGTGCTTTTTCCCCCATTGAGCAATGAATTATCCAAGTAAAAATAAGAGAAAACCCTGCGCTGGACTGAGTTTAGGTTGCCACATGGGTAGATATGTTTTCTTCTCTATACTAAGGAAGAAATAGAGTTCAAGTGAAATAGATGAGATTTGTGTTAAACCTTTTTTCTAACAAATTTTAGGGGAACGAGTTATTGGACTATGGCACCAAAAGACCTCCTCTTGAAACTTTGAAGAATCTAAGCTAATTATTGGACAAGGCTTCCTGAAAAAAACTAGGTGAGAGCTCCTTTAAGCCAGGGGCAGGCTATGTAGACTAATATATTTGAACACTGGCTTAGCAATCAAGCATATTCGGAGTATAAATTCTGCTTCTACCAATCAGCACATTAATTATCTCAGTCAAGTTACTGAATCTCTATAAAGCCCTAGTTTCTCAGCTATAAAAATGAAGGTAATACCAACTTCCTCAAACAGGGTTGTTATGAAAATTAAATGAAGTAATGTAAGTTCTGGCAAATAAATAATAATAATAATAATAATAATAATGGTAATAACAGCTAAATTTGCCCTAGACAGTTTGGCTCAGTAGATAGAGTGTCAGCCCTCAGACTGAAGAGTCCCAGTTTCAATTCTGGTCAAGAGCAAGTACCTTGGTTTCAGGTTTGATTCCCAGCTCCTGTCGGATGCATGCGGGGAGCAACCAATCAATGTGCCTCTCTCACATTGATGTTTCTCTCTCTGTTTCTCCCCCTCCCTTCCTCTCTTTGGGTGAGGATTAATAAAATAAAATAAACTGTATCTAGTGATTACCAACTGCCAGTACTGTTTATATATGTTACTTAATTTAATCCTCACAGCAATCCTATGAATTACATACTATTTGTAGCCACATTTCACACATGAAGAAACTGAGGTTAAGTAAGTTGTTTGTGGTCTGTCAGTTAGGAAGTGGCACAGGTAGGAGTCAAATCCAAGTACTCATACCCACTATGCAACTTATTACTATTGTATTACTACAATTACTGCTACTATCATTCATTATTCATCAATATGTCCCCAGTACTTAGCACAATGCCTAGCATAGTAGACATTCAATAAATATTTCTTGAATTGAATTGAATTTTTAGCATTACTTATACTCAGGTAAAAAGTGAACAGTCCAGTCAACTAAATAAATAATAGTTATTCATCTTCACAATATCTATCAAAAAGCATGACTGTCATTTTTCATTGAATTAACCTGTTTTTATTAAATTGAGTGAACTGAATGGGAACTTGGGTAAATGAAGTACACTCTAATATCTATAAATGTCAGAAGATAGTAAATAGCCTCAACAAAATACTAACCAACTAGCTCCAGCAACATACACTGTGGGATCAAGTAGGATCACAGGAAAGTAAGGTTATTTAACAGCTGGAAATCAATATAATGATCATGAGTGGCCTTGAAGATGTTACATGTAGCATCTGTCATTTTACTAAGAAGCAAATTTGAACCACATACAAGCAAGATCGATGTGTGAGGACCAGTTGTGAAGATGTGCTTGGTGTGTGCACCAAGAGAGTACCTGCTGAGAAGGTAGATTTTCCCTTTTCTAGATCATTATCTTTGTTGTAACTCCTATAAAGTGAGGAGAAGTCTTCTTTGTGGAAAAGTGGGCCCAAAAAGTCAGCCAAGAGACAGAGCTATAGTAGTATTCATGAATTTGGGAGTTCAAAAAGGACTTGGGAAAAATCCCAGGTAGATATCAAGAACATATCAGATAGAATGTGATAACTGTGGAAACTAAAATCAGATCACATGAAAGCTACCCAATGCAAGACCAAATACATTCTCAGAAATTCAGCAAAATATCCTGGTGCAAACTTTCAAAATCCAGTTTAACTTTATCTTATCATCTTCCTAAGTTGTGATATGTTCATGATTTCCTGTTTAATTATCTTCAGAAACTTAAAAAAAAACTTTTACAATGTTTTCACTTTTTACAAAATTGTACAAGCAATCAAATGTCAAGCTTATCACAATAAAAGTATTTAAAATGTGCAGGCAGAAAATATGAAATTGCTTTGCATTGTTTCATTAACTTAACCACATAAACAAAGGAAATATTATGTTCTTTTAACATCAGAAGAGTAAACTAATGGCTCAGAAACAACATGAGTGCCGTAACTAAATTAGTGTTACTATGGAAACTTGATATTTTTAATTTTCTGACCCTTAAGGTTGATTTCAACACTGCAATATTCTGCGTTTTCCATTTTGCTGCTATAGTTTAGTACAATAGGAAAGCATGCTGCAAATCAAAGTTATTAAAGACTCCACACTAAAACTGAGAAAGAAAAGTAGGAAGAACTATATTCTTCTTTAAAAAATTTCAGTCATATGTCATCTACGGTTCATTCCATAACCCAAGTGCTCATCTGGCTTGTCTTTATTTTTCCCAACAGTTTGCTGGCAGATTCACAAACTCAAATAGAATTTTTCCACTATCTAATTCTAAATTTGGCAGCGAAACTCAATGATGAATCTATTCCTACCTCAAAAATGTTTTCTTTTATACATTTCATTCACCCATCCTCACTCAAATCTGAAAAAAAACAATTTGATATAGGGGTATTTCCATCATATGTTTCTCAGGATAAGTCAAATCCATATTCAATCCTAATACCTGAAATTTCAAATAGAAATAATCAATTTTCCACCACTTTCCATCTTGAATTCCTTCCAGGCCATCTGAGGAGACAAAGCTGATAGTTTTTATCATCATGAAGATGATATTCCTCCATATCCTGAACTAGCAAAGGCCCTTCACAATAGCAAGTAGTGAAGTAAGCTCATGGCTTTACTTACCATCAATATTTCTTTCTTTATTTATTTATTTAAATTGTCACTCAAGAATATGTTTTTATAGATTTTTAGAGAGAGAGGGAGAGAAATATAGATCAGTTGCCTCTTATATGCAACACCCCCCCGCCCCCCAATAGGACTGAACCCACAACTGACCCACCTAGCCAGGGCCTTCATTCTTTTTAAAAATACAAATACTTCACAGCCTGTACAATCTTTTAACCAGCTAACTTATATGGGACTTACAGCAGTAAAATAATTTAAATTAGTTTTATCATTTCTTGCACAGGTAAATGAAGGGCTATTATTATCTAAAAATGCTTTCCCTGCTAACATTTTTCTCACTTTTTCAAGTTAAACTTACCCCTGTCATTCTCTACCTATTACAAAACTTTTCAAAAACATCTTAAGAGCTCATTCATTCAGTTTGGAATTAATGCCAGGGAAGTGACACAACATGAACCTCTATTGGTTCCATGTAGATGCCTAGAAACAACTTAAAATCTCTATCTGAAAAGAGAAAAAACTAGGTTATACATAGACTTTTACTGTGGAAACTGTTATCATTTCTTTTTCAAGCATCACTTTCAGTTTATGTAAGGAACTTATCCCTAAGACATTATTTTAAAGGGATTTATGAATTTATACTGAATAGCACTTCTAAATTAATTGTACCAGAGCAATTTTGATCATGTCACTACCCTACTCAAAAATCCTTAATGATCCTCTTTCTTTCTTCATTGCCTACAGGCTTAAGTCCTAAAAGCCTCTCAAAAGAGTAGCAATTAGCGCCTGGGACCTCACTTCCTATCCTCTCTATCCAGACTCTTTCTTCAACCAGAGCAAAGATAACTTGTAATTCCTATCCAGTGATCCTCTCTTTACCTCCAGTCTGGTGTTCTTAATTGCAAGATGCCTCAGGTGTATGAGTTATCTCATGGTATATGCTATGTAGCAGGAAAAGCAAGGTATTATTTTGGAGCTTCCCTTATCCAATGGGAGTTTTACTAAAGTTATCTTTTTTTCCTCCACAATTCCATATTGGTTGTATTGGAAGTGGACCTCTTAGATTATTAGACTGTGAAGAGTTGTATTCATGTAGAGAAGAGGACAATACCCAGAGACCCTGAACTTGGAGCTTAAATTAGGTTTCCAACTGTCTCCCTTTGGAGAGAGGCTGTAAATGTAACTATGTGTGGGTAAGGAGAATATATATGGATGCTGAGTAGCCAGAGATAGACTGTAAAGGACTCTGTGGGTGCCTCCCCAATATATTATCCACTCTTTTCTGTACAGCAACCATGCAGTTTGGTTGGCAGCATCTCCAGCTTTGGGTGGACCCTAATTTGTGTAAGCCAATCATTTCATCCTATCCCAGGCCTAAATCATTCAGTAGGTGTTATTCCCCCAAGCTCTGTGATTGGTTTAAAGATGGTACAATCAGAGCAAATCTGAGAACTTTTCTTCAATAGCTTAAAAAAAAGCAACTCTCATCTCCTGGATATAAACAAGGATCATATAGGCTAGATGTGGTAGCCAGATTCCAAGATGGTACCCAATGATTCCAGCCTCCTGACAGTGTACCAGGGTTGATCTGCATGACCAACAGAATGGGCAGAAGTGATGGCACATTACTTCTTTAATTACATTATAACATACTGGGTTCTCTCTCCCTCTCCTCTCCTCCTCTCCTCTCCTCTCCTCTCCTCTCGCAGCCTGCCTCTCTCTACTTCTGGCAGAAGCCAATTGCCATGTCATGAGAAACCCATAGGCAGATCCATATGACAAGGAACTGAAGCCTCCAGCAAACAGCCATATAAGTGAACTTGAAAGTGGATTGTCCAGACCCAGTGAAGGCTCAGATGACAACAGCCCAGCTACCTTGATTGCCACAGCCTTGTTCGAAACTCTGAGACAGAACTACTCAGCTAAGTTCTGCCTAGAGTCCTGTCACACAGAAGCTGAGATAATAAATATTTACTGCTTATCTACTAAGTTTTGGGGTAATTTGTTATACTGAAAGAGATAACTCATACACCTGAGGAATTGTCTTGCAACGAAGAACACCAGACTGAAGGTAAAGAGAGGGCTTCCATCTTGCCTTCAAATGTGAACACTAATCATGGAAATTCCAAATCTTTCTATATCCCTTGCTTAAATAAGGTAGAAAGTATATCTCAAAACTAAACATGTTTTAAAACAATCTACTTAATTTACATTCATTGGCAAGTCTGTCAAAAATATCTTGCATCAGCCAACTGAAATTTAGAAGAAATATCAATCTAAGTTTCTGTTGTCATAACTTACCATGAATTGAAGAAAAATTTCTTATGTCTGCTTTAAGGAATAAAAATAGTAGTTAATGTGTTCCTACTATTTAAGATATTTTTACTCACAATTATTTCTAATTATTAAACTCTGAAACAGGAGATTCTCTTGGGAACAGAATCGATTTCAAGTTTGAAAGTTGGAGCATCTGTGCCACTTTGCAAGTGGCTCTATTTATCAAATCAAGCAAAATGTCTTCTGAAAGGTCTGCCATACTTAATTTGAGAAGTATTTTCATATTATTGCTTTATGTGATATGTGAAATTCCCTGGGAGAGAAGCAGAGATCATAAGGAAAATGTGGCTCAGTGAAGGTCAGTGAGTTGTTCACAGGAACTGGCAGAACAGAAAGATGAGTGTGGGTCTCTTGTTTCTCATCCCAGGGGTCCTGCAACCAAAACAGACTGCTTCAGAAATACACAAAGATCTCTGAAGTCCTGAGAGAACATGTCTCCTATCACCCTGCCATCAATAAGTTAAAACCATGACAGTTAAAATCAGCCATTCAGCCCTAGCCAGCTTGGCTCAGTGGATAGAGTGTCAACCTGTGGACTGAAGGGTCATGGGTTCGATTTCGGTCAAGGACATATGTCCACGTTGCGGGCTTGATCCCCAGTGAGGGCGTGCAGGAGGCAGCCGATCAATGATTCTCTCTCATTATTGATGTTTCTATCTCTTATTCCCTCTCCCTTCCTCTCTGAAATCAATAAAAATATATTTTAAAAAATCAGCCATTCAAAATGATCATATCTAGCATGGGAAAATATTTACGACCTTTTTCATGTACACATTTACTCATTCAAAAACTATTTGTTGTGGGCACACTAGTGTCCAGCATTATGCTGACGCTTGGAATGATGTTGTGAGTAAACCAGACATGGTTCCTACTCTCCTGGAGCTTACAGTTTAGTCATGAACTGTAGCTTACAGATTAGTCACAAAATCACATGAGTAAATATATCAGTATGAACTGGAAAAATGCTGTCCAGAGCGAGCACAGCATTCTTTAGAAGTGTCTAACAGAGAGACCCAGCTTCATTTGAAACATCAGGGAGGGCTGGGATAGGAGGAAGAGGTGGAGATATAAGGAGCATTCCAGGCCACAGAAAGATATGCCAGGCCAGAGAATCACACCTATAGTAGACCTGAGGCAGGAAGGATAATTGATCATGATAGCAATTTTATATAAGCAAAGGGGGAAATCTAACAGGAAATACACTAAAATATTAATGATGTTTTCTTTTGGAGAGGCATCTGGCAATGTTCATTTTGTCATTTGTGCTTTATTGAATGTTCCAAATGTTTTGCAACTAAAAATATAAGCTTAGCCGAAACCGGTTTGGCTCAGTGGATAGAGCGTTGGCTTGTGGACTGAAGGGTCCCAGGTTCGATTCCGGTCAGGGGCATGTACCTGGGTTGCGGGCACTTCCCCAGTGGGAGATGTGCAGGAGGCAGCTGATCGATGCTTCTCTCTCATCGATGTTTCTAACTCTCTATCGCTCTCCCTTCCTCTCTGTAAAAAATCAATAAAATATATTTAAAAAGTATATATATATATAAGCTTATTCATCAGGGAGGGGGCGGGAGGGACAGTCAGCCTAAAGAGAAGGGGAAGAGCTGACCAGAAAATCTGGCCTAAAAGGCTCCTGTGTGAGAAAGAGGGAAAACACAACTGTCCCAGTCACTCCAGGCCAGAAATCCAGGACCTGGAGTGTGGAGCTGAAAGTAAGCAGTACAAAAAAATAATTAGCTTTGGTGATTTAAAAAGGCCCAGAATACTTAAAGTGTATAAAGCTATGAATAAAAAGGAACTAGTATGCATTGCTCCCTCTTATGTGCCAAGCACTATCCTATACTCTTTATTGCATTTCTTAGAATAGTAAAATAAGATAATGGGGCTTTATTTCCACAATTTACCCTCTAATTATATTCCTTTCTTTCACACTGACCCTATTAGATGGTAATCCCCATTTTACAAATGAGAGAAAAAATGAAATTTAAAGAGAGGTCAAGTAATTTGCTTAAAGCCAGACATCTCTTAGGGGAGAGTTAAGATTAAAAGAAAAAGTCTGGCCTGACCGGTTTGGCTCAGTGGATAGAGCGTCGGCCTGCGGACTGAAGGGTCCCAGGTTCGATTTTGGTCAAGGGCATGTACCTTGGTTGCGGGCACATCCCCGGTGGGGAGTGTGCAGGAGGCAGCTGATCGATGTTTCTCTCTCATCAATGTTCTGGCTCTCTATCCCTCTCCCTTCCTCTCTGTAAAAAATCAATAAAATATATTTTTTTAAAAAAAGAAAAAGTCTGTAGCCCTGGCTGGTTTGGTTCAGTGGATAGAGCATCAGCCTGCGGACCAAAGGGTCCCAGGTTCAATTCCAGTTGAGGGCACATGCCTGGGTTGTAGGCTCAGTCCAATGTGCAGGAGGCAGCTAACCAATGATTTCTTCTCATCATTGATGTTCCTATCTCTTTCTTCCCCTCCCTTCCTCTCTAAAATCAATAAAAATATTTTTTTAAAAAGAAAGAAAAGGTCTGTATAACTCAAAAGAAGCTCCTAGGGCTTCTGTCTCCTGTGTAAATGTGATAGGGATTGTTTATATTAATATTTTTCCTTAAGAATTGGGAAACGATATGATTGTGATTGTTTTGTTGCTGTCCAAAGAAGGTAGGATTGTGCTGACAGGATGATAGAAGACCTGTGCAAAGCATAGTATTTTTAAACACTTACATAGTGCCAGGGACTGTTCTAAGTGAATTAGAAATCTTGTCTAATTTAATCCTCATAACAACACAATATGATAGCATTACTATTATCCACAGTTTGAGATAAGGAAACTGAGTTACAGAGAACTGTTATTTAAAGCAGGCAAGGTGGACCCGGAATCTGTAAGCCTAACTAAACTCTTAACTGACTTCCTTGATCCCATCTAAAGTGTGTGATCTATATCTAAAACTTCTTTCCATGGGCTGGTGGATCCTACTTAGATCAGTGAAAGACAAATTCCTTTAGAACAGCGGTTCTCAACCTGTGGGTCACAACCCCTTTGGCGGTCAAACGACCCTTTCACAGGGGTCGCCTAAGTCCATCCTGCATATCAGATATTTACATTATGATTCATAACAGTAGCAACATTACAGTTATGAAGTAGCAATGAAAATAATTTTATGGTTGGGTCACAACATGAGGAACTGTATTTAAAGGGCCAGAAGGTTGAGAGCCACTGCTTTAGAAGCTTGAAGCAGGTAGAAAACTACTCTGACATTGACTACCATTTGCCTAAGGGTCTGAGACCTACTCTGCAAAGAAATCTGCTGCTGATTCTCAGAGCGGGGACTAGACCATAATTCTGAGGCTCTGCTTGCCCAAAGCAGCTTGTCTTATAAAAACCAAGTGTCTAGCCTGGTGGTTCTCAAACTGACGTGGACATCATAATCACCCAGAGAACTGGTTAAAACACAGATTGCTGGGCTCCACAGCCAGAAATTCTGATTCAGTAGGTTTGGGGTGGGGCTCAAGAATTGGCATTCTAACAAGTTCCCAGGTGATGCTGATGTTGCTGGTGGGGAGACTTTGAGAACCACTGGCACAGCCTAATAGGAGGCAGGACTGTCCTGGGAAGCAGGACTCAAATGAGTGTCAGCACTTTGCACCCAAACCCTCAGACTGAGTGCTCCTATCATCTGGCCCAGCCCACTGTCAGTAACCTGGTTCCAGAGTAGGTGGATGAGACAGAGAAGTAACCGTGACTCCCCAACCTACAAATAAACCAGGACTGGAAGTGTTTGCTGAAAAACAAAAACAACTTTTGGGTGTGGAAGTATTGGGGGGTTTTTTGTTGTTGTTGTTTGTTTAGGAGTGCTGATGTAACTTGGGTAGCTGTTTTTAATCTGAAAGGAAAAATAAGATATATTCAATTTTTAAAACATAGAGTAATATTAACCCCCAAATCTCTAACAAGTTCAGCTACAAAGATTTCATTTTACACTTTTTTCTTCCCACTATATTTTATTGTAATTTTTAAAAATTAATCTTTATTGTTGAGATTACAGAAGTCCCTCTTTTGTCCCCATAGCTCCCCTCCACCCAGTTCCCCGCCACCTTATTGTGTCTGTGTCCATAGGTAATGCATACATGCATATAAGATCTTAGTCTAATCTCTTCCTGCACCCACCCACAATCCCTTCCCTCTGAGAATCATCAGTCTGTTCTAATTCCATGCCCCTGATTCTATTCCAGTTTATTCACCAGTTTATTCTGTTCACCAGATTTTTTATTCATTTGATTTTTAGATTCAATTGTTTATATATATGTATTTGTTGCCACTTTGTTGTTCATATTTTTTATCTTTTCTTTTTTTTCTTCTTCCTCTTCTTAAAGAATACCCTTCAGCATTTCGTATAATACTGGTTTGGTGGTGATGAACTCTTTATCTGACCTTCAATTCTAAAGGAGATTCCCCAAAGCTAAGGACTTGACTTAAGTAACACCCGAGCGCCCTCTGGTGGGAACTGACTTCTCCATTATCCAAGCAGGAGTGTTTTACAAGCTCAACAATAAATGAAATCACCATTATTTTTTGAACCCTTTGAATTTGATGAATGTTTTGTGTATTGAGAAAAAATATTAAAAATATATTGATTACAGCAGGGGTCCTCAAACTTTTTAAACAGGGGGCCAGTTCACTGTCCCTCAGACTATAGTTTAAAAAAAACTATGAACAAATTCCTATGCACACTGCACATATCTTATTTTGAACTAAGAAACAAAACGGGAACAAATACAATATTTGTATTTGCATGTGGCCCGCAGGCCATAGTTTGAGGACCCCTGGACTACAGGAAAGAGATTTTGGAGATCACTGATATTAAAATGAAATGAAGATAAATTTTAGATCAGGTATTAATCTAAATCAAATCTGTTACTCCTCACATTTTTATCCACTAGATTTGGCTCCACTGATGATTCTTGCCTAAATCAATTAATTATTATTATTATGATATAAAACATGTTTATTTACATTATAGTTTCCAAAGCACTAGAACAATATGTTAATATGCAAAACTATGATTCTGGTGAACTCTTGAATATTCTGCTGGTCTCACTTGAAAATGCCAATGACTTTTGTAGAAGTCACCCGCCTTCTTTCCATTTACTTGACATTTTGTAAAGTTATCTCATATATTTTGTAAAGTGTCCTCACTCATGGCATAGATCTCTCTGGATTCATAGTACATACCTACTAAGTTCAGAGCCAGGCTTAAGGGATTCAGCTCAGGACATCACTAAAATATTAAGTCCAACAGGTAATCTCTAGCACTGGCATGGTTGTTAGTAACCACCAGTGCTCATTCTCACAACACACATAGGATATACTAGTAATGTGATCAATAGTTTAATAATTTAATTATGATAAAGAGCTAATGCTGAGTGAGTAGAGAAAATGTATACAAAGCATGCACTCAGAGGCACTTTGCTGGAATGGCTGACTACTCTGTTGGCATGCCCAATATTTATTTAACTGATTATTTGTTTGCTCTTATGGTTATGTTTGGTGTTTGCAAGGTGTGCCCAAGCAAAATTGCCAGGTCAAAACCGAAGATTAAAGAGGACAATGAGCCTTATAAGTGAGTGGAATGTAAAGAAAATGAAGAAGTTTGCTTTTTTGGCTTTCTTATAATTTATTATTTTATCATTTAATAACTAAATGTACTTATATTCAAAATTCCTGTATTTATGACATCCCTGCAGCAAAAACAACTTGGTTATTGCCAATCTAAAGCTCTCTAACCCTTAATTTCCTTTTTTATTGAAACAGTTTAGTAATATACTTTAAGTAGAGAGAAGCATCTTAGGAATGATACTATTGAGTTCTAGCAGAATATATTATATTTAATAAATGGTGTTGGGACAACTGGTTGCCCAAATGCAACTTACAGACTACAGGGGAAGGAAATTATTGAACAACATCAACATGACCAAACCTGAACTCATTTTTTCCCCCAAATCTGGCCTGCTTCACACATCTCTTAGAAAAGCACAGTTGCTCACACCTCTCTAAGACAGGCATGTCATATCATATTTGACCCTTCTCACGTCCTCTCACCAATATCCAATGTATCACCTACTCTTATCAATTCTACCTCCTAAGCATCATGTGAATTTATCCACTTTTCTCCAATGAACTTCCAACACCTCCATCATTTCATATCTAGATTTCTCCAATACCCTCCTAAAACATGAGTGATCATGGTTCTTTAGGAAACTTAAAGCAGCTAATATGGCTGAATATCCCCATGAAGTTCCTGTTGCTGCCCCTCTCCCACCTGTTTGGGTGTGTGTTTTTTTCCCCTCTATCCCGTGGTCGGCAAACTGCAGCTTGCAAGCCACATGTGGCTCTTTGGCCCCTCGAGTGTGGCTCTTCCTAAGTCTTAGGAGTACCCTAATTAAGTTAATAACAATGTACCTACCTATATAGTTTACGTTTAAAAAATTTGGCTCTCAAAAGAAATTTCAATCATTGTACTGTTGATATTTGGCTCTGTTGACTAATGAGTTTGCCGACCACTGACTAGACTATCTTCAAAAACTGGGGAAATGAATCTTACATCATCCTATATTCTTCCAATTTCTATTTTTTATAGTATGCAGAATTTTTTTGCCCTCAGTCTCAAAAATAACTTCTTGCAAAGTACTGTCTGTATCTATGTTACAACTCCAAACTAATTATTTATTATTTTCTTTCCATCTTGTAACATTTCCTTGGGGCAATGAGAATACTGTACCCTAGTTACTTCCTGAGTAGAGGAGAATGATAAGATTGCAGAAAATGGAAAAGAGGAGTAAGTTAGTATCTCAAAATATAATCTCACTATAGTTGTATGTTTCTTTGAAAATTTCTCAAGAAAGAAGAGAGTCTTCTATATCATTTGAATTCCCCATAGCACATAGCTCAAGAATTTATATTAGGCCAAATCTGCATGGCCATGTTCTCCTATTTTCTACAATTAAGTAAAATAATAAATGTGAGAACAGCATAGTCCCTATACCCAACAGACTCTATAATAAATTACTGTTGAAACTGAGCCCTAATACTTTGAGGACCGATTTGAATTCACCTCTTCATCAAAGGGGCGAACAATCGGAATGTGCACAGAATTCAAGGATTGAAGTATGACCTTCTTAACAATCAATGCAACCAAACTTCACAGAAATGAAAAACTAAAATTTTCCAGAAGAAAATATTGGGAGAATTGGAAGAGTAAAACTTTTATGGGGCAAGTAAAGCAAACCAACTACAAAAAATTAAAGTAAACTAAGAATCTGAAGCCAAAACCAAGTTAAAGGAAGCCTAATGAGAATGGGGCAGAAGCCTAAAAGAAATCAAATATGCCCTCTTCACCTTGGTATTGCTTTGTTGGGAGTACATGTGAGTCTGTATTTAAAGGGCAAAAAACTGTGCAGTTACTTGCCATAGAAATTGCTGTGTTTTCTCACGTAATGGTATAGACCAGTGGTCGGCAAACTGCGGCTCACAAGCCACATGCAGCTCTTTGGCCCCTTGAGTGTGGCTCTTCCACAAAATACCACATGTGGGCGCGCACGTACAGTGTGATTGAAACTTCGTGGCCCATGCACAGAAGTCGGTTTTCGTCCTGGGTGAGTCTATTTTGAAGAAGTGGCATTAGAAGAAGTGGGGGGGTGTCGGTTGGTTAGGTGACGGGAGACATGGCGCAGGTGGGCCGTGGGATACACGGCACAGGGGAGGTGCGCGATTCATGCACGAGTTGAGTGAGTCAGCCAGTCAGCAGTCTCGTTTGCAGTGGTTAGTGCTAGTTGCTCCGCAATCACACGTGGGTGACAAAAGTACCTACTCGAAGCATAAAGTTACCTGTATTTTTCCAACCAGCTGCAAAACCTACAGGCATTTTAGTCATCAATTTAAGAATTGTAATTATTCTGTGTTGGTGGCTTTATTATTAAAAAATGAAACATTTTTTTAGGTGCCCTGTTTGACATGGCTACAAAGAAGAAGCAAAGAGAGACTACAAAATGGCGGCGGTATAGACGGACGTGCCCCGTGCCTTGTCCCGGAGCAGACAGGGTGAGCAGCTGAAACAAGTAACATCCAGCCTGAATTGGCAGAGGAGATTCAGCTGGGAGACGGTTTGCAGCCGGGAAAGGCAGAGAACTCCTGGCGAAAGGTAAAGTCCAGGCTCTGGGAAGGATAATCGGCCAGACCTCTGAGCCCTGAAGCTCAGAGGGAACCCACACGGCACCGGCTTGGGCCACGTCCTTTGGGACGGGTGCAGTGAAAAAAAAGAACTGCTGGTTGGCAGGGGATTCTAGATCTGGGTCCACAGTCAGGAAAGGCTGAAGATTGCCAGCAGGAGAGCGCGCAGAGGTGCAGCCTCTCCGGCCTCTGTGGTTTGTGCCTTTCTTCATAGAGCCTAGTTCATAGGACCTTTCGGGTACAGACACTTACCTGTGGCTGGAGTGTGGGAGAAGTTGCAGAATTGTGGAATCTGGGGGGAGAGGGGGATCCAGGAGAAGTGGCAGCAAGTGTGGTGCTGAGTCATGCCTGAGCCTGGGACCTGGGCAACCATTTTGCCCTGAAGCGATAGCTCCGCCCTCCAGTATCCAGGCAACTAATACAGCCACACCCAGATTTCACCCTGAACAGTAAAAGGATTAAAACAACAACAACAACAACAACAACAAACCTAAATAGTCCCTGAGAGCACAAAGGGGCTGGACTAAAGAGGGAATTTCAGTCCCAGCAATCTGATCCTGAGAAACACCACAGTACAGAAGACTGGGATCTTAAGCCAGCCAAAGGAACACTTCACTTTTTCATTTTTATTTTATTTTATTTTTATTACTTTGTTATCTATTTTTTTCTTTTTTCTTTGTTTTCCTGTTTTTGTTTGTTGCTTTATTTTCTATTTCTTTTCACATTATTTTTCCATCACTCTATTTTATTTTATTTGCTATTTTTATACCATCTTTGAAATCAAATTTTTTGTAAAGTTATTATTGTTTTTCTCGTTCTCTTTCCTCTCATCCACCCATCCCCTTTATACTTCCTCTATACTGAACTGAGATCCTCCCCATATTCATCCAACACTTAACCTTATCTTCTATATATAAGCTTAGCATCTATAGATTCTGCCCCCACCCTCTTTGCTGGGGGTTTGGTGTTTGTATTTTTTTTTAATTATTAATTTTTGTTTTGTTTGTTTATGTATTGGTTCTGTGGTATATATATATATATATATATATATATCCTTTTCACCCTTCTTCTTTTGTGTCCTGTCTTGTCGAGGTAATTTTATCCTGCCTGGTCAGGTGCTAGAGAGTGAGCCTCATAACCAGACACCTGGAGAGGAAACTCCATCCACAAATGTGTCAATAACACCCCAGACCCAACGACAGAGGCAGGAAGAAGGCGGCAGTGAGGGAGAGAGCGTGAGTCAGTGAGGGAACAAAAGAGGAGTGTGTGGTCATGTGGGATGTGTGTGTGTGTATATGTGACTGAGGCACAGATAGATCCCACAGGGCCTTCGGGGTCAGGCTAAATAGGCTCGCCTAACTAGGCAGCCTCTGCTACTGGGTAAGCAGTTCCAGGAGGCCGGCTCATCCTCAGAAACCTAGTGTTTTTAAGGGGAGAGCTACTGTAACTGGGAGCCAGGCCTCACCCCCACCTAGGGAGCCCTCAGATAACACCTGGGACTCTACAGACACCCCTGCCAGGGACCTGCTACCTCGGCTGTAGTCCCACAGTCAACGAGTCTCCAGCCACCCTGGGCGCATGCTCCTGTGAGTTCTGAAGCATGCTCCCCTCTAACTGGCCCAACGCCTTAGCCTGGAGCACTGCAACTACACAAGCAGCAGATACGTGAGCAGCCCAATCCTGTCCAAGGAGCAGCAGCCCCATGAGCAGCCTGTCCCAGGCCTAAGAGCAGAAGCCTCACGTGGCCTGCCCCTGTCCAAGGAGCAGCAGCTGTCAGCTGTGTGAACGACCCGCTCCCTTGTCTGAGGAGCAACAACCATGTGAGCAGCCTGACCCATCTGAGGAGCAGCAGCCACATGAACCGCTTGCCCACGATTGAGGAGCAGCAGCCCCACGCAGTCCACCCCCATCCAAAGAGCAGCAGCTGCGCAGCCCACACCCTCCTCCTGTCTGAGGAGCAGTAGGTGTGCAAGAAACCTGCCCCCATCCAAGGAGCAGCAGCTGCACGAGCAGCCTGCCGCCATACGAGGAGCAGCAGGGGTATGAGCAGCTTATACCCATACGAGGAACAGCATCACCGCGAGCAGCCTGCTCCCATTCAAGGAGCAGTGGCCACCCAAGGAGCCTCCCTCAGTCCAAGGAACAGCAGCCACACGAGCAGACCACCCACATCTGAGGAGCGGCAGCCCTGCGCAGTCCACACTGGTCCGAGGAGCAGCAGACACACACAGCCTGCACCTGTCCAACGAGCAGCAGCTGGGTGAGTGGCCTGCCCCCATCCAAGGAGCAGCAGACACATGTGCAGCTCGCTCCCACCCAAAGAAAAGCAGCCACAAGCAGCCCATCCCCTGTCCTAGGATCAGCAGCCACGTGAGCAGACAGCCCCATACGAGGAGCAGCAGCCACACACGCAGCTCACTCCAGCCCAAGGAGCAGCAGCCACCTGAGCAGCTCAACCCTGTCTGAGGAGTAGCAGCCACACGAACAGACAGACCGACCACATCTGAGAAGCAGCAGCCCTGCGCAGCCCACACTGGCCCAAGGAGCAGCAGCCACACGCAGTCTGCACCTGTCCAACAAGCAGCAGCTGGGTGAGTATCCCTCTCCCATCTGAGGCGCAGCAGCCGCATGTGCAGCTCACTCCCGCCCGAGGAGCAGCAGCCATGCATGCAGCCTGTCCCCCCTCTAAGGAGCAGCAGCTGCATGAGCAGCCCGCACCCATACGAGGAGCAGTAGCCCTGTAAGCAACCTGCCCCTGTCCAAAGAGCAGCAGCCTCACGAGCAGCCCGCCCCATCTGAGGAACAGCAACAGCGTGCAGCTAGCCCCAATCCAAGGAGCAGCAGCCACGTGAGCAGTCCGCGCCCATCCGAGAAACAGAAGCCACGTGAACAGCCCACTCCTGTCCAAGGAGCAGCAGCTATGCGACCAGCCTCACCTACCAGCCAGAGGAGTCACCACTGCTGCGAACGCACCCACCAGAGGAGCCACTGCCAACTGAGGAGCAGACTGAGGAACCACTGCCACCCAAGGAGCAGCCCCTTCACAACTCAACATCTAAATCAGTCGGTGAGACCAAAAATGGGTAGACAAAGAAACCCCCAAAGGAAAGAAAAGGAGGAATCGCCAGAAAAACGGCCAAGTGAAACAGAGGCATGCAATATGTCAGAAAAAGAATTCAGAATAAGAGTCCTAGAGTGCATAAACTGGTTGGAGGAAAAAAATCAACAACTTATGTAAGAATCAAGAAGAAATAAAGAGTGATATAGCTGCAATAAAAAACACCATTGAAAGTTTCAACAGTAGACTAGGAGAAACGAAGAACCAAATTAGCGAATTAGAAGACAGGGAAGCAAAACACACACAAACTGAACAGCAATTGGAGAAAAAAATTAAAAGACAGGAAGAGAGCCTAAGGGAGGCTTTGGAACAACATGAAACGAAGCAACATAAAA
>NW_006383011.1:9446498-9449674 GCF_000327345.1 Myotis davidii
TAAAATAAAAAAAAATAAAATCTATCCTCCTCAGACTATTCCAAAAAATTCAAGAGGAAGGAACACTTCCAAGCTCACTCTATGAGGCCAGCATCACACTTATACCAAAACCAGATAAAGACAACACAATGAAAGAGAATTACAGGCCAATATCCCTCATGAACATAGATGCCAAAATCCTCAACAAAATCTTAGCAAATCGGATCCAGCAGGACATCAGAAAGATCATACACCATGACGAAGTAGGATTTATCCCAGGGATGCAAGGATGGTACAATATCCGCAAATCAATAAACGTGATACATCACATAAACAATTGAGAGGAGGAGGTTTCTGGAGAGGAAGGGGTTTCTGGAGAGAAGGGGGTTTCTGGAGAGGAGGGGGTTTCTGGAGAGGAGGTTTCTGGAGATGAGGAGGTTTTTGGAGAGGAGGAGGTTGAGGCTCTTCCACAAAATACCGACTTCTGCGCATGGGCCACAAAGTTTCAATTGCACTGTACGTGCGTGCCACCACGTGGTATTTTGTGGAAGAGCCACACTCAAGGGGCCAAAGAGCAGAAGGTGAGGGGGAGATGATGGTGAGGGGGAGAGGAAGGTGAGGGTGTACAAATGAAAAAGAACTAATACATCCTAACATTCTTCTTGCATCAACAATGGCTCTGTTTCCATAACCTTGGCAGTCTCTTCCTCCTCAGCACTCAGATTCAGGCCTTCTCTTATTTTTTCTATCCTCTCTCTAGGAAATATCGGTGTTTCCATGGCTTGTGATGTCATTGGTATGCTGATTACTCTTATATTTATATAACTCTAGTCCTCTCCTTGAGTACTACAATCAAATCCAACTGTCTTTTTGGCTACTCTTGGGTGTCTCAGATATTGCATTTCCAACCCATCTAAGTCTGTTAATAGTTATTTTTCTTAAGTTTTTAAAAAATTGATTTGAGAGAGAAAAAACAAAACAAAACATTGATTTGTTGTTCCATTTATTGATACATTCGTTTGGTTGATTCTCGTAAGTGCCCTGTCTCGGGATCAAACCCACAATCTTGGTGTTTTGGGACAATGCTCTAACCAACTGAGCCACCTGGCAAGGGTGCCATATAATAGTCCTCTCTCCCAGTGTCCAATTCATCAACAAGTCTCCTACAATTCCAATATTAAAATATATATTCCAAATCTGTCTATCCTTTCTCCTTGTCACCCTTGTCACAATATTACTCTACATTTCTCTCTTGTCCTCCTCCAATCCATTTTGGATTCAGCATCCAGAGGGCCCATCTTAAAATGTAGATTAGATCATGCTACTTCCTTGCTTCAACTTTCCAGTACCTTCCTCTCCTACCTCATCTCCTCCACACTTCTGCTTACTTTTTTCTAGCCACATTGGCTTTTCCAGGTCCTCACAGAAGCAAAACTCTTTACTGACTCAGGGGTAACCCTTCCCTCACATGTTACTGCACCCACCTGGCCTGCATGTTTCAGAAGCTATCTCCTTCTCATCCTTCAGGGTGGCTTAAATGTTTCCTCTTCAGGAAGGCTTTCCCTAACCACCTTATCTGAAGTAAGTTCTCCCTCCTCCCACCATTCCCTATCTTAGCACCCAGCTTATTTCCTTCTTAGCATTATTTTTTATAAACAAACTCTAATTTTTCTGTTTATTTGTTTGGTTATGTTTTTTAGTCTCTCATACCAGACTGCAAGCTCCAAAAATCAGGGATTATTATGCCCTATGACTGTCTCAACATTTATCTATACCAGGGGTGGGCAAACTTTTTGACTCGAGGGCCACAATGGGTTCTTAAACTGGACCGGAGGGCCGGAACAAAAGCATGGATGGAGTGTTTGTGTGAACTAATACATGTTAACACTGCTGCTGGTGAAGAAGCAGAGGGGAGAGCAAGAGAACCCTCTGCTCTTTCAGCTCCGTGGGCTGGATAGAACAGCTGAACGGGTCGGATCTGGCCCGTGGGCTGTAGTTTGCCCACGGCTGGTATAAACAGAGGACTGGTGCACAGGTAGGGGCTGGTTGGTCTTCCCGGCCTACCTCTTGGGGAGATTGATTGCAGGACTCCCGCATTGTGAGAGGGCACAGGCCAGGCTGGGGAACACTCCCCCTGCCCCCAAGTGCACGAATTTTGTGCACCAGGCCTCTAGTTTATAAATAAACAAACAAACAAATAAATAAATAAATAAATGGAGGCTTGGGCAAAAATAGGTTTAGAGTTGTATGTGAAACATAGAGATTATTCTTGTATTATTATTTATTATTTTATTATTTTCCACATGAACAACTATAAACCTGCTTTTACCCCACCCTGTATTATAACACCTTATTTGTATGTACCAGAGACTATGCTTAGCTCCATAAAAATAAAATTGCATTTAAATCTACATAACAACCCTAAGAGTTAAGTATTATTATTATTATTATTTTACAAATGAGGAATCTGAGGCATAGAAAGGGTAAGCAATTCACCAAGAGTAAGATGTTTAAGAGGTGACAGAGTTGAGTTTCAAACCTAAATAATCTCATTCCAGAGCCAACATTTTTAACCACTATGAAATACCCACTGCTACATTCTTCTCCAAAGATGAAATAATGGCTATATGAATTAATCAGTAAAGTGAAAGGACAGACATAGATTGTATCATAAGTCAGCCTGGAGAATTAAGAAAGGATAGTATTGAATCTGAGACCTGATTGACACATGGGAGGGTATGTGGGCCAAGCACAGTGAATCACACAGGCAGGAGACAGGGTGGGATGTTAGAGGGAACAGGTAGTTCAGTTTATTTGGAATATAAAATGAGGAAAGGGAAGAAAGGAAATAAGATAGTAAGTCAAAATTGATGAGGCAAAATAGGAAAGGCTTATAGTCCACAGAAAGCAGTTTCGATTTTATCCTGTAGCATGAAGATTTAGGAAGCCATTGAAGAAATGTAATCAGGATGGAGACACAATTTTTTGTGATTTAAAAAGATCCCTCTGGCCCTAACCGGTTTGGCTCAGTGGATAGAGCATCAGCCTGCGGACTGAAGGGTCCCGGGTTCGATTCCAGTCAAGGGCATGTACCTTGGTTGTGGGCACATCCCCAGTGGGGGGTAGGCAGGAGGCAGCTGATCGATGTTTCTCTCTCATCGATGTTTCTAACTCTCTATCCCTCTCCTTTCCTCTCT
>NW_006383011.1:9451321-9452001 GCF_000327345.1 Myotis davidii
TAGAATCTAGGGCAGGGGTGGGCAAACTTTTTGACTCGAGGGCCACAGTGGGTTCTTAAACTGGACCGGAGGGCCGGAACAAAAGCGTGGATGGAGTGTTTGTGTGAACTAATACATGTTAACACTGCTGCTGGTGAAGGAGCGGAGGGGAGAGCAAGAGAACCCTCTGCTCTTTCAGCTCCGTGGGCTGGATAGAACAGCCGAACGGGCCAGATCCGACCCGCGAGCCATAGTTTGCCCACAGCTGATCTATACTAATAAAAGCCTATGTGGTCGTCACACCCTCACGCCATGATGCCCTCATGCCCTAACAATCCATCACCAGGAGGCTGCGTGCACAGCGGTGCATGCAGGTGGGTGGGGCTGCATGTGCGGCGAGTCATGCATGGGTGGGCGGGGACATGACGCTGTGTGCACTGCGGGGAGGCAGGACCCCTGGCTCCAGCCTACCTCTTTGGGGGGCCTACCTCTTGGGGAGATTGATTGCAGGACTCCCGCATTGTGAGAGGGCACAGGCCAGGCTGGGGAACACTCCCCCTGCCCCCAAGTGCACGAATTTTGTGCACCAGGCCTCTAGTTTATAAATAAACAAACAAACAAATAAATAAATAAATAAGGAAAATGATGCTTCCCTACCCTTCTCATAAGATCTGAGGAGATTATACATAGCATAGGAAAGC
>NW_006383011.1:9452391-9454435 GCF_000327345.1 Myotis davidii
AGAGGGGGGGGAAGAGGAACAACTGTGTAATCTGAACAATAAAGATTTTTTTAAAAAGGGAAAAATCGAGAAAAAAAACTTTTAAAAATTTACATAAAATGAACAATTTCCCAGAAAAAATATAATTCACTCAGATTCAAGAAAAAAATAAGCCCTGATCGGTTTGGCTCAGTTGATAGAGCGTTGTCCTGGGGACTGAAGGGTCCCGGGTTGGATTCCAGTCAAGGGCATGTACCTTGGTTGTGGGCACATCCCCAGTGGGGGGTAGGCAGGAGGCAGCTGATCGATGTTTCTCTCTCATCGATGTTTCTAACTCTCTATCCCTCTCCTTTCCTCTCTGTGAAAAATCAATTAAATATATTTTAAAATAAATAAATAAATAAATAAATAAATAAAAAGATTACTCTGGCAATGATGTAGAGCTATCTTTCTTAAAGGTAAGTACACTGCATTCTTTCAAGAGAAAAAATTTTCATGGATCCTCCCTCTCAGTGTTCATTGATACTTTTCATTATGTTGTTTAAATGTGTACATATATTACAAGATATAAAAACTCCTTATATATTGTCTAAACCAAACTACAAGTCAAATTAAATTTTAATTAACAATAATTTAATGTAATAATATTTTATTTAAAATTGCTACTAAGAGTGTAACTATTTTGATGCAAGTTCATTGGATTAAAGTAAAGAGAAAAGGAGAGCTAAGAAACATTGCCTGTGGATTTAAATTGGATCACCTTTAATGTCCTTCAAGAGTTATAGGTAAAGAAATTTCTTTTAAATTATATTTTGTCTGTCAAGCTATATTTGGAAGAACTCTATTTCTAGAATGTGACATCTCAAATCAGACCTTGGAGATCATGCCGCAGTAGTTACAATCACAAGAATTTAAACTTTTAATATTTTTGTTTCTCTGTTAATCTTAAAATGTTTACTATAAAGGTAGCTTGAATCGTCTGTATGATGACTTCATAACAAAAGTCTACACACATTTGCCTTTGAGTTTATGATCCAATTATTAACTAACAATTATTTTGGATTGGTATGAGAAAACAGGTGGGCTTAATGTATAAATGCTGTTTTCCAACATTTCCAACTGGATGAAAGCTAACTGATCCATGGGGATCTGAAGGAAAGAAGATTGTTCAGTATCTCAAACAGAGGGAACCAGAGGGAAAATTAAGAGAAGCTGGATCAAATCTACCATTTATTAAGTGCTGACAATGTACCAGGTACTGTGATAAACATCTCACATCCTCTGTTATGTTTAATCTTTACAAAAGCCCTATGAAGTTCATATTAATACCCATTTCTATTGATGAGGAAACTGAGGCTTAGAGAGATAGGGATGACAACTAGTAAATGACAGCAAAGACTGCGACTACTCAGCACTAACTTCAGGTCTATGCTCTAAATCAGTGGTCGGCAAACTCATTAGTCAACAGAGCCAAATATCAACAGTACAATGATTGAAATTTCTTTTGAGAGCCAAATTTTTTAAACTTAAACTATATGGGTAGGTACATTGTTATTAACTTAATTAGGGTACTCCTCAGACATAGGAAGAGCCACACTTGAGGGGACAAAGAGCCACATGTGGCTCTAGAGCCGCAGTTTGCCGACCACAGCTCTAAATGATTAGGCTGAATGAAAAAGATTATACAGTATTAAGTACATTACCAAAAGGATATATCTCATTCTTAGTTTATAAGTCCAAAGTCATGTTGAATTATGGCGAGTAGATTCTGATTTGTTGTTATAGCAGGTTTCAATGGATTTGAAAACACTGTTACAACATAAAATAAAATCAAAAGTAGAGAAAGAGGCAAAAACTACTTTAACACTAAATACCCATAGAGGTCGTAGTAATCCCTTCTACTAGTATGGAAATTCCAAATCAGTAATAATAGATCACAAAAGCAAGGTGTCAAGGAGCTACTTTATCACCAAATCATTTGTCTGTTTGGAGTTCAAGATTTTTAGTTCTTAAAATCATATTTGAGTGTCTGTTGGTTTTGTTATTCCAATTTGTTTTGGGAAAG
>NW_006383011.1:9454453-9465528 GCF_000327345.1 Myotis davidii
GTGTTACAACCAAAAGAAAAATATGACCCTCATAATAGAAAAACAATCATGGGTTTATTCAATGACCACATAAAGATTTTCCTATTGACTGGATTAGGAGGGGGTGGAAGAAATTTATCCACTCGCTAAATATTAATCAAATTCAACTTCCAAAAAGATTTTTTTCATTTTCCAAAATTGAGTTGGCTTAGCAAATATAAACATTTGACCAAGAAGGGCAGAGAAATACTAACAATGAAAGTAAAGAAGAACCAGAAATTATGATATAAAGATATCTAAAATGATATAGGTCGATGAGAAATTAACTTACCAGAAATAAAAGAACACAAAGCTTTGCAGCAATATATTTGTTCTGTGAAACTTATAAAATGAAAACCAGGGCACAGTGGGGAGAGAGAGATCTCTTGCACCACAAGTTCTCCCAATTCTCAGCTCAAAGAAGCCAAATAACAATAATATGTTTTCTGATGACTTCTATTATTACTCTATATTTACTCTACTTATTAAACACATTATTCTAGGACTTTCTTTTAAACTACGATAGCAAAAGAAAACACCAAGCATTATTTTTCTAATTGCCTTTCATTGGCAGATACTTAGAGGCCGCCAGGATCGCGTTCTCAGAGGTTTGACCCTCTCTGGTGTTCGTAGAAAGTAGCCAAGTTATTCCAGTCCCCTGCGTTCCCCCAGCACCACGGAAACGAAACTGGAACAGGCTCCGCCCGCCATCTGAAAGTGAGCCAATCAGAGCGCAGCCCGGGCGGAGCGCGTGCTGGGTGTCATGGCGGCCTGCAGGCATTGCTGCTCGTGCCTCCGGCTCCGGCCGCGGGGCGATAGTGCCCTCCGTCTGCCAGGGCGGGATCGGGCACTCACCCAGTTGCAGGTGCGAGCACTATGGAGTGGCGCCAGGTCCCGTACCGTAGCCGTGGACTTAGGCAACAGGTAAGGGACGATGTGCGTTTTCTGCCCTTTCACAGGCATTCTGTCCTGTCAGCAATGAGTACATTCATCTCCCAGGATAGGAATCTGGCAACCCTAGCCTCTTTTCCCTCCGTTCATCCCAAACCTAAATGCCAGGTTCCCCTCTCCGGGTTTGGAGTCTGTCTCCCTGCACCCTCACTCTTCCCTCCCTGTCTCAGCCTCGGGTCCTTTGCTTCTTGGTCCTTCTTACCCTGTTCCGGGCTTCCTTTCTTGAGTTGACTCTGACCACCTGACTCCATTCTCTTTAATTTCGGGGACTCCTGGACTCTGAAATATAAAACATTCCACCTCAGGATAATGAGCTGACATCATCCAATCCTAAAAACGTGGCCAGTATGACCCTAGTTATGAAGGGAAAGGAAATATACGTTTATTGAACACCAGTTATATGCTACACTCTTTTTAAACCTGTAGTAAAGGTACTATTACACCCATTTTTATAGTTAAGAAAACAGAGATTCAGAAATGTTCAACAAAGCTAGTACTGAGACTAAGTGGATTTTGAACTTGTATTTCTGTTACAAAGCCCCTACTTTTTCCAGGGATCCTTTTGCCAGAATTGACATCTTAAAATCACTTTTTAAAAATTGTATTTGAATAATTTTTGAAATAAATGAAACTGCTGTTTATACATATATATACACATGTATGCACACACACACACATTTTTTACATGTACTTTAAAAAAATTTTTGGCCCTAGTTCATATAAAAAGCCAGAACATATGACTTTGAATCCAGGCCTTCCTCCGTAACTTATTGAATGACTGATCTTGAACAAATTACTTAACCACTTTCTTATTTCACAAAACGAAGAGACTGGGCTAGATCAGGAGACTGTAAACTTTTTCTGTAAGGAAACAGATAGTAATTATTTTAGACTTTGTGGGCTGCATACTGTCACATATTCATGAGAGAGAGAAAGGGTATGTTTACAAACCCTTCAAAAATGTAAAAGCACATTCTTAGCTAAAAGACTATACAGAAACAGGCTATAGTTTGTTGACCTCTGCACTAGATGATCTATAAGGCTCTTCCACCTCTGGCATTCTTTGATCCTGATTTTTTGAGGGTGAGGATATCTCTTCCATTCTTCAAGGATTGAACATTCTTCTCTGAAGAAATGACCCTGAACAGTAGATTCAACAGACACCTATTATGTGCTAAGCAATACGACTCAAAGCAACAAAATCAAGCCCCTGCCTTCCAAATTTTCCATAAAGGATCATTTGTCAACCTGGAACTCTTTTGTAGCTAGTTCTTTTTAAACCTGTATCATGTGTTGTAACAAGTAGGTTCATCATTATCATTACTGCTGGGTGAGTACATTTTTTTATCTTTGTTGTAAGTTTGTTGTTTGCAGCATATAGTATGTGACTGCTATGTACCATGCACTTTATATAAATATATATATGTGTGTGTGTATAATTTTTTAATATTCTCACCCAAGGTTATGTTTATTGATTTGAGAGAGAGAGAAACATTGATGTAAGAGAAACACTGTTCAGTTGCCTCTAGCACACACCCCAACCAAGGATTGAACCTGCGAGTGTATGGGACAATGTTCCAACCAACTGAGCCAACTGGCCCGGGCCATGAACTTTATATTTGTTATCATATGAATTTACAGTACCTGAGGAGATTTTATATTATTGTATTTTTCACATGTATTTAATACTCATAGTAGCCTTTGAGGCAACTGTTTAATTTTCATTTCAATAAGCTTTTTTGACTATCGACTATATACAGCGCTCTTGTATGAGGAACTATGATAAACACAGGTTTAGTCTTGGGAAAATCACTGTGGGAAAGGTATGAACAGGTGCTAAGGGAGCACAGGCATATTTATCACATGCTAAAACTTGCCCCTGAGGGTGAATCTTGAAGGGCAAGGAGAAAGTAGCAGAGAAAGTGGCAAGTGCATTTCAGAGGTGAGAAAGTGCATTTGAGTAGCTACAAATAACTTACTGTGGATGGAGCAAAAAGTGAAATATGAGTTTAGCAAATGACATAGGCAGAGCCCAAACCATAAGGTGGTTTGTTTGCTTGTTTAATTTTTATTACTGAATTTTTCTGGAAGAGCCTTATAGATCTCTCTAGCTATTTCTACTTTCTGTGGCTCCTCTCTACTCCTCACTTCCTGAGCTACATTGCTACATCTTCCCCACTCTCCACCAAAAGGATCTCCTTGCTCATCTTACTCTTTTTATTATTTATTTCTTCAAAAGTATTTTTTGATTAGGTATTCACTCACATGGTTCAACATTTAAAAAGCTCAAAAATCTCCTTCCCATATAGTTCCCATATAGCCACCCAGGTCTAATTCACAGAACCCACTGATGTGTTGTCCATCTTATTTGTAGTATTTGGAGATGTTTTATACATAAAATACTAATTTCAGCAACAGGTTGGTGGGAGTCTGCTTGATGCTACAGTGTGACTGGTTCTGAGCATCTCATTCACGTTCTTCCCCCTCACCTCCTTCCCCCCCGCCGCCCCCGCCCCGACTATTCCAACTCTGGCTTCATCTCTTCACCTCATCATTCATTCCATCTGTCAGGGGACACCATTTTACTGTGGGCTGTCATCATAACATCTGTGTTGAACAATAGAAACCCAACTGGAACTCCCCAGATATTTCTTGTGGTTAAAAAAAAAAAAAATCCCTGTAAGATTTCAAGATCAGAGCTGATAGTACATGCTTTATTCTGACTTTCAAATTTAACAAAATGAGTCTTAACTGAATAGATAAATATGCTTTTCATGAACTCAGGCTTCTGGCAAAAGAATGGTTGGAAATATTAAGGGTTGTCCCTTCACCCCTTTGACATGTGATGGACAAAATAATCTTACTTGGGGTAGGTCACTGGTGTGTGTGTGTTTATTTTCAGCACTGGACTATGATAGAAGCCGAGCGCATGGGTCTGAACATCTTCCTAAGTATCCTCAGGAATCACTGAGTTGGTTGCCTTCACAATACTTTTATGAATTATGGGCTCTGACAAGTTTGCTGGTCTCTTTCAAGACCTCAGTGACCTCTTTTTATACTCTCTGCAGAATCTGGAAAATAAGGCTGACATGCTGCCTATTTCATGTACAGACATGGGCAAAGTAGGTTTACAGTTGTGAGTACGAGACAGTTTATTCTTACATTATTATTTATTAATTATTGTATTTATTTGTATTACAACTGTAAACCTACTTTTATGCGCCCCAGTATATAAGATAGCTTTATCAAGATATAATTCACATATCATACAATTTACCCATTTAGAATGTACAATTCAGTGGTTTTTAGTGTATTAATATAGATTTGTGACCATCACCATAATCAATTTTAGAATACTTTCATTAACTAAAAAAAGAAATCTCTCATTCATTAGCAGTAATTTCCCATTTGTTCTCAGACCACACAGCCCTAGGCAATTAATAATCTACTTTCTGTCTCTGAATTTGCCTGTTCGGGGCATTTCCTATAAATGAAATCAAATGATATGTGGTCATTTGTGACTACCTTCTTTCACTTAGCATAATGTTTCCAAGGCTTATCCATATTGTAACATGTATTAGTACTTCATTTTTTAACGACTGCGTAATATTCCATTATATAGGTTATACCACATTTTGTTTATTCATTCATCAGTTGATAGACAATTGGGCTGTTTCCATTTTGAGGCTATTATGCATAATGCTGCTATGAATGTTCATATGCAAATGTTTGCATAGGTATATGTTTTCATTTCTCTTAAGTATATACCTAGGAATAGAGTTGCTGGGTCATATGCTATGTCTGTGTTTAACTTTGTGAGGAATTGCCAGATTTATTCCCAAAGCAGGTGCACCATTTTACATTTTCGTCAGCAGTATATGAGGATTCCCAGTTTCTCCACACCCTCACCAACACATAATCCTAATAGATATGAAGTAATATCTCATTGTGGTTTTCATTTGCATTCCCCTGGTGGCTTATGATTTTGAGCACATTGTCATGCACTTATTGGCCATTTGTAAATCTTTGGAGAGACATCTATTCAAATCCTATGCCAGTTTTTAAAATTAGGTTGTCTTTTTATGGTTGAGTTGTGAGAATTCTTTACATATCCTAGATATAAGTCCCTTATCACATATATGATTTGCAGTTACTTTCCCTGTGGATTTTCTTTCAGCTTTTTTTTTAAATAGATTTTATTTTTTAGAGCAGTATTACTTTGACAGCAAAATTGAGGGAAAGTACAGAAATTTCCCATTTACACCCTGTCCTCCACATGCACAGTCTCCCCAATTATCAACATCTCCCACCTTTCTTTTACTTTCTTGATGATATCCTGTGAAGCATGAACGTTTTTAATTTTAATGTTCAGTTTATCTGTTTTTTCTTTTGTTGCTTGTGCTTTTGATGTCGTATAAAAGAAGACTTATTCCTATTATTTTTCTTACAAATTTTATAGTTTTAGCTTTCATACTCGGGTTTTGAATTAGTTTTTACTCATAGTATGAGGAAAGGGTCCAACTTTATTAACATTTTTGCATATGGATATCCACTTGTCTAGCCCCATTGGTTGAAAAGACTGTTCTTTCCCCCATTGACTTGTCTTTGGCACCACTGTTAAATTTGAAGGTCTCTGTAACAACTTTTGGAGTATAAAGCAATGGGCAAATTTTAAAGGATTTTAAGTAGGGAAATGATCCAGACTGCTTTAAGTCAACAGGCAAGGAATGAAAAGAGACTAAACTAAGATAGTAAATGGGAATTGGCATCTAAAAAGCGAGCTTCTATACCCCCCAAAATACTTTCATTCAGATTACTCCTTTGCCTTGGTTTCTATATTTTTCCTTACATAGCTCTTAACTTCCCTTTGTACTTTTTTTTCCCCTTTGTACTTTTAATAATGATTATAAACTCCCTTTTTTGTTTGCTGGATGGGGTCATGTGGGGTTTGGTAACCTTTAGTTTGCTCATTAGAATCTTTGTTTATGTTATACTAAGCTGCGAATTATACTGATGACTTAAGTTCTTTTGTATTGAATTTTTATTTTTTAAACAGAAAACTGGAAATATCTTCTGGAAAACTGGCCAGATTTGCAGATGGCTCTGCTGTAGTACAGGTAAAAAGTCCAGTTTTTTACATTTTCATCCTCACCCAAGGATATGTTTTTTATTGATTTGCGGGGAGAGGGGGGAGAGAAAAAAACACCCATGCGAAAGAGTAACATCAATCGGTTACCTCCCATACATGCCCCAACCAGGATTGAACCTGCAACCTGGGTACGTACCCTGACTGGGAATCAAACTCCAGACTCTTTCATGCACGGGACTATGCTCCAACCGAGCCATACTGGCTAGGGCTACATTTTCATCTTAAAAATTGTTATGGAGACTGGTACTGAATATTTTCACATCATATAACTTTTTAGAATTGTGGCATAGGAAATTTATTCAGACCATTTCTAGTGTCAGAACCATTCTAGATAACCAGGGAGTCATAGGGCAGGATTTATTAAATGACCTTTAAGATCTCTTCCAAACTTACTTATTTATTCTATAAATAACTTCTATAATACTTTTGTAGAGAAAGTGATTTTTCTTGTTTCTTTAGTAGTAATACTTGGGATGTTTTTCTTTATGGATAGTCTACATTTCCTCTTAAGAAGTAGAAAATATGATTGTGTGAGTCTTTTTCCTTTTAGTTATATTGCTTTTGAAAAGCTCAGTGGCTGTTCTAATGCGGAATATGATCATGCAGAAGGGATTAAGATTGGACTACTTGTGAATAATTATTTTCATTGACATTAGGTCAAGGGATAACAGATCTCTTTCTTGGGTTTAACTGGAGTGGGGATTCATTTAGTCACTACTTATGTGTTAATATCTGATTTTAAAGGAATTTACTAGTGTTGTTTATTTTTAACTAAGTCAGGTGACACTGCGGTGATGGTCACAGCAGTCAGTAAAACAAAACCTTCACCTTCCCAGTTCTTGCCTTTGGTGGTAAGTATTTGCTGATTTGCCTGAACTATAATATAGCATAAGTGTAGAATTTGTAATATTTAAGTGCAAAATGTAAACTTCCAACAAAAAGGACTTTGCTTTGTTGTTTGATACTAAGTAATTAAAAAAATTTAAACTGATTGCTTCATAACCAATTCTTATATTAGTAGTTAGCATACTTCAGAATGCCCATGTTCAAAAGTTGACAAGAACAGTGGAAATACATGAGTACTTTGATGAGTATGCTGAATGCATTGCTTTTATAGGATTCCCTTCAGTATGAGTCTGCAAGTATATGTTTGCTGAAAAGTGAAAAGTTCATTAGGATTTAATGGCTTCCCTCTTTGGATACAAAAAAAGAAAATGTTTGACTTGACTAGAATAAGCTACTGTGGGGAGTAATGGAAGGCTTTTAAAAATCAATTTGCTGAAACATTTCTATCACCTCTCCTTTGCCTAAGTGATGCAAAACTCTAAAACTAAATAAAATATTCTCCCCTCTTAGTCTGGAATATGTTGTTTACAATCTCAGGAGAATTAACATCATCATCATAATTCTTAGGGAAGAGCTTGTTACTGCAAAAAGCAGTCAAATGAACTGTGTTTTTTTTCATTACTACTTCAGGTTGACTATAGACAGAAGGCTGCTGCAGCAGGTAGAATTCCCACAAACTATCTTAGAAGAGAGATTGGATCTTCTGATAAAGAAATACTTACAAGTAGGGTAATAGGTAAGATAAAAAAAAAAAAAATAGAAGCATTAACCCTCTCTGTTAGGCCTGTTTTAGCATCTTTTTCATCTGTGTTCTACAATATCTCTTAAGTTTTCTTTCATTACATCCCTTGGACCCAGGATACTGCCTGGCACAAAATAGGCATTCAATAAATATTTGTTGACTAAATGAATGAGTTCTATTGAGTATATAAATTCCATGGCTCATGCTTCTACTCTGTTGAATCTATTCCTAGTAATTTTCATTTTTATATTTAACATAGTAATTCTTAAAAGCATTATATTCATTAACTACTGAAAATGTCTGTAATCTTTCAAATCTTTGGCATCCTTTCTTTTCCAAAGTTTTTACAAAATTTTATTAAGAACTATCAATCTTTGGATTGAAGAAGCTTAATGAACCCCAAACAGAATAAACATTAAGTTCAAAACCACATAAAACCAATCACTGTTTTGTTTAAGAATAGATTCATATATGGTACGTACAACAAAGAAAAACAAAGGCGAAATTAAACAAAATTCAGGATAGTGGTTACCTTTATGGAGAATGATGGGAGGATGAGATCATAGAGGGGAGCTCATAGGCTTCAAATGTATTAGTATGTACTTTTTTTCAAGTGACATAAAGGGTACATAAGTTTTAATTATTATTCTTTAAGTTGCATATATACAAATAATATTTTTGTATGTATAACAGATTATAATAAGAAATAAAAAATAAATTAATGAAGTTATCCTTCTTACCTATAACATGAGCCAAAATCTTGGGATTCATCCTTGACCACACCTTCAACCAAATCCAATTAATTATTTCTCAGTCTTTCTAATCTTCCACTTCCATTGCCAAGCCTCCTTCAACTCTTGCCTGGATCACTGAAACCCCTTCCTCTCTCTTACAGCAGAAATCTTTGACATCTTTAAATATTGTGGGTTGCTTGTATTTTATAGTTCTCCTACCCAGAAATTGCCAGTTTCTGTATATTTATATGCATTCATCAGAAGAATACTAAGGCAGGATTTTCTTTTGGTTTATTGTTTGTAAGACTCTTTCCTCTGCTTATGTTAGTAACTGATACTTAATGAAATTAAAAGCTGCTGCCCAATTTTAGATTTGTGTGTTCCTACTTTGCTAATTTTTTGTTATTAGGGCCTGGTGTGTATTAATTGAAGCACTGACATTTATCTTTGTCCTCTTCAGTAAATCAGTTGAAGGGTTTTTTGTGGTGGTTTTGTTTTGTTGTTTTACATATTGAACAGCTAACGATATTATTTTTTAGCCTGATGTTTAATAGGGAAAACATTTCGAAAATGCTACTTCTGTCAGTACTATTTAATATCTTTTCTCTTTTTATTGGCAGATCGTTCGATTAGACCTCTTTTTCCAGCTGGCTACTTTTATGATACACAGGTAAGGTGGTCTCCTTTACGTTATTTGTTTCCATCAATCAAAAATTATTTAATGAATTTCTATAATACGTATTGACTAAATATTATATAAAGAATACAAAATAAGAATTTTGGTGATGCTACATTAAATTTTTTAAAAAACATAATTTCATGCCGGGACCGGTTTGGCTCAGTGGATAGAGCGTCGGCCTGAGGACTGAAAGGTCCCAGGTTCGATTCCGGTCAAGGGCATGTACCTTGGTTACGTGCACATCCCCAGTGGGGGGGTGTGCAGGAGGCAGCTGATGGATGTTTCTCTCATCGATGTTTCTAACTCTATCTCTCTCCTTTCCTCTCTGTAAAAAATCAATAAAATATATTTTTTTAAAAAACAACATAATTTCATAAAGCTAATATTTAATCAGTGTCAATTTGAGCTGATACCTGAATTATTAATAGGAGTTAGCCAGGCCAGGAGTAAGGTGCCACAGGATAAGGGGAACATATTTTCACCAGGAGAGAGAGGAATGTTGCAAGATAAGGGGGAGGGAAACACACAAGCCCTGAGGCAAAAAAGAAATTGGTGAGTTTGAAAGTTAGAGTGATTGAGATTGGTGGGGGCAGATTAATTTGGGTCTTGTAGGTCATATTAGTAACAGAGGCTAGGACAATCAACATAACTAATTTTTTTTAATTCTTTATTGTGTAAAGCATTACATATAGTATTACATGTCTCCTTTTTCCCCCAATGACCTCTCCCTGGCCACCCCCACATAACTAATTTTTATTACTTATTTTTATTATTGAGCCTTCTTAGCCTCGACTTCATTATATTTTGATACTTTCTGAATATTTTCTTTCAGAATGACCAAAATACTTTAATTAACTACAGTTTTTTTATTTGATAAAAATAAATATGCCTTGTAAATATGCTTTTGCAAGGATGTCAGTAGGTATATTATTGTAGTGTAAAGTAATTCATTGGGTTGTTTTGTCTATGCTTGTAAACAAGAGGTAACATTTTTATGTAATAGAAATAGCTAACATTTATTGAATACTTTACACACAATATTTCCATTAATTTTCATAAAAATCTTTAGGAAGATACTATTATTTTTCCTTTTAAAGACGAGGAAACTTTTAAGGTTTAATTTAAGTAATTTGCCCATGGTCAAGCATGTAGTTAGTGATAATCAGAATTAAGGGGTTTGACTACAAAGCCCATGCTTTTAATCATTTAGTGCTCCTATGTTTTAGGCCAAGATGTTAACTGAAATGATAATCCTCCCAAATCAAGTATATTTTCTTAAGTACTTTGAATTTCTTCCCTTGTACCAGGTTCTTTGTAATTTGTTAGCAGTAGATGGTGTTAATGAGCCTGATGTCCTAGCAATTAATGGTGGTAAGTATAAAAATAGAGATCATAATTATCACTGTTGATTTTTTTTAAAGCAATGAAATATTTTTATTTCAGCTCTTACTTTTTTCTTTTTTTAAGCTTCTGTAGCCCTCTCATTATCAGATATTCCTTGGAATGGACCTATTGGTAAGTTAGTATTTGAAATAAGAAACATTTGTGATTTTTCAGGAAAATACTAGTGAGCAAGGGCCTAGATTAGCTCCGATTTATTATCTATTATTATCTTGAATTAGATAACATTCTAAAACTTCTTTCAGCTCTTTTTGCCATTTTCATCCTTGCCTTAGATTTTGTTTCTGATAGCAATCTTAGGGTGTTAGAGATTTTGTGTCCCTAGATCAGGGATGGGCAACCTTTTTGTGAGTGTGTGCCAAAACCAGCAAAATCTCTGACTCAAAATTCTTCTGCGTGCCAACCCTAATTTTTTGAGAACATGTTACGCCTACTTGATATCTCTTAAGGTGTACGTATGTGAAGAACCTTGAAGAAATAATAAAATCCATTCGAGCGACAAAAACAGAATACATGATGAAAAATACATTTTTTTAATGAATACATGCAAAACAG
>NW_006383011.1:9465796-9486799 GCF_000327345.1 Myotis davidii
TTTCCTCCAGTTTCATGCTGTCTGGAAACCTCATGAATTTTGCTGTCTCTTCCAGTTCTCTGAATTTCTCAAATCTTGAGAAGAACTGCTCAATAGTTGACTCGATAATGTTTAAAAACAGCTTTTGAAGGCTTTGACAGTATGTTCTGTCATCTTTTGGGAGGTCTTTGATGTGCCTCTTGAGGTTTGGGAAATATCTAAATCTCTCACCATCCA
This sequence comes from Myotis davidii, assembly GCF_000327345.1. Classification (NCBI taxonomy): domain Eukaryota; kingdom Metazoa; phylum Chordata; class Mammalia; order Chiroptera; family Vespertilionidae; genus Myotis; species Myotis davidii. Next base: position 9,466,013 of record NW_006383011.1, read on the forward strand.
CATCCCTCTTAAAGACTTCCAGTTTCTTTTCCAAAGCCTTTATATAACCAAACATAACATCAAGTGTCTTGCCAGTTCCTTGTAATTTAACATTTAAGTCATTCAAATGTTCACAAAAATTGTAAATGGAAGATTATAAAAGAGGGTTTCCCATGCCAGCAAAAGTTACTGGCAGGCCATGTTTGGCACACGTGCCAGGGATTGCCCATCCCTGCCCTAGATACTTCTTAGTTGCCTCTTCTGTTTGAGGACTTTTCTTTTTGACTGGGAAATTGTCAGAGTACATACTCATTCAAGATAAAAACAAACATGTTTGTAATTTACAGCTCTTAACAAGTTTTAATTATGCAATATAAAAATGATTTACGGAGTAATTATTGAGTGTTCTAAATTCCGGATACTGAGCTAAGCACTAAAGGAACAAAGGCAGAGAAGAATGGGTTTAGTCTTCTGAGGTAAGGCTGTCAAGAGGCTTCTCAGAGTAGTCAACTTTTAAGCTGAACATTAGTAGGATCATATGGTAAGCATTTGCCTTGGAGAAAGTAAAATCTAGACCAGGAGAAGAGCATGAACATAATCACATAGGTGTGGAAGAAATTGTATATTTGAGCAACTCAGAGTGATTCAGTGAGGCAGGAAAGTAGGGTGGGGTGGGATGCCTTTGGGCCTTAAATACCATGATAGAAATATGGACTTTATTACGTCACAGTTAAAGACAGGGATTGAGACCATTACTGGACTAATGTCTTGAAAACTGACTGTTTTTGTTAAACAACTGCCAATATTTTAATATATTTTAGGGGCAGTACGAATAGGAATGATTGATGGAGAATGTGTTGTTAACCCAACACGAAAAGAAATGTCTTCCAGTACTTTAAATTTAGTGGTTACTGGAGCACCTAAAAGTCAAATTGGTAAGTAGTTTAAGTACTAAATTTCTTCTGGGTTTTACTTATGAGTTGTTGCTTCTTAAAGATGCATTTAAACTCTTTTTTTTTGGTATGTGTTTTTTGTCAGTTAGTCATAAGGACTTGTTTTGTTTTATGGCTGCGTTATTTGGTAGTGCTCTTGCCTCATCAGACAATAACTAAAATTATAGAATGTTATACAACTTTGAGATACACAAAAATCCTTAACAAGATGATTTTAGTAATTATTTTTAAATTGATAAGCCTGTTTATAAACTAAAATTCTAAATCTGGTAATAAATTGTTTTATTAGTTTAAATATGTTAATTTAGCTAATTCAGTCATTCCAAGCCTGGTTTTATATCCTCTAAGAAGGTGATGAACTATTTCTGATGTGAAAAACTAGTAATAAACAGGAGTGAGAGGCTGGGGGGGAAGATTAACTTGGGAACTTATATGTATGTATGCATAGCCCATGGACACAGACGATAGTGTGGTAAAGGCCTGGGAGGGGTAGGTACATAGTGGATGGGGGACATCTGTAATACTTTAAATAATAAAGATAAATGTAACATTTTTAAAAATTTAAAAACTAATAAAATAGGAGAAATTCATTGGGTCATCTTCACTTCTTGTAACAAAATGTCATAAATGTGTGAATGAAAATTAGAGCCTGGTTCTATTGACGGAGAATGGGCTTTAATAGAATGAGCTGGGTTTGAAATCCACCATCTGCTATATGATAGCCATATTACCTTGGAAAAATTAATTAAGTTATTTTCTCAGTTTAGTCTGCTACATGATTCTTGATGTCTGGGACTTTTTGACATGGGATCTTCTGATGTGGCAACATTTTGATGAAATAAAACTATTGAACTATTAGTGCTTTTTTGTACAATTAACATGTGAAACAGCTCATTTGTAGCTTCTTTTGGATTATTGGTCAGTAAGGAATTAGAATTAGGTATTATATGATAGAACACATGTAGCAGGGGTTGTATGTTACTTACATATTAGTTAGGGATTGTGCTGGTAAACAAAATAAGAAGGCTTGGGATGGGAATTTATTTTTCTCTCAGGTAAAAGAAATTCAAAGGTAAGTGAATACAGGATAGTTGTAGCAGCTTAAGAAATTTAGATTCCTTCTAGCTTTCAGCTCTGCTGTTCTCAAGGTGTGGCCCTCATCTTCATGCTTATGAACTGGCTACCAGAGCTCTGGAAAAATTATTGGACTTAGGGGCAGAAGGACGAAAAAGGAGGGGAATAGCAAAAAGGTGTGTGTCAGCTGAGTGAGTTACCCTCCCTTTTAAGGAGCCTTCTCATAAGTCCCCACATAGCAGTTTGCACTTACAATGCATAGGACAGAACTGTGACACATGACTGCATACTTGACTACTAGGGCAAGGAGATGATTTTCAGATTCTTCCTCCAGAAAGTGGGATTCATAGGAAAATTAGCACAATGTATAAAGGGTGTTCTAAAGATCTGGGGAAACCACGAATAACAGATGACCCCCACATCATATTTGAGCACCTCAGAAAGGGCCTTGAGCAAAGTATTGGTTTATTGCTTAAAGTTCACTTGGTCTACATCTGAATATTTATTTATTTATTTATTTTGCTTAAAGTTACCATACCAGTTAGTAAATTGATCTGGCTACTTTAAAAAATTGTGGTAAAGATTAGAGTCAAGTTTTATAAAGTGCCCAGCATCTACTAGTATCTAGTAGGCATCCAGTTAGTACCTGCTATTATCATTAAGACACAAAAAATAAACTTCTAAATGGTCATATAGCCTCTATCTGCCTTAAAGTTTTAGCCCCTCTAATTTTAAATAGACGCTGGAGGAATGAACTAAGGATGTTTACTATATCTATGGCATGCCATACAAATCCCATAGGCAGCCTTTCAGCTAGCTGTTCTCACCTGTTGCTCTATAGGTAGAAGAGTGAGACTCTAAAGACTGCATAAACCAGCAGAGGGTAGTCTTGAGTAATTAAAGGGAACAGGAGAATGATTCAGAACCATTCTGTAAGGAGACTGGTTTCAGAAATGACCAGCTTCCATACTATGACTTTTGCATCACTGTTCCCATTAAGATATTTAGCCATCTTTCTATGCTTTCATAAAGGTACACCAAATACACATTTGATCCCATCTTCATGTTAATATTGGGTCCAAATCAAATACCACTGTCATGGAACTTCTGAGATATAAAAAAGTAATTGCTACCATTTCATTATTAAAATACTGAGTAATCAGAACCCTTAAGGTTCTGAATAATTTCCTTGTGCTGTCAGCTTCTAGATTACTTCAGCAGCCATTATTCTATACAGTGCCATTTAGATACCTTTTTTCAACTGGCACATACAATATCACTAGTCTTTCTGTGAATGCTAGGATACACAGAAAGATTAGTAATATTGTAACTAGAGTGACTGAAGAACTAAATTATATTTTACATAATTTTAAGTTATTCAAATGGAAAAAGCCATATTCGCCCAGTAGTTACCATATTGGGCAACACAGATCTACACACTCCAAACTATAAGGAATGTTCTTATAAGCATTTTTTTTTTTTAAGAGTCAACTCTAAAGACTGCATAACCATCAGAGAGTAGTCTTGAGTAATTAGAGGGAAGCTGAGAATGATTCAAAACCATCTTGTACGTTTTAAAGTTTAATTGGTGAAAATAAAGTTTATTTTAGGATTTTTCATTTTCTTTACCATAGTCTTCATATTCTTTTATAAATCAGTTTATAGAAGTATAATTTATATATGTTAAGTGCAGTTTTAAATCTCCAATTTAATTTTGCAAAAGTGAGAGGGAATGTAATGGGAGTACAGATGAGTAAAAGAATACAACCATCTCAGTATTGTGGTATTGAGAAAGGTTCTTCATACCTCAAGTTACATATTGAAACTTTACCTCCCTTTACATCCCTCCCCTTAATAATATAATTGTTTTAATATTTCTCTACATTTAGAACCACGACATTGATATAATTTTTGCTTTTGACTCAGCCATCAAACATAATTTAGAAAACTCAAGAGAATAAAAGTATATTTACCCATATTTTTGCTTAACATGTTCTTAATATGGTGGTTTTTAACATGGTTTCTTTATTATTTTCTTTCTGTTTAGAGAACTTCCTTTCACCATTCTTATAGGGTAGGTCTGTTGGTAACAAATTTTCTTAGTTCTTCATGTAATAGCTTTGATTTCTCCTTTATTCCTAAATATTTTCACTGGGTATAGAATTCTGGGTTGACAATTCTTTTATTTCAGCATCTGAAAAATATTAACTTTTCCTTCTGGCCTCCATGGTTTCTGATGGTAAATGTAATGTTATTTTAATGACTTTCTCCATATGGGTAAGGTGTCATTTTTCTGTGGCCTGTTTCAAGATATTTTTCTTTAGTTTCAGGAATTTAATTATATGTCTTTCTTTGAATTACCCTATGTACAGTTTACTCAGCTTCTTGAATCTGTAGGTTTATGCCTGCCAAATTTGGGATGTTTTTAGCTATTTTTCCCCCCAGTACTTTTAAGTCCTGCCGTCTTTCTCCTGCTGTCTCTGTCCAGGACTACAATGACACAAATGTTAGCTCTTTATTATAGCGTAACAGGTCTGATGGAATTGTTTCAATTGACCCATGGAATTCCAACATGTAAAGCACATAGGAGATTTTTTTTCCCATTCTAGATTACTATACCTAGAAGCCATAGAAATGACTTTTCATGTAATAATAAAGCTTAATTACAACATGATGAGGTTAGATTATTAGATATGATACTACCTGTGCATATGACTTTTGGCTTTGTACAAGTTGAGATGCCAGAAATGACACACAAGTTGGCAGGATTCTATTCAGTTTTGCAGAAATCAAAACTGAGTAAGATTTTAGTGAGCTACCATGCTAAAACCCCTACTTTGAGCTACTCTGTTGTACTTAGGAGTTTTATTATTACAAAACCATAAAAGCAACCTTTTTATGATAGTAGCTAGTGTTCTCTAGTTGGCTTAGTTGCACTACAAAAATTTCCCCACTTGTGCAAGAATTAGACAATGTGACAATGACAGAATTAAGTGGGAGTTCATATCAAATAATTCTAAACAGGAAACATTTATTGGACACCTACTGTGCTTATACTTTAAAATTTCATTTTAAATACATATTAAGAATCAATGCAGTTGTACACTTTAAAAGGTGGAATTTTATAGTATTTGAATTATCCTATATAATAAAAGGCTAATATGCAAATCAACCAATCAGGAAACAAAATGATTGGTTGCTATGACACACAGTGACCACCAGGGGGTAGACGCTCAACACAGGAGCTGCCCCTGGTGGTCAGTGCGCTCCCACAGGGGGAACATCGCTCAGCCAGAAGCCCTAAGCCAGCCTCACTGCTGGCAAGTGCAGCAGTGGTGGCAGGAGCCTCGCCCGTGGGGAGCGGGCCTAAGCCATCAGTTGGACATCCACCGAGGGCTCCTGGACTGCGAGAGGGCACAGACTGGGTTGAGGACCCCAACCCCAAGTGCACGAATTTCGTGCACCGGGCCTCTAGTATCTAATAAAGATGGTGGTTTTGGGGGTTTTTTTATTGTTGTTAATCCTCACCTGGGTATATTTTCCCATTGATCTTTTAGAGAGAGTGGAAGAGAGAGGGAAAGACAGAAAGAAACATTGATGTGAAAGAAACAGAGTGATTGGTTGCCTCCTGCATGGGCCCTGACCAGGGCTCAGGCAGGGAGGAGCTTGCAACCAAGGTATATGCCAGTGATGGCGAACCTATGACACGCGTTTCAGAGGTGACACGCGAACTCATTTTTTTGGTTGATTTTTCTTTGTTAAATGGCATTTAAATATATAAAATAAATATCAAAAATATAAGTCTCTGTTTTACAATGGTTGCAAATATCAAAAAATTTCTATATGTGACACGGTACCAGAGTTAAGTTAGGGTTTTTCAAAATGCTGATACGCCGAGCTCAAAAGGTTCGCCATCACTGGTATATGTATGCCCTTGACTGGAATTGAACCTGGAACCCTTTGGTCCCCAGGCCAACGCTCAATCCACTGAGCCAAACCAGCTAGGGCAATATGTTATTTTTAAAAGTACGTATAGTTTCTTTACTTTCTTTTCTGTTACATTTTGTATGAAAAATCCCTAAGAATATAAACCTAACTTCAAATATCAATGTTTCTTTATTCATTTAATACTGTTTACATTTTGGAAGTATAAAAAGGGTGGATATACCATTAATAAAATTGAGCTGTACAATTTATGTCATGTCGTGTTATTTGAAAAAGTTATATTGACAATATGTTCAATAGCAATCTTTTTTTTTTTCCTTCTTTAGTTATGTTGGAGGCTTCTGCAGAGAACATTTTACAGCAGGACTTTTGCCATGCTATCAAAGTGGGAGTAAAACATACACAACAAATAATTCAGGGCATCCAGCAGTTGGTAAAAGAAATTGGTATTACCAAGAGGACACCTCAGAAGTTATTTACCCCTTCATCAGAGATTGTGACATACACTCATAAGTAAGAACATCTGTGCAAAAGAAACTGTGAAAGCTCTGGCTGGGTGGCTCAATTGGTTGGAGCATCCACCAGTCAGGGCACATGCCTAAGTTTCGGGTTCAATCCCCAGTCAGGGTGCATATGACAGGCAACCAATTAATGTTTTGCTTGCTCTCTCTCTCTCTCTCTCTCTCTCTCTCAAAATTAATGAATATATCCTCAGGTGAGGATTTTTTAAAAAGAAACAAATTGTCACCAGATTTCATTTCCTCTAAGAAAAATACTTCACATGGAAGCACTGTCCATGTATTTCTCAAGTAGCACCCTTCTAGTTTTGTTTGTTTGTTTTGTTAATCCTCACCTGAATATATTATTTTTTTCCACTGATTTTTAGTGGAAGGGTGGGAAAGAGGGTGAAAGAGAGAGAAACATTGATGTGAGTGAGACACAGCAATTGGTTGCCTTCCACACATGCCCAACCGGGGCCCTGATCAAATCTGCAACCCAGTATGTGCCCTTGACTAGGAAATAAACCTGCAACCCTTTGGTGCTGGGCTGATTCTAATCATTGAGCAACACTGGTCAGGGCAGCACCCTTAAAAGTCATTGCATAAATGTCAATCTAATGCTTTAAAAAGGATAAACCCACACACCTCTTCAGTGGCCTAAGTGTGAATTTTAAATGAAAGGGGAGTGAGTTTATTGGTCACGATTCAAATAATTCCGATATCTCTCCTTGTCAAGGAAAAAGAGAATACAGCATAAGGTATTTGAGTAAGGAAACTGTTGAGGTTTTCAAAAAGAAATCAGATATAACCACACTATATGCCAGTGCTTAGAACAATGCCTGCACATAGGCAGGCACTCAGTAAATATGAATGAATCACCAGAAAAGTATTTCACTTATTTAAAATAAATTGAAAAAGTTAATATTTCCCTTAGTATCAGCCAGATTAAAGAGTATATAAACTGTCCCCAATAAAAGAGTTGTCTGCAACAACAGCCTGAATGGAGAGAAGAGAAAAAAAGCAAGATGTTAAAAAAGAGAGAGTATAAAAAAAATCTAATACCATGTGTGATTCTCTTGAGAAGTAAGGAGAAAGAAATTTGTATTCTGTATTGTATTATAAGTAGCAAACAGAATAGCAGTGTTAAAGAGCAATAAATACATTTTTAAATTCTTTATGCAATGTTTAAATATTTTAGCTCATTAAATATTTCATTTTTATAATAGACACTGCCTTGTGTTTCCAAATATTATGCTGATGTTTATCTTGTCTTAAAATAGACTTGCCATGGAAAGACTCTACGCAGTTTTTACAGATTATGAACATGATAAAGTAGGTATACATGGATTTTGTCTTAAGTAGTTGTCCTGGGAATTCTTTTTGTCATAACTCACATAAATTGTAAATGAATGTCAGTCCTATTTTTATTAAAAAGATGTCTAAACAGAAAGCTAAATAACAACCTAGCTATTTGCTTCTCTGTTCTTTTGTTCATTAATACAAGCTATAGGGACATGTAAGTATATTTGAATGAATTTATATACCAGTAATATTTCTTATAAATCAATAAATAGTTCTAATCTTTTAAAGAATTCTACCATTAGAGAAATCTGAGTAGTTACAATGTGTTAATTGTAAAATAATTTTAAAATAGAAATGTTGAACATTGCTATGTATTTATAAGAACTGAACCTCAACTTTCTTTTAGATTTCCAGAGATGAAGCTGTTAACAAGATAAGATTAGATACAGAGGAACAACTAAAAGGTATTCTATTTTTTTTAAGGCATTTAAAGGAATAGATTTTTAAATTTTTGGATGTGAAACCTTGAAGAAATCAGTTATTCTTATTGCTCCTTAGTTTTACCTTTAGGAAATTTGTGATTATGATACATCCCAATGTTACTGTTAAATTCTATGATTGTTCTCAGCACTGAACCTGACACAGTGGGCACCAATAAATGTTGAATGTGAAATATTCCTGATCTTTTCTGGATCAGATTATTATACTCTAAGATGAGTATCCTTGTATCCTGTCAAGGATACCTGAAAACCTGGAAAATGTTCTTTAAAATTCTTGAGTTCTTAATCTGTGAAACTGTAATACTAGTAATATCTGGTTTATGAGGATTAAATGAATGAATCATTTACATCTGTGCCTGGCATATAGCAAGGGTTCAATATATGTTAACTGATGCTGTTATTAATATCATATGGAATGGTGAAATTTACATTTTAGAGAATTTAGCTCTCTAGAAATTAAGCAAAGGATTTTATTGTATAATATCAATCACACAAGCTGAATATATAACAAACGACATATATTTCTTAATTTTTGCTGCTAATCAAATGACCTGTCATCTAGTTATCTATATATACATAAAAGCCTAATATATGCAAATTGTCCCCTCCCGGAGCTCAACCAGGAGACTGGGAGTTCGATCTCTCACTATGACATATGCTGACCACCAGGGGGCGGCGTAGAATGAAGGAAGGCCCCAGCCAGCAGCTGGGTAAGGGAGGCCCCAGCCGGCAGCCAGAAGGCCTCGATCGGCCCTGATCACTGGCCAGGCCTACGGACCCTACCTATGCATGAATTTCATGCACTGGGCCTCTAGTTTTAAAATAAAACTGCCGTTAGCGTTGATATTAAGGCCATTACCTGTAATTACCCTTGAAAAGGTTTGGTCTTCTCTCACTATGTTTCATCTTATTAAGAATGAAAGTTGTGTCCAGCTGGTGTGGCTCAATGGTTAAGCATCGACCTATGAACCAGGAGGTCACAGTTTGATTCCCAGTCAGGGCACATACCTGGGTTGCAGGCTCAATCCCCAGTGGAGGGGGAGGTTGCTTTTTCTCTCTTCATTCATGTTTCCATCTCTCTATCCCTCTCCCTTCCTCTCTGAAATCAATAAAAGTATATTTTTTAAAAAGAATGAAAAGTTGTATAATACCTATTACCTTACTTAAAAAGAAAAGTTATTTTGTGTTTGTATTATACATAGTAGAATATCTTCATGACTCTCTGGGTTCATAGGATAATATTTTAAATGCTTTGTTAGTAATTATTTTCCTCTCCAAGTGCAACCCAGTTAAAGCATAAAAGTTCATATTGAAGTATAATACTTAAAATCATTCTTGCTTGACAAAGATACAATACTTAATATATATCTTTCTGTGACTATATTTTATGTTCCAGTTACTTTAAATTTATATTTCTAAATCAAGTGCTTGAGATAATGGTGCTTAAAGCTTGACATCAATCAATTGATAAAGTAAAGTAGCTTAACATGTAAAAGCATAAACCTAGCCCTAACCAGTTTGGTTCAGTGGACAGAGCGTTGGCCTGTGGACTGAAGAGTCCCAGGTTCGATTCCAGTCAAGGGCATGTACCTTGGTTGTGGGCACATCCCCAGTAGGGGGTGTGCCAGGAGGCAGCTGATCCATGTTTCTCTTTCATTGATGTTTCTAACTCTCTATCCCTCTCGCTTCCTCTCTGTAAAAAAATCAATAAAATATATTAAGTAAATAAATAAAAGCACAAGCCTAGTCCTGGCTGGGTTGCCCAGTAGGTTAGAGTGTTGTCCCACAATGCCAAGGTTGTGGGTTCAATATCCAGTCAGGGCACATGTAAGAATTAACCAATGAATGCATAAATAAGTGGAACAACAAATCAATATTTTTCTCTCACTCTCCCTTCTTCTAAGATAAATGAATAAAAATTTCTTAAAAAATAACTAAATAAAAGTTTAAGCCTAGGGAGACAGATCTATATTCAGATCATAGCTGTGTCTGTTACTACTTATCTCAGGTAGTCTTTATCACCTCTTTAGGCCTGCTTTGTTTTCTTCTGTAGAATGGAGATAATAATAGAATTTACCTCCTTAAGTTCTTATAAAGATTAAAGACATTAAAAAAAAAAGTACCGGGGTCATGAAAGAACTTGGTAAATGTTAGGGATTTGTAATATACAAAGAAAATTATTCCTCTATTTGCAGACTAAGATAAAAGTTCCTCAGGCAAAGCAGTGAAGGTGACTGCTCTTAAAGGTGTCATTTAGACTTTTTCATAATACAGTAGGCTGGATTTGTCAGGTAACATAATGCAATAGAGAGCTGATTTCAAAGCACTATTCTGGTACAAAGCAAACTAAGTTCCCAATAATAGTACATTTGAGGTATAATACTTGTGTGTCTCCTATTTGAGAACATTTTATTTATCTACTTCGTTAACCTGAGGACTAAATGTTCAGAGTTAACTCCCTTAGTTTACTTCCATAGTTAATTGATTTGATACTGTGAACTTACAAGAAATCCTATCTTCCAAAAAAAGATAACCTTTTTTTTGTTTTTCTTTCTTGTATAGAAAAATTTCCAGAGGCTGATTCATATGAACTAATAGAATCGTTCAATGTTGTTGCAAAAGAGGTTTTTAGAAGTATTATTTTGAATGAATATAAAAGGTAAATATATCATTTTTTAATGGAATTGAAGCATGCACTGTCTCTGCAAGTTGCCTTGAAAATGGCAGCTTTCTCAAAGCAATGAGCTGTTCTTTAAGTAAACAGGAGAGAATTATCCTATTTATTTTATAATTGGGTGCCTGTAGAAGGGTGTGTAAATTTTGTGGATGTGTTTGACTCTCTCTCTGTGGGCCTTTACAGCCCTGACTGCATGTAACAATCACTTGCAGAGCTTTTTAACAATACAGGTGTATGGGTAACAACCCCCAAGATTCTGATTCAGTGGGTATTAGGGTGAGGCCCAAGTAAAGTTCTTCAAGTTCTACAGGTGATTATGATATGCAGCTGGGGTTGAGACCTTCCTGATAGGGATAAAGTAATATATTATTTTTCCAACACGGCCTTATACACTTATTTCTTTTATTGCTATAGGTGTGATGGTCGGGATTTGACTTCACTCAGAAATATAAATTGTGAGGTAGATATGTTTAAAATTCTCCATGGATCAGCATTATTTCAAAGGGGACAAACACAGGTAATAATATGTAAAAAGCTATAATTATTTGCTGAATCAGGATTGCTTAATTAGATCTAATAGAGGTACATTATGTGAATGCTGTAAGTTTTTATCATTGGAATATACTAATCAGATTAATATCTAATTTTTTAAAAAATTTCTTAAAAGCTTTTTTGAGGTACATATAAATGAATCACTCATATTCCTTAGTTTATAGGATATTGTCTATTCAAGATCCTCAATTTATTTTCTCCATTTAGTATGTACCTCAGTCTATTCTTTTTCCTTACATAGGCACCCATTCTCTTGTATTTAACATGTATGTGTATCTGTTGTTTTGTGTATATTATGCTTTGTACCTCCTTTTTCTTCTATTAATCCCTAATTTAACTTTGCCAATCTAATGGGTATAAAGTGGTGTATCACTGTTTTCATTTGTGTTGCCCTAATTATGAGTGAGATATTCTATAATAATAAAAGCATAATATGCAAATTGACTGAACAGCCGAACAGCAGAATGACCATCTGGATGACCATGCTATGACACGCACTGGTGCTAGGCCAGATTGGTCGGGAGGCCCCACCATCGCCCCACGAGTGCCCCACAGAGGGAGGCCCAGGCCACCAGCCGGTAGGGCGATCAATCAGGGGGGCTCCGCGATCAATCGCCCCGCAGAGGGAGGCCCAGGCTACCCGGCCAGCAGCGCTGCAAGAGGGCATAGCCGGGCTGAGGGACATCCCCCAAGAACCCCCCTTTGCTGAGTGCACAAATTTCATGCACTTGGCCTCTAGTCTTTATATAATAGCCAGTCAATATGGTCACTGTATAAACCATACCCTGGGGGTTGTATACCTCTAGGACCCTATTTTCATATAGTGTCCCTGGAGCTGTGTGCAAAGTGGTAGCACTGGTTCAGGTTTGCTCTTTTTTGGTTTACCTGTTCATATTCTTTGGGCATTTTTTTTCAGTATGGTTAACTGTCTTTTTTCTGCTATTTTTCAGTGATTTTTTAAGTGTTTCATATGTTACTCCTTTTAGTAACCAGAATTTGTATGTATTATCTCCCTCTTTCTCATATGCCTTTTAACTTTGTTTGTGGTAGCCTGCTATATGTCTACTACTGTATGTCTACAATGAACCTGAAATCTTTAGTTTTGATGTAATTAATCCTTCCCTGTTCAACTTTTGTGGTTTGTGTTTTTCAAGTCATATTTAGAAATTTCCTTCCTTACCCCAAAGTCACAAAAATATGCACTTACTTTCTTGTCTATTAATGTTATAGTTTTAGCTTTCAAATTTAGACCATTGATCTATCTTGGAGTTTATTCCTGCACATGGTGCAAGGTGGAAACCTTCAGAATGAGCCAATTTTACAAAACTGTTTTTTAGTATTTCATTTTTTTCCCATTGATTTGCAATGTCACCTAATTTTCAAAGTATACAAATACATTTTGAAATATATCCTCCTCCACTTTTCTATGAGTTTCCTGGCCCATTTTCAAATTGTTTTAATTATTATCATCTTAGTATATCTTAATATATGAAAAGCAAATCCTTGTTTATTCTCCCCTCTCCTTCGATTATTATCTTAGGTATTATGTTACATTTGTGCCTTCGTTTGAATTTTACTATTATATCAAGTTCTGAAAAATATTTAGATTTAAATTTCACTGAATTTATGAATTCATTTGAGAAATGATATTTTTACAATTTAAATCACAGTCTTTACAAGAATATAGTCTACCTCACTTTTGAGTCAGGTTTTTTTTATGCCTCTTAATAAAGTTTTTTAAATAACTCCATTAGGATATTATACATACTTTTGCTAACCGTTCTGACACTCTCTGCCTTTTAATTGGACTTAGTCCATTAATGTTCAGTTTAAGTAGTGATGTGATTGAACTTAGGTCTGTTATTTCATATTAGTTTTGTTTGGCCCCTCTGTTTTTGTTTTTCTGTTCTTTCTGACTTCTTTTTGGATTAATCAGGTTGTTGTTTTTTTAATTTCATTTTAATTTGTCTATTTGCATTTTAGCTCTACCTCTGCATTTTTCAATGGTTACCATAGAGATTACAATATACAGCTTTAACTTTTCAGTCTTTCTAGAGTTAATTTTGTACCACTTCACATAAAATGAGGAAGTTTGCAACCATTTAGGTCTATTTATCCCTTCTTCCATTCTTTATACTGTAGTTGGCTTATGAGCTACATCTACATGTTATAAACTCCACAAGGTTATGTTAAAACTTTTATTTCAGTCATGTATTTTAAAGAAGGTAAGAGGGAAAGATTTTTTTTATATATATTGACCCATGTATTTACCATTTCTAATACTTTTTATTTCTTCCTGAAGATCCATGTTTACAACTAGTCCTCCATTAGTCTTGTCCTGTGGGTTTTCTGACAATTCAAATAAATTTATTTGAAATGTCTTTATTTTGCATTTAAACACAAAGAATCTTTTTGCTGGATATAGATTTTGTGTTTTGGAGTGGTGGGTTTTTTGCGGGGGAGGGATTGTTTGTTTGTTTGTTTTGCACATAAAAATGTTCCAATGGAGTCTTCCCCTCCATTTTCAGCTGATAAAAAGTTGGGACTCATTCAAATCATTGTTATTGTACATTATTGTTTTCTTCTGGGTGCTTTCAGGATATTGTCTTTGGTTTTCAGCAGTATGACTGTGAACAGTGTGGTTTTCTTTGTATTTATCCTGCTAACGGTTTCCTGAGCTTGAACCTATAAATTTGTCTTTCATTTAACTTGAGAAATTTCAGCCATAATTCTTCAAATATTTTTTGGTATCTCACTCTCTTTTCTCTCCTTCTGGGATTGCAAGTACATCTGTTAGTCCTCTTGAAATTGTCCCACAGGTCCCTGAGACTATGTTCTCCCTCCATTCCTTCTATTCTTTAGATTGGGCAATTTCTATTAATCTGTCTTCTTGTTCACTGACTCTTGTTATCTCCTTTCATTTATGAGATAACATATTTTTCAGTTCTAGAATTTCCATTTGGTTTTTTTTTTATGTCCTTGAATATAATAGCTATTGAAAGTCCTTGTCTGTTAATCTAACATCTGAATTAGCTCAGGGTCAATCTCTATTCATTGTCTTTTTCTCTTGAGGATGGGTCCCATTTCCTATTTTTTTGTAGGTTGTATCTTGAATGTTTTGAATGATATATTGTAGAGTCTCTGGATTATGTTAAGTCCCTTCAAAGAAGATTAATTTTTTTAATGCAATTTTATTGGCTGGACCTTCATTGAGGCTTTCTTTATGGTCAGGTTTTCTGAATATTCCTTCCTCCTCCCCTAGCACTTCTAGTACAATGCTTTACATATGTAGTCTGTGTGATATTAGACCTTCAGGTTATTGATGATTATTGTATTAAGTACCATGTGTAGATTTGTATAGATTATACTTATCCCATTTTTTTAAGAGCTAATTGGGTTCTTCAGATATTTCTCATTTTCATCTTTGCCATTAGTAAACTAAAGCCTGACAAATTTTCTTTCTTCTTTAGGTGTTTTGTACTGTCACATTTGATTCATTAGAATCCAGTATTAAGTCGGACCGAATTATGACAGCTATGAAGTAAGTTATGTTTTTAGGTTATGATGTCCCCATGTATAATTGAAGCTCATGTGGTATATTATTATTCATTATTACTTTTTAAGACCTGTACCTCTCTACTTTTTTCTATTTACATAATTGTAATTTCAAGGGACTTTTTATATTGTCTAACTCATTGGTCAAAACAAATATTGGTAAAGAATTTAATTCTTTAATATGGGTACATTTACTTTATTCTCTGTCTCTAGAACCATTCCTCAGGACACATTTCCAAGTTAATCTGGAATGGATAGATTTTTCTGTTACGAAGAAGAGAGCAAGTAAAAAGCAGGAATCCAGTTGCTGAAATGAATCTGATGGCTGTTACTAAATGATAAAACCTTGTCTAATCCCAAGGCACATTTGAATTTGTGTTCAGAAATAGTTGGCTCTCTTCTGTTCCTAAAACATCAGCAATAAAATCCTGTTGGCCAATTTCATATGATAAGAATCTATATTACAATCCTCACTAGCATTACTGCATCAACGTCCTAGGACTCATGGTCACCATAGCATTCTTTTCTCAGTGCCTAACAGGGTTGCTTCCCTTTCCCTGGTTAAGGGTTTTGAAAGACTATAGGACTGCCTCCCTCTTCTTACTGCCCAACTGATGAGGATAATCTCCTGTATCTTCATGATAGCATCACTAATTGTTTTTCATGTATCTAATAAAATTGACAGTAAAGCTGTTTGTATAAGATTGGAATGTTCATCATAATCATAATCCTTTGGAGGAGCTCTTATACTTTGTATTATAAATTCTCATCTGGGCCCAAACTGGGTTGCCCTGCTCTTCTTCACACTGACTCTTTTTTTAAGGAGCCAACACAGCTTCAAACTCTGAAAAGATCTTTGCCTGTCATATCTTCTGATTGCTCTCAGTTATATCATTTCAGTTACTGATCTTCAATTCACATTTGACTGGGAGAAAGATCCTTAGACTTAACTAATGGGTTTATAACATGTATGATTCTCCCAATAGTTAATACTTTAAAAGATGGTTTCAGTATTCAAATCTGGATATTTAAGTGCAAAACTGTCTTCCTAAATCTCTGCAGAATTCAATCATTAGCCCCAGAAAAAATACTGTCTCTGACATCCTTCTAATTCTTCTCGTTTTCAGTTTCAGACCAACTCTCTAATACCCAATTGTGTTGTTTTTTAAATCCCTTTTAATTGTATATTGAAATAATTTTGTATCTGTATAATGGTTTGAATATTATGCTTTTTGTTTGTAGTGGAATAAAAGATAAAAATTTCATGCTGCACTATGAGGTAAGGTGAATTTTTTATTAAAATATTTTATGAAAAATGTTTAGGATACGGCAAAGTTGAAAGAATTTTACAATGAATATCTGTATACCCACTACCTAGGTTCTACCATTTACATTTTACTATGCTAGTTTTATCATATATCTGTTAAGGTGGATTTGGGGACTTTTACTTTATTGCATACAGAAGGGATTTAGAAAGATAAGTAGTAGCTTTCCAATCAGCAACTTCTGTTCTCAGTCATACATTAAAGTATAGTAGGCAATATTGTTTTAGTCAAGAAAGAGTTGTACTTATTCACATGTTGTCAAACAACAATCGGGCTTTTCAATACCTCAACTGGCAAATTACCTTCTCTCTTATACTTCATTTATATGTTCATATTTTTACTCAGTTGATTAGCAGTCAAAGAACTGATGTATTTAATATTAAAGCACTTTATATGAAATTATTACATCTAATTGAGTCTGTCATTGACTTTATTCACAACTTATTGTAAAGGACCAGACATGACATATAATATTTTAATCAGGTGTCCCTTATAAATGTCCTCTTGTGGATATACCCAAGTGCTATAGAAGCACATCCTCTATCATGAGCTAAAGAACACATAGCAATCTTTTTTAAAAGGGCAGATCCGAAATGTGTAGCTCTAGCTGATATTGGTAAAGAGGTAGGGGAGGGCATAGGAAAAAACTATGGGCTATGTTGTATCATCACATTTATTTTTAAATATGTTTTATTGATTTTTTACAGAGTGGAAGGGAGAGAGATAGAGAGTTAGAAACATCGATGAGAGAGAAACATCGATCAGCTGCCTCCTGCACAACCCCTACTGGGGATGTGCTCATAACCATGGTACATGCCCTTGACCGGAATCGAACCCAGGACCTCTCAGTCCGCAGGTTGACGCTCTATCCACTGAGCCAAACCGGTTTCGGCTCATCACATTTTTTAAAATAGTTTTATTGTAAAGTAAAATACAGGTAATGAAAACCATGTAAAACGGCATATGGTTTAATGAGTTTTTTAATCACTGCCTTGTGTTTTTAGTGTACATCCCTAGCTACTGTAGTTTAGTCTTGCCCATTTAAAAATGTTGGTATTTCAAGTCTCTTTTAACGCACAGATTTCTCCTTCATTACATTCATTTCTTTATAATCTGTCTGAGGCCTCAGAGCCATTTGAACTATAGAATTCACCAGTCAGGGTGGTGCTGCATTCATGGTGCAGTTCAGGATGTTCCTCTGTCCTCCTCTCTCCTGCAAATTGACTGCTAAATCCAGAACTTAATCAGATTCCTTTAATTCATCGCTCCTTAAAAATATTTTGTTTTGAAAAACTGGAATTCCAGATTTTTATGGTTAATTTCCAAAATTTTTAAATGATCACAACTAATTCATATCCCTTAAGACAACATAATCCTATATAATAAAAGGGTAATATGCAAATTGACCAAACAGCGGAACAACTGGTCACTGTGATGCGCACTGACCACCAGGGGGCAGACGCTCAACACAGTAGCTGCCCCCTGGTGGTGTGCTCCCGCACGGGGAGCTCCGCTCAGCCAGAAGCCAGGCTGACAGCTGGTGAGCGCAGCAATGGTGGCGGGAGCCTCTCCCACCACTGCAGCAGCGCTAAGGATATCTGACTGACAGCTTAGGCCTGCTCCCAGTGAGCCGTCAGTCAGACGTCCCTCAATGGCTCCCAGACTGTGAAAGGGCGCAGGCCGGGCTGAGGGACTCCCCTTCCACCCCCCACTCAAGTGCACAAATGTCATGCACCCGGCCTCTAGTAATCAAATAAAAGTTTACAGCCTCTGTCTAAAGTAAAACCCTTACTGGAAAAGATTTGTTTCCTCCAGTGTGGATTTTTTTTTTTTAATCTGGCCTTGTTTTGGGTTGGGGTTTTTTTTGCCTTATTATAAAAATATATTTTTCCCTGACCATTGTGGCTCAGTTGGTTGGAATATTGTCTGATAGACCAAGAGCTCACATGTTCAGTTTCTGCTCAGGGCATATACCTGAGTTGCAGTCAGATCCCAGCTGGGTGAGTACGGGAGGGAGGCAACCTTTGTTCTCTTACAGCGGTGTTTCTTTTCTCTTTCCTCTCTCCCTCTTCCTTCCTCTCTCTATAAAAATAATAAGAAAACATATTCTCAGGTGAAAAAATATATACTTGTTATTGTTAGTAATTTAAAAATTTCTATAACTATTCACTTCCCATCTGATTCACAATACACTAGAAATACCTGCTTTTAGCAATATAGTGTATATATGGATATCCAGACATTTTCTCTGTGTGTGTGTGTGTGTGTGTATCTATATTCTTTTTTAATTTTAACAAATTGGAATTCTACAGTTTTGTAACTTGTTTTATTATTTTGGTAATATATCTTGGATATCTTTCCATGTCAGTCATATATGTATGTGGGTTTATTTTGTTTTTAAGTTTCCTCCTTATGCAACAAATGAAATTGGCAAAGTCACTGGTGTAAATAGAAGAGAACTTGGGCACGGTGAGTACAAATTTGTAAACTTATATGGTATTCTTACAGAGACATTTTTTTTGCTCATTATTTTTTTTTCTAATTTAGGTGCTCTTGCTGAGAAAGCTCTGTATCCTGTTATTCCCAAAGATTTTCCTTTCACCATAAGAGTCACATCTGAAGTCCTGGAGTCAAATGGTATGACATTGAAATATATTTTTCATAGTCAAAAAGATCAGATTCCCTGTTATATTCTTTTTTTTAATATATTTTTTATTGATTTCAGAGAGGGAAGGAGGAGAGAGAAACATCAATGATGAGAAAGAATCATCGACTGGCTGCCTCCTACAAGCCCCCTACTGGGGATCGAGCCCTGACCCCAAGCATGCCCTTGACTGGAATTGAACTCAGGACCTTTCAGTCCACAGGCTGATGCTCTATTCACTGAGCCAAACCAGCTAGGGCACCCTTGTTATATTCTTAACTTTTCAGAACTAATGTTACATTGTTTATTACTACAGTGTGTTTAGTTAATCATAGAGTTGACTGAATCTGTTCTATCTAATTAGATGTTTTGAAAGCAATGTTAAAACAAATATTTCTCTTTATCTGTTACTAGAGGCCAGGTGCACGAAATTCATGTACTTGGGGTGGGGAGGTCCCTCAGCCCAGCTTGCGCCCTCTTGTAGTCTGGCACCCCTCGCTCCTTACCGCCTGCCTGCTCACTGCTCCATACCGTTAGGCTTGCTGCTCCTTAGCACTACCAAGGAGGCGGGAGAGGCTCCCACCACCACTACTGCACTTGCCAGCCATGAGCCTGGCTTCTGGCTGAGTGGCGTTCCCCCTGTGGAAGTGCATTGACCACTGGGGGCAGCTCCTGCATCGAGCGTCTGCCCCCAGGTGGTCAGTGTGCATCATAGCGACCAGTCGTTCCACTGTTCAGTCGATTTGCATATTAGGTTTTTAATAAAAGGCTAATATGCAAATAGACCAAACGGCGGAACAACCAAACTGGTCACTATGTTGTGTGCTGACATCAGGGGTCGTGCACAGAACATGGTGGATGTTGGCCACGGCGGGATGGTGGAGCAGGTGAGCGGGGACACCAGACCAAGGTGGGGCGCCAGCTACTGCCATCGGGGTGAGCCTCTAGTGGTTACTGAAAATTCTTTGCTCCCGTGGGCCATGGTCCTGCCCGGTGCTTGCACCTGCTGCCGGCGCCGGCCCTGCTCGCACCCGCTGCTGGGACCAGAGCCACCGCTCACACCCACTGCCAGCATCCAGCACTGTCCCTGATCACTCGGTGCTGTCAGCTGTGCAAGCAGTGGCTGCCAGCCCCAATCACCCCTCAGACTTCTCCACCTCCCCCTGCTCCTGAGGGGAGACAGCTACTGCCATCGGGGTGAGCCTCTAGTGGTTACTGAAAATTCTTTGCTCCCGTGGGCCATGGTCCTGCCCGGTGCTTGCACCTGCTGCCGGCGCCGGCCCTGCTCGCACCCGCTGCTGGCGCCAGAGCCACCGCTCACACCCACTGCCAGCATCCAGCACTGTCCCTGATCACTCGGTGCTGTCAGCTGTGCAAGCAGTGGCTGCCAGCCCCAATCACCCCTCAGACTTCTCCACCTCCCCCTGCTCCTGAGGGGAGATTGATCGGGGCCGACAGCCGCCTCTCGTACCCACTACTGGCAACAGCCCCGCTCACACTCACTGCCAGTGCCAGAGCCGCTGCTCACACCCACTGCCAGCACCGGCTCCGCTCACAACCGCAGCCGCTGCCTGGTGCTGGTTCCAATCGCTTGGCACCATCAGCGGGTGCGAGCAGTGGCTGCTGGCCTTGATTGCCCCTGAGGGCTTCTCCACCTCCCCCTTCTCCTAAGGGGTAATCAGGGCAGCAGCTGCCACTCGCAGCCGCTGATGGCATAGCTCTGCTCGCACCCGCTGCTGGCACCAGCCCCAATAGCTCTGCGCCTTCAGCAGGTGGGACCC
>NW_006383011.1:9506453-9511743 GCF_000327345.1 Myotis davidii
CAGTGGCGGCCAGCCCCAATCACCCCTCAGACTTCTCCACCTCCCCCTGCTCCTGAGGGGAGATTGATCGGGGCCGACAGCCGCCTCTCGTACCCACTACTGGCAACAGCCCCGCTCACACTCACTGCCAGTGCCAGAGCCGCTGCTCACACCCACTGCCAGCACCGGCTCCGCTCACAACCGCAGCCGCTGCCTGGTGCTGGTTCCAATCGCTTGGCACCATCAGCGGGTGCGAGCAGGGGAGTGTGCGAGCAGTGGCTGCTGGCCTTGATTGCCCCTGAGGGCTTCTCCACCTCCCCCTTCTCCTAAGGGGTAATCAGGGCAGCAGCTGCCACTCGCAGCCGCTGATGGCATAGCTCTGCTCGCACCCGCTGCTGGCACCAGCCCCAATAGCTCTGCGCCTTCAGCAGGTGCGAGCAGGGCAGGTGCTGTCAGCGCGTGGGAAGGGCGGGAGCGGGACTGTCAGCAGACAAGAGTGGAGGCTGCAGTGGGAGGGGCCAGGCCCAGGGTGTGGAGGATGGGCCAAGACCCACCCCTATGCCTACCACAGCCTCACGGTCCACAGTTCCTTTCAAGGTGCACAAATTCGTGCATGGGCCCCTAGTATAGGATAAGAAATCCAGTTTGGGTTGTTTCTTTATTTTCACGAACCACAGAGCAAGGGCCAAAACTGAGTGATCCATTAGGCAAGGGGCACAGATATAAGTAGACCCCACAGAGAGAGGCTAGGTCAGTGGTGGCGAACCTATGACACACGAACTCATTTTTTGGTTGATTTGTCTTTGTTAAATGGCATTTAAATATATAAAATAAATATCAAAAATATAAGTCGTTGTTTTACTATGGTTGCAAATATCAAAAAATTTCTATGTGACACGGCACCAGAGTTAAGTTAGGGTTTTTCAAAATGCTGACACGCCGAGCTCTAAAGGTTTGCCATCACTGGGCTAGGTTAAAAGGTCATATTTAAATTTTTTAAAAAATCAGTCCATAGGTCAAGGCAAGGTAAGTCATTAAAGGCAGAAAGGGTACAGAATTCTCAATGATGTAGCAGACATAGATCAGGTGGTCATAGATTTTTTTTTTTAAGCAAAATAAAGAAAGCTCAGAATTTAAACTAGAGACTGTTCTTTACTGGGTGTGGTTAGGCTCCTGCTCATGGTCCAGTGAGAGAGCCAAAGCCCTGTATCTTTAACTACTTCTGACTAAGCAACAAAAGAGGCATGCTAGTGGTTCTGGGAGGATTCTTAGAATCAGAATTTCTAGCACTGCTCTCTCTGATGATAAAAATTTTCAATTTCTTTGCTCTTCATTGATGGACTGAATTTACTTCAATTTAAATTTAGTAGCCACATATAGCTAACAGCTATCATATATGCATCTTTATAGTTCATGATTTAAGAGAGCTTGCCTTAAGTGCTTTTAAAAAGACGAAAAGATTATTAAATTTTGTATTATAATTGAGTATTTATAAGGAAATAACCAGTACCAATAATTTTGTGTACATATGTATTTTTTAAATCAGTGTATTATAAAGTAAATATTTTTATTTTTGTAGGATCATCTTCTATGGCATCTGCATGTTGTGGCAGTTTAGCATTAATGGATGCAGGTAAAAGAATTATGTCTAAAAACTTCTAATGCTTTATTATACAGTACTTGGTTAGTATAAAATATAAGATTTCTTTCAAATTGAATATTTATTAGTAAGACTTAGAGAAGTCATATTACAACTTACCAAACCAGACCAGAAGCAAAGTAGTCACAAATATCTGCTGGCATTCCTATTTTTTTGGCTAAAAGCAATATACTGAAATTGTTTACTTGCCCTTTGTGACCCAGTAAGCTTTCTCACTGTCCAAAAGGTGGAGAGCTCCACCTTTCACTAACGTTGATTCCAGTGGTAAGACTGATAAGGGAAAAAAACCATGTAATCATCCAGACACTTTGTATAAGTTATGAGAAGAACAGTGCCACTCATAGAGTGTACACATAATTTTAAGAAGGAAGACTACAAGTGGTTAAATATAATCTTTGAGTCTGAAACAATAAAAGGGAAGGAGTCAGAAACTTAAGAGTATGTAATAACAATTATTGCCAAATAGTCACTAATGATGCTATTCGAGAAAGAAAAAGGAATCTAAAGTCACTCAAGAGGCCACACAAGGAGTACCCCTATAAGTTTACACATTTACAGTACAAGTATGAAAGATAGGACAACCTATCGAAGGACAAAATAAAAGAATGGTGTGAATATATAACATTATCTAGGGAGATTAAAATTTAAGCCAAAGGGAAAAAAGCTAAAAGCAATTAAAGGTGTTTTTCTAGTTGTGTTCCATGGAAGGGAAACAATCTGATATTTAAGGTAACTAGTAGAATACTATTCCTATTTTCACCTTCAGGCATTCATTCAACACATCTTTATTGTATGCCACCCTTGTACCAAGCACTGATCTTAGTAGGACACAAAACAAAGTCCCTGTCCTTGTGGAGCCTGCATTCATCATAATCTCAGTTTGGAAAATACAGAACAAATTCTGAAAAAGGTGAACTGAAAAGAGATTATAAGAGTTTTCAATTGTTTTAAATGAATTCAGATCTTCTGATTTAGACAAAAATCCATCCCAAGTATGACGAGTACTTCAAGATGAGATAACTGAAGTGTTTGAGAAATCAGAGTCTAGTTAGTATACCAAAGACACAAAAAGTTCTTACTTCTGAAAGCAAAGAAAGGTATTTTCTATAAAGTGTAACTCAGTGAACCTGAAAGTGACCCTCAGCAAGACTCTTAGGTACACTATAAAAAGAATGGTTTATAAGGATTTTGTAAGGGAAGAGGGCTGTGGAGAGTAGGAACCAGAGAAAGTCAAAATAAGTCATGCCATAGTAAACTAATATTTTGTTTTCAAAAATATTACTAGATTTGGAGTGAGGAGGGAGGGTACTGCTTATGCAATGTATCTAAAGTTCAGCCTTTATGATCTTTGTATAAATAATGCAGAAATTGAATCTGGATGCTAGGTGCACATTTCATAACTGGTTGAAGGATGAGCAAAGGGGATTTGTTAATCTGATGGGTTGGTAGGAGAAGGGTCTCAAGTGTAATATTTCAGGATGTGTCATCCTAAACCTTGTTCTTTTCACTATCTTTGTTCATGAGTTGACTAAGAACACAAGCCTACCAATAAAAAGGATACTGATAGAAACCAATGAATGCATAAGTAAATGGAACAATAAATTGATGTCTGTCTCTCCTTCCCTCCTCCCCCCTCTAAAATCAATCAACAAATAAAAGAGTTAAGATTACTATTATTAGAGAGAGCTTTGTGCTAAAAAGAATTATTATTAAAATTGTTTTTAAGGGGCTTTTATTGTATGTTTAAGAAAAATGAGGTAGTTAGATGACTTATTAAGATCTTTCCACCCAGTGTGGTTCAATTGGTTGAAAGATTGCTGGTTTGATTCCTGGTCAGGGCACATGCCCAGGTTTCAGGGTCAATCCCTGGTGGAGGGGTTGGAGGGCAGGCAGGAGGCAGCCAATCATATTTCACTCTCACATAAATGTTTCTCTGTCTCTCCCTCCTTCTCCCTTCCTCTCTCTCTCAATAATCAATTTGAAAATATTAAAAAAAAAAAAAAAAAGGAAAAAAAAAAAAAAAAAAAGGAACGGGGGTGGGGTGGGGTCTGTAACCAGAACCCAGAAGGAGTCAAATACCAAAGGACACAGCCAAGGTAGGGTGACCTCACAAGTGAGGGAAATTTTTTTTAAAAAAGACCTTTCCAAATTAGTTTCGGTGACTGTCAATTTAGAATACCATCCACTTACATTAAAATAAATGTGAACAGAATGATAAATATAAGTGTTAGGCTGATGTATACATCACACAGAAGTTCTCTCTCTCAATTACAGGGGTTCCTATTTCATCTGCTGTCGCGGGTGTGGCAGTAGGATTGGTGACCAAAAACAATCCTGATAAGGATGAAATAGAAGATTATCGTTTGCTAACAGATATTCTGGCAAGTATATTCACATTTTCCAATACTTAATGGTAAAGATTATACATACTTTACATGCATCTTTGCTTAAAAGAATGCTAGGACTCAAGAAATAGAGGTCCTTGTTCTTGATTTCTTCCTCTACATTTTCTCCTTGTTTTTTATAGGATGTGAGTTAAAAATATATATTACATATAAATATCCATAGTTTTGCCAAACCGGTTTGGCTCAGTGGATAGAGCGTCAGCCTGCGCACTGAAAGGTCCCGGGTTCGATTCCGGTCAAGGGCATGTACCTGGGTTGCGGGCACTTCCCCAGTGGGGGATGTGCAGGAGGCGGCTCATCGATGTTTCTCTCTCATCGATGTTTCTAACTTTCTATCTCTCTCCCTTCCTCTCTGTAAAAAATCAATAAAATATATTTTTTAATAAAAAAAATAAAATAAAATAAATATCCATAGTTTAGCTAACTTTAGGATAATCGTAAATTAATCCTTATGCTTTTAGGGAAAAACATGATCTAAAATAGTGATTTTTCAGATGAAATATTTGTAACTTAAAAGTCACAAATTGGAAGCAGTTAAAATATGTGTGTCATCTTAGAGGACACAGTTTACTATATCTAAAGCTATTTTTTAAAATTTCTCTACAATGATAATGAGTGAATTTTGTTTGTATTTAAAACTAAATCACAATTTTTTAAATTCCTTAAGGGAATTGAAGATTACAATGGTGACATGGATTTCAAAATAGCCGGCACTAATAAGGGAATAACGGCATTACAGGTATTTTTAAACTCATTTTGTTTCATTTTTATAATACTTAATAATGTCGTGAATCAGTATTTATATAATATTTGGCTTTTCCTTGTTAGGCTGATATTAAATTACCCGGAATACCATTAAAAATTGTAATGGAGGCCATTCAACAAGCCACAGGTAAGCCAAGCCAGTGTGCCTCATTCTCCTTTCATCATTATCTACTTTGTTAATGGAACTCTAATTCCCAGTAGGCTTATTATAAAAAACTAGAGGCCCGGTGCACAAAAATTTGTGCACTCAGGGAGGAAGGGGTTCCCTCAGCCCAGCCTGTGCCCTCTCGCAGTCTGGGACCCCTCAGGGGATGATCATCTGCCGGCTTAGGCCCGCTCCCTGGGGGATTGGGCCTAAGATGGCAGTCAGACATCACTCTGGCAGCTTGGGAGTCCTTGCGGGATGCCCACTTGCCAGCGGGGAGAATGCCTAAGCTGCAGTCGGACATCCTTAGTGCTGCTGAGGAGGCGGGGGGGGGTC
>NW_006383011.1:9512061-9524337 GCF_000327345.1 Myotis davidii
TGCGCTAAGCTCTGAGGCCAGCTGGCTGAAAGCAGCTATCTGGAGCTTGTATATAATTGCAACATTTTTTCTTAGACTGCAGCTCAGAGGCTGGCAGCAGCAGGTGGGGAACCTTGGCTTCCTCCTTCACTGGAGCAAGCAAGCCTCCTGTTCTCTTCAGCTGCCTGGCTGTCAGCCGCCATCTTGGTTGGCAGTTAATTTGCATATCACCCTGATTAGCCAATGGGAAGCGTGTCAGAGGTACAGTTAATTACCATGTTTGTCTATTATTAGATAGGATAGGCTTATTAGAAAGCATTGCTTTAGAAAATGAAATTTCATGTAACACCCTCGATCAAGAAGTATTAAGTTATTAGACATATAACTAACCACCAAAGTGGGAGGCCACTAAAAATTCAAATTTTTCAAATTAAGTAACTTTCTAAGATAATAATAATAGAGAAGGAAATACAAGTAGAACTGTTAAGGTAACAAATGTGAAGAGCTTTTATTATTAAGCTAAAAATTTGAATTTTATGCCATAAAAACTAAGACAACTGCTGTTATAACTTATCATATTTAGTTTATGTAATTACTATTTTTATTATATTTTTAATCTCTCCTAGTGGCAAAGAAGGAGATACTACAGATTATGAACAAAGTTATTTCAAAGCCTCGGGCATCTAGAAAAGAAAATGGACCTGTTATAGGTAATAAAATTATTACTGATTTCATGATAAATGTTAATATATGAAAATATATTATGATTTTTCAATATTTGTAACTCCATACACAAATCTATTTTAAAACTTCTATGATTTAAATGCTTTAAATTTGGGGGAATATTGATATTAGAACTTTCAGTAATTTTAATCAGTAGCAAATTGTTTTCTATTTCATACTGAAATAATTGTACATGTATCTAGGCCAAAAAATTCTTAAGTAACCAGGACATGTTTTGGATTCATATATGTATTTATTTATATTTTTGTCTATACTACATTTCAGAAACTGTTCAGGTTCCATTATCAAAACGAGCAAAGTTTGTTGGACCAGGTGGATATAATTTAAAAAAACTTCAGGCTGAAACAGGTAAGTGTTATATGAAGTTTGGGTTTTTTATGTAATGCTAGGCCATGTAAGTTTGTCACTTCATTTCTATTGCATTGCTTTAAAAATATATGTTTGGTAAATGAGAGGAAGACCAAAAGAAAAGAATATAACATAGATATGGCTTTACTGTAAGTTTTCTGTATGCCTATTAATAAATTAGCAAATGATCATCCTTAACTGTCTTCAAGAAGGATGACCTAGAATTCCTAGGTTTTTTGCAACAATTTAAAATCAAGCATTTAGAAAAATGTTTTAGTTTTTCATTTTAGAGTTCTGCTTTAATTTTCTCTTACAATTACTTCTGCTGTTTTTCACATAGCGTTACTCTTATTTTTAAAGAGTAAATGTAGAAATAGTAAGCTTTAATTTGTTTTTTTCTGAAAGTAATCTTTGGGTTACCTAGTACTTACCAGCTTTGAGATTATTGAAGGAGAGTGAGGAGAGTCACCTTAGCCAGTTAATATTGAGAAACTGACATGATTTCTTCCCTTATCCACTGTTCACCACTCTAAAGGATAAAAGGGAGAGAGAAGAAAAGTTGAAGAAAGAATTCTACTGTCGTCTTTACTCATAATTAAGAGAGCAAAACTAAAATCTCCAAAATTAGAACTTGCATGCTTTATCCCACCAGATTATGGGCTGCAAGAAAGAGGGGATATTGGCTAGCACAATTTGGATACATACCAGAGATGCAGGGTGTATTTGTTGGTAAATAAAGCATTGATTAAACATAGCACAACCCTGCCCAGCTACTTCCAGGTTACTTTCCTTCACTCACATCTTTTCAGACTAATCTCCACTGGAATGAGCAAGTTAACTTTAATATGTTAAATTATCTTTTTAAAAGGTGTAACCATTAGTCAGGTAGATGAAGAAACATTTTCTATATTTGCACCAATACCCAGTGCTATGCATGAAGCAAGAGACTACATTATGGAAATCTGCAAAGATGATGTAAGTATGGATCTTATAACAGTTATTTTTTCCTACTTTTTGTTACTGTTTCTTAATGAATCTTATGGCTTATTTTGCACTTACAGCAAGAGCAGCAATTGGAATTTGGAGCAGTATATACTGCAACAATAACTGAAATCAGGTAATATCAAGTAATATGTTTTATTGGTTTTTTTAATAAGATTTATATTATAAGCTTCATATATGTTTGCTTTATTTATTTAGAAGTTATGTTTAGACTATATGTCAGTTACCATATAATCATTAATTATTTTAAGGTATAAATTTATTTTCTACATCAGTTTGTAGATTTTCAGTAACATGGTTCTGTAATTACAAATTATAATAATAGATTCTTCTAACTGAATAGTTTAACCAAATTTCCCATCTTTTTAATTTTTCCAATAAACAGTTAACAAACCCAAAATAGACTATTAGCAATATTTAATTTTTCTTTCCTTTTGCTTTTTCTTTCTTTGGTATTTTTTTGTTGGTCTTAAGTACTATTTATTGCCTATGTAGTACATTTTATTTTTACTAGATAAAAAAGATTGATTTTAAGGATCAGAAAATCCTTTTCTATGAAAAAAATAAATTATCAGATGTAGCATGAATGTTCAAAGCAATTTGAAATGAATAATAAAAGGCAATTGGATAATGAAATATTAAAGGTGAGAACTACAAAATGGAATGGCTGATTTTAGATTATAGAAAATAAGAAATTTTTAAATAAAATAAGTATACCAGTTATCTAACCTCCTTCCTTAAATCACTGTGTAATAAGTTGATGGTAATTCTTAAAATATTTAATGTCAATTCAAAATTTTTTGAAAAATATTAAGAGAAATACAGAAAAAGAATATATATGTGTGTGTGTGTGTATATATATATTTATTTAAAGGCTTTTCACTGCATGATTTTCTGTTATCTTTTCTCTGTCCTTTGATACATAGTATTTAAATATTTAAATAGGGTATATTTTTAATTGAAAAAAGTAAGTATCCCTTTTAGACAATCATACTTCTTATAGTTATAAAAACATGTACTGAAACCTTAAACTTATACAATGTTATGTGTCAGTTATATCTCAATAAAACTGGAGAGAAAAAGAAAGAAAAAACATGTACTGGAGGGATTTTTGTTTTTTTATTTTCTCTTAGGAAAACATAATCACAGTTTGATTATCGATGGATACATAGATACTTAATGTTTTAACCAGGCCTATTTCCTTTTTTGTAGAGACAGTGGAGTAATGGTTAAACTATATCCA
This sequence comes from Myotis davidii, assembly GCF_000327345.1. Classification (NCBI taxonomy): domain Eukaryota; kingdom Metazoa; phylum Chordata; class Mammalia; order Chiroptera; family Vespertilionidae; genus Myotis; species Myotis davidii. The sequence goes on from NW_006383011.1 coordinate 9,515,378, forward strand.
AATATGACTGCAGTACTACTTCATAACTCACAACTTGATCAACGAAAGGTAAAAAAAAAAAAAAAGACATTTGATTTTTCAAACTGCCTTAAAATAATCATAGTGAAATTTACTGGGCTGGTGAGAACTGTACACTCTGGCCTAATATAGAAAACCAAAGCTGATAGAGATGCTGCTGACAAAAGGTTTTACATTATTTATCACAGATATTTGTTTCTCCTTCCATGACGGAATAGAAACGGTTCTTGAAAGTTTTGGGGTGAAATAACATCTAGAGTTAACACAAAGCAATTACTTAAAATAGCAATAACCCTGTTTTCCCAGTTTTCTTGACCAATCAATCAAGGCAAGATAATTCTTAGGATGTTTTTAAGTTTACTTAATCTTTGTTATATAGTTCATAGGCAGAATATGAAAATACTCAAGAAAACAATGGGACGGAGGGCAGAATAATAGGAGTATCTATTTTTACCATATATTAAAGCATAAAGCTATAGAGAACAAAACAGTTATTACTGACCCTGAAATAGATGATGCATAAAACAGAAATAAACCCAGTTATGGACAGAGAACTACATAATACAATGTTTACATTGTATTTTCAGTCAGGGAAGAATCAGAGATTATTTAGTAAATCGTATTGTTACAGCTTGTTATCATAAAGAAGGATCTCTACTCTTAATACCAAAATCCCATCTGGATCGAGAGCTAAATGTAAAAAATAAAAATAAAAAAAAATTGGGGCATGGAAGGCTGTTGAGAGAGGACTAGAATATTTTAATCTTCTGCCTGGGTAAATATTTCTCAGCACGGTATCAAAGCCAAAATGTAAATAAATTAATAATACTGTATCTCATTATATTGCAAAATTACAGTAAGATTGAAAGACATTCAACAACTTAAAGAAAAAATGCTTGTAACATATGACAAAGATTCATATATAAAGATCTTGTATAGGTCAGTAAGAAAGATGAATATCAATAGGAAAATGAGCAAAGAATATGACAGACCAATCATTTTTCAATGCCAACCAAGATATTCAAAGTTATCATTTTTCAACTTTAGGATAGTTGAAAATTCCCAGTATAGATAAGAATGTGGAAAAGAAATAGACATTCTCATAAAGTGCTGATAGGAATATAAATTGGAGCCAACTTTTTGGAAAGTATTTGGTAAATATATATGAGTACCTTTGGACCTAAGAGTTCTACATAGGTCTTTGTTCTAAGAGGACAATTAGAGTAGATGAATACATAATCATTTCAACACTGCAGTTAATTTTTTGTCAACTTTTTATTTTGGAAAATACACTGAAACCCATATCACTTTCACCTATATTTATCAATTAGGATTTGCAACCCTGGAATTTTAAAATAAAGTGACCATATATAGGGGATTCGTTATACAAATTACATAATTTCAGTACTCAACTGTAATGTTTCATTTATTGATATGAAAAGATGTCTTCAACACGTTGAATGAAACAACAAGCTCAGAAACGTCCATTTTAACAAATGCAATACAAACACTAAATAGGGAAACATTTGAAGAGATACTCATTGGAGTGTTAGCAATAATTTATCTACAAGTAGAAGGGTTTTAGATGCTTTTTACTATCATCTGAATACTTATGTATTATTTTAAATCTTTATAATTATGATTTTATAATCAGAAAAACCAATAAAGCTATTTTCCACTTGGGGAAAAATGGGTATTACCATAGATATTAAGTAATTATAAATGACAACTAATAGTTTAACATGTTCTCTTTCAGATTCAGCATCCCACTGCCTTAGGATTAGAAGTTGGCCAAGAAATTCAGGTACTTGTATTCTACCCTTTAGCCTAGAATTGTAAATTGTACTTAAAGTTTCAATTATTGTTTCAAAAAGTAACCTAAAAGAATCAAATCAACATTTGTTGTTCCACTTATTTATGCATGCACTGGTGCTTCTTGTATGTCCCAACTGGAGATTGAACCCACAACCATGGTGTTTCAGGAAGGACTCTCTAACCAGGGCAATGTTTGTGATTTGTATTATTTATCTGCTGTGCTTCTTTTTTAACCTTAGGGTTGCTTAAATAGACTCATTAAGGATTTAAGACTGTTCGTTCCCTCAAGGAGTCTATAGTTTACAGTTTAGTTAGAATAATAGTTCCATTTAGAGCTTTTAAAATTACACGAACAAGTTAGTGATGGCTATGCAGAGTCAGTGATTTAGTGACAGGACAATAGAACCATGATAACTCTGTTAAGGATCTTGAATGTCATATTTAAAGAGTTGGGACTCTAATACACTGCTTGAGGATAAAAGTTTTTGAGTTTGATAAAAGCCGTATTGTTCAGTTCCAGAATTGATAACAAAATTGGCCTTTTTTAATAGTCCTTTTGGAGTTGATGAAAGAACTTATTGCCAGTTTGAGTTTCTTAGGCCACACCACCTTTTGTTTCAGTTATACCTAATACCCATGATCTGAGTAACTGTGGCTTCTAATTTATTCCCAGTCTACAAGCCCATTGTTCAAGTAGCCTCTAGGGAGAGATGAGAACTAAGACATAATATCTCTGTATAAGACTTTTCTTTTAACATCATAAGGGATTTTAAATACTGCCACAGTCCCCCTGACTTTCATTGTCTAAGATCAAGCCAAATAATCTCCAGTGTGATAGTCCTCTGAGCAGTAGTCTGAGCGACCTAAGTGTAATCCTGTATAGTTTGTAGCACAATTAGGCTCAGAAGCCCTTGTAAAATCATTTATCATGACTTTCACTTGATTTCTGGTGTAGGGACCTGCCCTGGAGAGAATAAGAAGGCACAAATTAATCTAACAAATTATAATTAGGCAAATAATACCCCGTCTCTTTTCCTTTGTTATAATCACTGCTTAACCAAATTATATTTATTAGCATATACCCTCACTTAGCCTGAGCTATGGTTTCAGTAAACAAGGAATAACTTTAAAAGTAAATTTGTTTCTTTAACACAGGTCAAATATTTTGGACGTGATCCAGCTGATGGAAGAATGAGGCTTTCTCGCAAAGTGCTGCAGTCACCAGCCACGACTGTTGTCAAAACTCTACATGACAGAAGCAGTATTGTAATGGAAGAATCTGTTTCACAGTCATCTTCTAATTCTTCCCCATGATATATTTTTTTTAAAGAGAATTAATTCTAGAGTAATAATCTGTAGAGCAAAATTTCAATATTACCTTCTAATGTATACATTTATATATATACTATAAATATATTCTAATGATTTATATTAAAATGCTCATTTACATGTGCCATTTTTTACTTCAAGCATTACCTAGCACCCTGGCCAGTTTGGCTCAGTGGATAGAGCATCAACCTGCAGACTGAAGGATCCAGGTTTGATTCTGGTCAAGGGCACATGCTTGGGTTGCAGGCAAACCATTCATTCACATATCTCAGAAAAGATTACTAACCTTTCCTGTAATTCTGAAATATCTGAAAAACTTATAAGTAATAGATTACATTTGCTACTATCATGGATTTCTTCCTACATATTTACTCTTGGTCATCTTGTGGTTCACCTCTCTGCCCAACTTGACTTGCCTACAACTATTTTACAAACTAGAACTTGCCAAAGTCAAAGCTCATACCTATTTCCTTACTTCAGTTACCAAATATAGTAAGGAGTTGAGGGAGTTACTTTGAGCTGTTTTTAATGATATTCTGCCCTTCTAATTGGCTGCAAAACAATAAACATAGTGGAGTAATATTATAAACTAGAAGCCCATTGCAGGAAGATTCCTGCAAGAATAGGGCTTCCTCGGCCTATCACACCGCCAAGCCCCACCCACCCAGGGCCACACACATGGGTCCCAAAGGGCTTAGGCGGCTCTTTCGCTCCGCCAAGCCCTGCGACCCAGGGCTGCACATGGGGGTCCCAGCTGGGGATGGGGCTTAGGAGGCACACGGGGGCCCAGATGGCGGCTCGCACTGGCCCGCCCTGCCTGCAGTTTGCAAAATTAGCCGTCATCTTTGTTGGCGGTTAATTTGCATATTGTGCTAATTAGCCAATGGTAGGCATAGTGAAGGTATGGTCAATTACCATGTTTGTCTATTATTAAATAGGATGGGAATCTAACTAGAATGAGGCAGTACGTTTTTCAAATTTAGGAAATATAGAAAAAGCATTTACTCATCAAATAGAGGTCATATTTTGATTGTGTATGCATCGATGTTCTTGGTATGAGGATGGAGAAATCATGATTTTCAGTTAATGCTTCACACAGTCAGATACAAAGGCTGTTGATATAATTATTAGTAACAACAGATGGAAGGGCAGTGGTGAACTTAGCAGTTAGAACCTAAATGAACAGAGAAGAAAAGAGAAAAAATCATATCCACAAAAAAATCAGAAAGGATCAGGGCTGAGAATTTGAGGGCATGATGAAAGTCTATATGGAGGGGAGCTAAATGCCCACACAGACAAGACATACACTCGTTCACCCCCTTGTAAAACTGCCACTACCACCTCAGGAGTCTAAGATTTATTTTCTGAAATAAGAGAGACCTTTGATTGGGGACACTGTCACAGTAGAGGGTTGAAAGTGGGGATTAAGTGAAAGCCTGAATACCAAAGAGTTGCATCTCTAACCACCTTCCTCTGCCTTTACCGAGGCTGGATATGGAGGGATATCTGGAAACTACATTCTCTCAGAGAAAAGACTTCTAAAAACATTTGGAAAGGAGTGGAAGAGGGCTATGATTGAATAAGAAAATCACCCCAGAGAAGGCCAACACTATAGCAGGGGTCCTCAAACTTTTTAAACAGGGGGCCAGTTCACTGTCCCTCAGACCGTTGGAGGGCCGGACTATAGTTTTAAAAAAAACTATGAACAAATTCCTCTGCACACTGCACATATCTTATTTTGAAGTAAAAAAACAAAACGGGGACAAATACAATATTTGTATTTGCATGTGGCCCGCGGGCTGTAGTTTGAGGACCCCTGCTCTATAGCCTTGCTCTTGACAGTAGAATCAGGGTTTAGTAGGGGCCAAATCCTGAAGAGCTTTGCATGCCATCCTAAAGAAGTTTATCCTACAAGAAATAAAAAAATGACAGACATTAATATCAAATTTTTTCACAAAGACCACTCAGTGGTTAAGTCTAGAATTGGTTACAAGTTTTAAACTGCACAGGACCACTTAATACAGGCATTTTTCAATAAATACTGTCAATGTATTTTCAGAATATTTTCTTTAGCTTACTTTATTATAAGAATACTAGAAGCCCATTGCACGAAGATTCGCGCAATAGGCCTTCCTTCCCCTGGCTGCTGGCACCGGTTTACCTCCGGCTCCCAGGACCCAGGCCTTTGGTCTGGCCGCAGCGGAGAAGCCAAGCCTCTTCAGTCTTCACTCCGACTGGAGCCTTCAGTCTTCGCTTCGGCCTGCGTATGCAAATTAACTGCCATATCTGTTGGGTTAATTTGCATAGTCGCTCTGATTGGTTGGTGGGCATAGCGGAGGTGACACCAATTTGCATGTTTTTCTTTTATTAGTGTAGCTAGTAAATAAAATATAACATACAAAATACATTAATCAACTGATTGTTATTGATAAGGCTTCTGGTTGTTAAAGCTTTTCAAACCGAAAGTAATCCTGAAAGTGTTTATTGAGCCATGTTAGCCAGAGAAAGGACCAGGTCCTAGGGCAGTGACGGCGAACCTATGACATGCGTGTCAGAGGTGACACGTGAACTCATTTTTTTGGTTGATTTTTCTGTGTTAAATGGCATTTAAATATATAAAATAAATATCAAAAATATAAGTCTTTGTTTTACTATGGTTGCAAATATCAAAAAATTTCTATGTGACACGGCACCAGAGTTAAGTTAGGGTTTTTCAAAATGCTGACACGCCGAGCTCTAAAGGTTCGCCATCACTGGCCTAGGGTGTGCAGTCTAAACCTCCAGCAGCAGGGCTCAATGGAGTAGACAAGTCTTATATAAAGAGTTTGGGGAAGATGTAAGTTGTTTTGAATGAATTTACACTGGCTATAGATAAGACCGGGTGGGAAAAGGCGAAATGGGTGAAGATCTTGGATAGGTGAAGAGTCCCTAAGGAAGAAATACTTGTTGCTTTATGGATTGGTTGTGGGCAATGGTCCAGAAAGTTCATGAGTAAGCAGGATGCAATGTTGTCTGGAGGTTGGCTATTTTTTTTTAGATTGACCAACTTCAGGAAAAAAATGAGTGAATATATAGCAAAAAACTTTCATAAATGTTATTTTATAAAAAAAAAAGCTTCACATTTCAAGGACATGAGTCAATGAGACTGAGAATCCAGTTTATCCTGTAGAGATTAATAATATATATTTTTTAAATCCTCAAGAATTTTTTTAAAAGTGTAATGTGTCCTCAAGGGACATTTGGTAATGATGCGAGATCATTTTGGTATTCACAACTGGAGGACGGGGTACAGTACTACTGGCATCTGGTGAGTAGAAGCCAGGGATGCTGTTAAACATCCTGTAATGCACAGGATGGCCTCTCACAACAAAGAATTATCCAGCCCAAAATATCAGTGGTGCCAAGGTTTAAAAAACCTGCTCTAGGAATTTAATCTACAAATATATTGGCACACATGAAATAACTTATGTACAATCATTTCTGTTTGAAATACAAACTATTGAAGTGACATATACATAAACAGATGGTTTAAATACACTAGGGTTAATTTGTGCAACAGTGCATATGATATTCCATTATTCGTGTTTTTTAAAAAGTGGTAGATGTACTAGTAAATATATAAACACTAGAGACCCCATGCACGGATTTGTGCACCAGTGGGGTCCCTCGGCCTGGCCTGCGGGATCAGGCTGGGCCCGAAACTGGCTCTCCAATATCCCCCAAGAGATCCAGGATTGCAAGAGGGTGCAGGCCAGGATGAGGACCCCCACCGGTGCACAATCGGGCCTAGAGAGGGCCACAGGAGGTTGGCCAGCCAGGGAGGAATCCAGGGCGTGTCTGGCCCTTTTTGCTCAGTCAAGATAGGCCGGACCCCAACAGCAAGCTAAGCTACCAGAGTGTCTGCCTCCTGGTGGTCAGTGCACATCATAGCAACTGGTCGACCGGTCGACTGCCCCTGTTGGTCAGTGCACATCATAGCGACTGGTTGACTGGTTGACTGTCTGTCCCCTGGTGGTCAGTGCATGTCATAGCGAGTGGTTGAGCGGCCTTAGCATATCACTAACATATTATGCTTTGATTGGCTGAATGGACAACCGGACCCTTAGCATATTAGGCTTTCATTATATAGGATACAGCGGTGGCTCGGAAGGTCTGTCTAACATATTACGCCAGGGGTCCTCAAACTACGGCCCGTGGGCCACATGCAAATACAAATATTGTATTTGTTCCCATTTTGTTTTTTTACCTCAAAATAAGATATGTGCAGTATGCATAGGAATTTGTTCATAGTTTTTTTTTAAACTATAGTCCGGCCCTCCAACGGTCTGAGGGACAGTAAACTGGCCCTCTGTTTAAAAAGTTTGAGGCACCCTGTATTACGCTTTGATTTGTTGAACGGACAACCAGACACTTAGCATATCAGGCTTTTATTATATAAGATTATATATAAATTATATAAATATATCTGTCCTTGGAGTGGAACTTTGATGACTGAAGAAAAGAACCTTTGCTGGGAAAAACACATTGTTTCAGTGCAATATTGCCCTCAGAGCCAAGTAACCACTGGGCCCTGTGTTTTAGAAGGACCTGTTCTGGCTCTCTATCCATGCTTCTCCCCCTGGAGTGATGAAGTCCAAGGAACCAAGGGATGTATGTCTCCACCCCAAAGGCCAAGCCTGCTTCCAAGGTCTACACAGTCCTTTTCCCAAGTTCCATCTTCCTGAAGAGTGGCCAAGGAGGGGATTGACTATATTCAGGAAGTGTAGACAGAGCTTGGGCAAAAGGCTGGTGTATCCTTTGTGTGCAACTAAGGACTGTCAAACTGCAGGACAGAGCTGAGATGTGAGAAGAGAAGGAAGGCAGACTATACGGGCCCAGAGGGAGACTCTGGAACTTAAGGAAATCAAGAATTCTAGATTTGACTCTGGCTTCCAGGTCATTATGAAAATATATTTGTCAAAGTATACAAAAGGTGGGAGAAAATATATTTCAACAGTTAGCTTGATTTAAAACTTACAAATATTTAGACTTCTGGTATACGGTCTTCCATTTGTATACTTGTCCTGACCTTGCAAATGTCCATCTCTACAAATGTTAGATGGGCCTACTGCAGGAGGTGAGAGTGAATCCCTCTGACCCACTGCAGTACTTGTACTTGAGGATCTAGTAAGGCATAGAGACGAGTCCTAGGGGTTTAATCTGCTCCTTTTTTTCTCAGTCACCAGATCTCAGGGGCTATAGCAGAAAAGAAATTCTGAAGAGAAGATGGGAGAGTTGCTTTGAAACATAACTTCAAAACTCTCCAAGAGATTTGCATCTCATTCAAAGTAAAATCCAAGGCCCTTCAAAATATCCCGTCCCAATTCCAACCTTATTTTTCACCATTTTCCCCCTTTTCTGCCCCACTTCTGTCACACTGGTTTCCTTGCTATCCCACTCACTTCTTCAACATGCAACAGCCATAAGGCCTTTGTACTTGCTTCCAGGTTCCTGGATCTCTCTGTCTTGCCCTGGGGAAAAGCTTGGCCCGACTGCCTTCCTCAGAGGGCTTCCTGAATAAACAAGAAGTCCCAAATTCATTCTCGAACCTTTTTGTTACTCTATTTTTGGTCATAATGTTTATCAGTGTTCTTACACTATAGACCAATGTCTACTGTAGAGCATAGGCTCAACAAATATTCATTGAATGAATAAATTCAGTGAAAGGGCGAGGACTACGCCCTCCACCTTGCCCCAGGGTAAGGGCTACGCCCTCCACCTTGCCCCAGGGTAAGGGATATGCCCTCCATCTTACCTTG
>NW_006383011.1:9524994-9526735 GCF_000327345.1 Myotis davidii
CCACATCCTGTGTGACACTCCACCACCTGGTGCCTGGCCAATGGGCAGGTCCCACAGTCCTTTCTCCTCCCCTTGCCCCAACCCCCTATAAAGCCTCTCTCCACACAGAGTTCTCTCTCTCTGCCACTTGCTGCTGTGCCAGTAAGGGGGGGCAGGGGAGCCAAACCTAGGTTTGAAATAAATGACTCTTTGCTTTTGCATCGGACTCGCTGGCTCCCTGGTGGGCCCTTGGGAATCTTGAAATCTGGGCACAACATTCAGAAAATGATTCATATTATTTCCCAATTTTTCCCAGAGGCTATTAACCTCTTAACACATAAAGTGACTTCTGTATAGTTCTCATTCCCTTGACATATATAAATTTATATGTTATTTTAGGCCAGTAACACATTATCACTGTTTGCCCTATCCCCTCAGCCTTGAACACCTTTGCAAACCAACCTCTCACTCAGGGATCCTCCAACATCAGGCTCAAAGTTATCTATGTGAAGCTTGCTCTGACCCAAGACAGAAATGTTTTCTCGGAGTTCAAAATGCCTTTTTTCCATATCAATCACAGCAATTAATGGGTTCCAAGGTCCTCTTTACATTTAAAAAACAACCCTGTGTATTCAGATTTTGATATTAGGATTTATTTTTTATCAGGCGCCTGCTCTGTGTAAAACACTGTCTCTCGTTTTAAAGTACGGCCGAAAGGTGTCCACACAGAGGAGCTAGTCAAAACAAAAGCACGTTTTGACAAGACCGTTAAGTAATGACTACAATTCCCAGAATGCCCTGCAGGGTCAACACTTGCATCTCGCCTGATTTTCACCTTTCAAGCAAATGGATTGCAGAGAACTGGCGGCGGAACAAGCCGAAGCTGTCTTAAAGAAGGAATAAAAGGATTCTACCAAGAACGAACGGGGATTAAAATAAACAACTGCGCAGTGCACGTCTTGTCGCCACCAATGTTTGACAACTAACGTGAATGCCCCGGGAATTCCTCCTCCGCTTATTCAGTGCACAAGACACCCCGATACGTAGCGCAAGAAATGCCCACAGAGACACTTTTTAAAAACGTCAAAACAGTGCTCTTGGATGTGTTAGAAAGGGGGCTCTCAACCAGTTCCCTAAACTTATCTTACTAGTAAGGCTTATTTTCTGAGGTTACACCACTATACGGGGTCTGTATTTTCATGAAGCGGAAAGTACGCTTCCCAATGGCCAGCTACCAAAGTTAACGGCGAAACGCTTTGGCGGGAAATAGGAAAATGTCAACACTTGTTCCTTTTTTCGGTACGACGTTATAATCCTCAGGAGATGCAGAGGACAAACACTTCCTGAGGAGATGCTTAACTGTAACAGACTCCCATCTGGTTTTCAGATTGCCTGAAAATACTCCGCGTTCCTACATTTTCACAGAAAGAAGTTTCAACTCTTTTCCTCCCATAGCTGACAGAGGGAGCTTCCACTACGGAGTGCGAGCACATCTCCTTCCTTTTGGCTCGGGGTTAGTCCCGCCCAAGGTTGCGTACCTCCCACGTTTGTTTTGCTTTTCCTCGAAGATGGGTCGCACGACTCGTCACACGCCGAGTGCAAATCCGGCGAAGCGAGACCAAGACTCAATTCTCCCCGCCTACTCAGAAAGTCTCGCGTCACCAGCAGGGGGCGAGGATATCGCGAGAACCACTACCTCGGCCGAGATCCCGCGCCAGCAGGCGTGGCCAAGAACGGAAGAACGCGCACTCAGGCCCGCCCA
>NW_006383011.1:9526946-9570837 GCF_000327345.1 Myotis davidii
GAAGCGTGAGCAGAAGCTGAGCGGCGGTGCGTTGGCCGCGTCGGCCGCCGTAGCCCCTGCTAGGACAGCCCGTGCGAGCCTGCTGGAGGAGGAAGAGAAAGGCAGAGAATCGGGTTACAAGATGGCGGATGTGTAGTGCTTACTGCGGCGGCAGAGCGAGCGAGCTCTGGGGGGCAAAGGGAGGGGAGGGTGGGTGTGTGTGTGGGTGCAGTGAGAGGTCCCGGGGCTCCGGCCGAGAGGTCCCGGTGGCTCTTGTTGCCCCTTTCCGCGGCTGAACCTTGAGAGCCATGGTGAATTTGGGCCTCTCCGGAGCCGCCGCCGCTACTGTTTCTCAAGAGTGAGGGGCGAGGACGAGGGGGACGTGGAGGCGGCGTCTGGACCGGTGGGAACAGCGGCCACCATGTCGGATACGCGGCGGCGAGTGAAGGTCTATACCCTGAATGAAGACCGGCAATGGGACGACCGAGGCACCGGGCACGTCTCGTCCACTTACGTGGAGGAGCTCAAGGGGATGTCGCTGCTGGTTCGGGCGGAGTCCGACGGTAAGGTTTTTGGGACGGTAGGCTCGCGGGGGGGAGTGCTTCCCGGTAGGGCACAGCCCTGCGGGGGAGGCCGGAGGCGGGGTGCTGGGACTGCCGCCTCGGACTTGGAGCCTGGGTTTTGTTTCCGCACTTCTGTCCGGTAAAAACAAACGACTTTGTCCGGATTCACCCTCAGTCCGACGCCTGTGCGCTGTTCCCCCGCCTCCTGTCCCGGTTAAGGACTTGACCCCTTCCTCTCCGGTCTCTTCTCTTGAAGAAGGGAGAGCGCGAAGGAGAGGGCAGGGAGCTCACGGGGTGTTGATCGCTCCTCGTTGGGGAGCCCCTGCTCCCTCCTGTCTCTGTTGTTACCTAGTCTGTGTCTGATACCAAAGGTTCAGCGGAACTTTCCTTTCCGAGTCTTTGTTCTGGAACGGATGTTCCCACCGAGCCCCGGTTGCCACAGTCGACAGGTGCTGGGGGAAACCTGAAGGCACCTGTGAAAGCCGGGGTCACGGCCGGCTGTGGCCACGGTGCACGCGCGCGAGCACAGACGCCTCCCGGCGGGGTCCCTGCGGGGGGTAGGAGGGGTCTGTGGATTCTTTCCACGTTATTCGTGGACGTATTTATTGTACGAGTCCTGGCGCAAGTGTTCCTAAATCATGAAATGTACGGTCGTAGTTAAAATGTCTTTCTCGTTGTAATCTGGAACTATGTGCAGACAGTGGGAGCATAAACCACCTTAGATTGCTTCGTGATGTATTTTGTACGCTTGTACTTTTCCTTTAAAAATAGTCACGGGCGTTTATGTCTACAAGCAGTGTCCTTTTTGTTCTTAAGGAGAAAAGGAGAAAAGCAGTTCTGTAATTTGTGTACTTGTTGTGGTCCTTTGTAATTTATTTGTTAAACTGGCAATGCAATAAAATAACTGTTAAAAAAAGAGTTTGGCTTCAAGTGGTCATTTAGACCTTAAAATTTCATTTCAATAAAACTTTAATAGTCATCAAGTCTCCTTATAGTCTTTTTATTTATTTGTTTATTTAAATTCGTTATTGTTTTAAAGTATTACATCCTTATATTCTTGGTCTGAATGTTTATCTTAGGTGGATATAAGGGTTTCTTGGAATAGGATGATATGTTGTAAATTAAATATGAAGTTCGGGTCTGGAGAGAAAAATGTGAATACTTCAGATATCTAGCTGAGTGAAGGGAACATGCAATGATTTTTTTTTTTTTATAATGTGGACTCATTTTTTATTCAGGTTTTATAAATTGAAACTTATACATGTTGTTGTTGTTTTTTATCTTTCAGGATCACTACTCTTGGAATCAAAGATAAATCCAAACACTGCATATCAGAAACAACAGGCAAGTAGTTGTTTATCTTTAATTTGAAAGACTTCATCTGTGATCAAGGAAGTATTAATCTGACAAAGATGGGAAAGCTTTCCTGACAAGAAAAAATGTTTGGTAAACAAAGTAACAGACCATATATATTTCCCTTACAGGTTAAAAGTTTCAAACTGAACAGTGAAAGTTTATGTACTGGACATAATTTATTATCTTTGAATTGAGCTACTGTTAGTTTATATGAGAATACAATGTATTCATTAGTCTTATTTAACTTACAGTTAGCTAGGTCTCTGCTATACCCTGTTGTACACTAAGCCTTTTATTCTCAACCACATTTAAAGGAAGTGGCATACAAGAAAATTCAAAGGGGTACTCTCTAAAGCAAGGAAAGCCTGTTTGTGGTGTGAAATTAGATCCTCTAACTCAAGCAAAGGTAGAGTTTTGAAGTAGAAGCATTGAAATCCTGTTCTTTAATTGTTGTATTTTTTAATATAATAATCAGTGATTCTTTACAAAAGTGTACATTGTCAATTATATAATGTTTTCTGTTAATATTTATTGTCTTATTTGGGAAAAGAAAACTTGTGTTATGTTTTAGCAGACCAAATTATTTCATCTGGAAATGGCAGCGGTGCTTCAACTTTTTCTTTATTCTGTGAATGTTTTTATTTTTATTATGAAAGATTTCAAAATTAAAAAGTATAGAGAATAATATAATGAGTTTCTGTGTAACACCACCAGATTGAACAATGTTAACATACCATATTTGTTTCAAATCTTTTTGTAATTTTCAACTTTGTGGGTAGAGTTAAAGCCCCCTTTGTACCCATCTCATTCTATCCATTCTCTATCTTCCCTGTAGGTAACCACTATTCTGAAGTTGATGTGTATTATTTCTGTACATGCTTTTATACCTTTTCTGCATATGTATGTATCCATGAATAATATGTAGTCTTTTGTGTGTTTTTAAACTGATACAATTGACCTCGTACTCTTACATGTATTCTGCAACTTTCATTTTTCACTCAACGTTATTTTGGAGATTTGTTTATGTTAATAATGTAGATCTAGTTGTGTGTTTTTTAAAAATGAAAAGCCACTGTACAGTATTCTGATGTATGGTATACACCTATTGTTAGACATTTGATTATTTTCAGTTTTATTTTTGTGTGTGTGGTATGTAAAGTGAATATGGCAGAGATTTTTGAAGGAAAAGATAAATTATGTTAAGATATTTACATCATCGATGCCTACTTTCTTCAAGGCCAATGAAAATTTCAATACCCAGAAACAAATACTTCCTGTTGGAAGAATGAAACTATGTCTGTTGCATAATGCATAATTAGTAAAAGTCTTACTGTTAAACAATTATTTTGTGTATGCAGTATATTCTTAATCAGTTCTTTGAAATATTTTTTAGTTTTCAATATTCATTTAAACTAAATGATTTAGGGGTTTTTTTTCCTCTACTTAGAAAATATTATGTGTCCTTCCTAATGAAGAATCAAATTAAACATTTGTCCTGTTTTGAACACTTGAAGATGTTTCCTATACCTTAGACATTTTAAGGTATAGCACATTAAATTAAATTTAATTTTTAAGTCAGCAAGACAGATGGTTTCTCTCCCTTTGCCCTGAATTTTGCCAGATAGCCACTTACAAGGTTTTTTGTTTGCTTGTTTGTGGGGAAAGAAATACTAAAATTTTGTGAATTTTTTTTCCCTATCTGTATGAATATAAAATTCTCAGGAACTGTGGTTTTACATGTGACTCCCTACAAACTAGTTATAATATGGATTCTTCTCAGATTGTTTTCAAAATCTTTTGGCTATTGTTAACTATTGGAAAGAACATATTATGGCAGAGGTTGGTACATAAAATAGTCCCCCCAGCATTAGTCCAAAAATACACAATGGTGTTTAGAAACTTTGGGACATGGTTTTGTTTGTAATGTTACGCCACTAGAAAATTAAAGTGTTGGAGGGAAAAAATATCTTAATTAAAAAAAAAATTTTGCTATTAGGAAAATGTTTTCTGTAATTAATCAACATTCAAATAATACACTACTGGACTATATATTTTTTTCTAATTGAGGTACTTTTGCTAAAAACATTAAAGTTTAAGAAAACTCTTTGGCAATAATAATATGGAAACGCTTGAATGTCAGAATGATAAACCTGTGTAAATGGGGTCACTTGTTTTACTTTATTTTTGTTTAAATTGAATGCACTTTTCTAATATAAATCCAAGAGCCATTTAGGGGTTATGTTAAACTTTGAACGATTTTTCATATTTTCATCAACATCTTGTTCCTTTTGCACTTTTTACCAAGTTACACAAATTGGGATTTCCGAGCACATTGCTATTTTTCTAAGTTCTACCTTTTGTAGAATGTCATTTAAGTTATTCAGTAAATTAGTCTAGAAATTATTTCCAAATGTTTATATGAAGTATGTTGATCATTAGTGGATTTTAATTTTAAAAAAACTGCTGAATGAATGGGACATCCATAGTTTATAGGATATTTTACTATATTAAAATACATTGAATAAATTCAGAGAGGAATAGTCTTTTTTTTAACATAGTTCTAAAATGAGCTAAGTGTGTGTTCAAAATAAGAGTTTAGTTGAATGTCAGATACTCAATATCGGTAGGCTATCATGATTCATATTTTTCTTCCATACTGTGGACAATACTGAAGTAGTAAATGGGAAGGAGAAGATACACTTACCTGAAAGGAGCCAATACACACATTGGAAAGGGAAGAGAATTACCATACAGCTTATTTTAAATGGGTAATAAAGTGCCTGATTCATATGCCAACCATTTTTTTAAGTTATGTAGACTCAGCCCTGCTGGTCTTGAAAGTGTCATTGGGATATGTACCTCTTCTATATAACACAATTTGTGTTCATTGGGTTTAGGAAAGAAGTATAAGGAAGTTCTTATCCTTGGTTTTATTGGGAGACAAGACCTAACAGGTGAAACAATTACAGAATGATAATAAAATAGCTGATAAAGTGTTTTAATTCCATTGAAAGATGATGAAAGAATTTCACAGATACAGCAACTAAGGCACAGAAAGGCTAAGTTTAATGACTGTACAGTAGGTATATGCCAACACAAAATATTATGGAAAGCAACTTGTATTCCACAGTATTGTGGAGTAGAAAATTAGAAGGAAGAGATTGATTTCGACCAGAATTATTAAGAAAAACTTCACTCTGGTTGGTGGTACAGTATCTGCTACAGGAACTGTGATAGAGAAGGAAATAGTACACCTAATACAAAAGGTATTAAGGCTATTTGCAGCCTAGGTTTCTTATTTGAGAGCTTGGTTTGCTAAACAAAAGGGACCCATTATAGGTTCTTGAGTAGGGACCCAACATGAATAAAGTGATACTGTGTTTCGGAAGGGGTATGGCAAAGTCATGAATAATGAATTGGGGATGTGGAGGGAAGCAGCTTTAGGTAGCAAGACCTTTTACAATAATTCATATTTAAAAAAATGAAAGTCTGTTTCAGTGTAGTAAATGGAATGGGCAAGGGGGAAAATTCCAGTATATTTTCTTTTTTTTTTCTTTTTTTTTTTAATTTTTTTTTTTCCAGTATATTTTCAAGAAAGTGCTGGAAGATTTGGTGAATTGTTACATATGAAAGAAAAGGAATCAGAAGTTACTGGTAGTGTTTTTGAATCTTGGAACCAGGAAAATGATGGTTCCCTCCAGAAACTGGGAAGTTGAGAAGAAAGCAGGTTTACATTAATCATGGTTAGAGGCTTATTTGAAATGGATAAGACATTCACATTATTAACACATTAAGTGTCCAATCGGTCACCGGTGACTGACACTATACTTAACGTCTGGAAGACAAAACAGGCTGGGCACTTAACTTGTTAAAAACTAGAGGCCCGATGCATGAAATTCATGCAAGAGTAGGTCTTCCCCCCGCTGCCAGGCACCAGCTTCCTCTGGCACCCAGGATCCGGGCTTCCCTCACAGCCCCAACTTTGTCCAGAAGGACATATGGTCTAATTAGCATATTACACTTTTATTATTATAGATTAGGCCTTTTAGATCCAAAATTAATTTGAATAGCAGGCCATGGCACTGCCTTGAGCCACTCTGAGATAGGTCTCTGTACCAGTAGCCAGAGCATGATCTTATCTGTAGAAAGGTAAGAAGTGAAGAGAGTAAAAGAGCACAGACATAATTCATGATCACAGCTATCATTTCTCCTTTTTTGTTAAAAACTAGAGGCCCGATGCATGAAATTCATGCAAGAGTAGGTCTTCCCCCCGCTGCCAGGCACCAGCTTCCTCTGGCACCCAGGATCCGGGCTTCCCTCACAGCCCCAACTTTGTCCAGAAGGACATATGGTCTAATTAGCATATTACACTTTTATTATTATAGATTAGGACAGTATTTGGTAAAACCTCCCATCCTGGACTCCATCCATACAGTTTCCCTTGCTAGAAGCTACCAGTGTTACCATTTTCTTGTATATCTTCCTAAAGGATTTATACATATGTAAAAAAATATGTATAGTCACAGATACGTCTTTTATTGGCATATATGTAGCATGCCATAAACTGTTCAGTGCCTTGCTTTTTTATTTTAATTTAGGCTTTAAAATGATTGTAGAATAAATGGGAAAGTCTTATAAAGAACACCCAGGACTAGAAATACAGTAAGAGTTTGTTGTAGGAGATTCTAATTTGAGAATCATTAAATGATATTTTTAGCTGCAAGAGGGGACCACCTTTGCAAGAGCATAGAATAGAATAGAGCTTAAGACTGGGCTTTGCTGAATTGTCCACATTAATTTATTCATCCAGTAATACTTGGGTGAGTGATGTTTATGGGTTGATCACTATCTTTAGTTTGGTTTTTTTAAAGTCCATTTAAACATTTCTGACAGTGTTCATTCGAGGAATGACATGATCCAAAATAGTAACATTAATCTGTGGAATGGAAGAAGGCCAATAACTGGGATGGGCTACTAGTTGAAAGACCGCAGCATAATCAAAGCAAAAGATAATGTTGAGTCAGGTTAGCGGTGATGGCAGTGGAGATGGGAAGAGATGGATGGATTTGGAACATGTATTGGAGGTAGAATTGATAGGGCATACAGCTGGATTAGGTGTTCGATCATCAGGAAGAAGGAATATTCAGTAAAAGAAGATTAAACAATTGGAAAAAGTAGAGAATCAGGAAAATGTCTTCAAAGAAGGACAGAATTTCGGTAAGGAAAAGACAGTAGTCATTCATTCAGCAAATGGCTGTTCCAAATCCTGCAAGAGAAAGATTGCAAATATTCTAGGTTTTGGTTAGTAGAATGTCTGTTGAGATGAAGGTATGGATGAAAATGATCATATATTTATTGTACCTAGCTCTTAATTGGAAAAAAAACCCCACAAAACAATAAAATTAAGGATATTAGCGTTTAGCCTGAGTCATTATGGGGAATGGACTAATGAGTATACAAGGGAGAATGAGATTTCTATAATTTTTAAAGCATCTATGATGCTTTAAATAACAGCGTGAATTTGTAATGAGTAGAATTCACTCTGTACTTCGAATTATACATCAGTTGCATGAGTAGAGGATGTGAATAATTAGCTTTGGAGGATTGAGTAAGGTGATACCTAGGGTTGTGTTCTGGGTGTTGGAGTGGGACCGAGGAGGAATCTGGGAATCAGATGGAGACAGATTTTTCTTATTTATGTGTTTAGGGAGATGCCTAGATAAACAAAACAGTGCCACAGAGGAGAAGCTTGGGAAGCAAAGTTGTTAAGAATTTTATGGGGTTTTTTAGAATTTGATCATATTTATCATGTGGCATAGTAATAGGAATGTGGGTTTAATTTTATTCCTAGTTGTGTGATTTTGAGCAAGTTTTCTCTGAATCTCATCTATTAGAGATACTACCTACATTGTAGAATAGCTGTGAATTATTGTATGAAAAACGCTTTAGCACAGTACCTGACACATAAGTTCAGTGAGAGAACTATATTCATAATAACATAGTAAGCCCAATGTAGGCAGCATTTTCCTCTCTTCAGTGGAAATAAGATCAGAGGTGAAATACTTCAATGAAAGTCACAGAAATAGTGGACAGTGAAACTTGGAGTTGGGTCCTAATTCTAGTTGAGGATTATTCTACTTGTATTCATATATATCACTGATTTGGGAAAGATAAACTATTCCTACTGTTTATAAGTAGTGTCATCATGTCTGTCTTGGCCTATATGTTTTACCATACTATATTTTAAAAATGCATCCTAGAGGAACTAGGTTAACTATTAGGAACTACCAGAGAGTTACATGCTACATTATCTGGATAAACTCACTCGTTTTCATACTTTTAAATTGATTTTGAATCTACAAATTAAATTCTATAAACCTGATATTTATATTTCCCTTTTTAAAAATTCCTTTTGGGAAACTTCAGCTCTCTCTATATTGAATTTTGTCAGAATTAATAGGGTTAGTCTAGCAACTGTGGTGTTTCAGACATTTCATGACTCTGGATTTATTCATGTTAATGAAGTGGATCAGTACTGGAGAAGTAAACTTAAACAGACAATCCATTGGTTTGTAAGATCCTTTTAAATGTGTCTTTGTGAATATGATATTAAAAACTGGAGACTCTATCCAAAAGAGATGTGATACAGTTTTAAAGTATCATTTAGACTCTGGATTAAGAACCTCTGATTTCAACAATATATGCTCAATAATGTGTATTAATATATAAGATTGAAAATGACATTTTCTTATAATAATACTACATTGTAAAAACCTGATTTGGTAAAGATTAAATTGTCAAGTTTATCTAGCTCATGTCTTATTCCCATCCTGGGCTTGGATGGGAATAAGACATGAAAAATAATCACCTTATTTTTTTTAAAGGATGAGACCAAATTTGTTTTTTAAAGGATGAGACCAACTTTTTCTATTCTCCCTGAAAGCTTATTTTAAATCTGATTTCCACAGGGATATAGTGGTGATTAAATGTTATAGTTAATAGAGGAAGAAAAACTCTAAGCTTCTCTTGGTTTAAACAGAGGCATTAATAATGTCCCAAAGATATGTGTGCCACACAAATGAGCAAAAAATATATCACAAAGCACAATGGTAACAATTTTACTATGAAAAATTGTACTTGGCTCTATCTAGACTTTTTGGATAGGCTGACACTTCTCATTCTGTTTTATATATTCTTGTGCCAACTCTGTACTCACATAGGAGCTTTTACACTAACCCATGGAATAAACAATTCTAAGAAGTGCTTCTTCCCAGTAATTTTTTCAACTGCAACAACAGTGTAGAGAAGGGACAGAAGGAAGAATGGAGTTTTGTCACCCATTTGGAGTAGATACTAGAGCTGAAAGGTGCCTACTCCGATGGAACTTCCCTATCCTCGATTTATCAGCTAAGGTCAGGTTCTCAAATTTGACTTACCCAAAGAATTACCTCGGACCCTAGTTAAAAATAAGGGTTCTTGGGCTTCGCTCCAGATCTGCCCCCTAAGAAGAGGCATTTCCCAAAGTCAATCCTTTCTGCATTGTAAAAAGGATTCTGAATATAAATCCCATTTAGTTTTAGGGATTTTGACTGGGTTAGGGGGAAAAGTTTCCATTAGGAATGGGAAGGAAAGAACAAAAGAAAATGATTAAGAGAAGGATTTGGGTAACCTTAATTCAGACTTTGCTGCTTACCTGGACTTTCTCTTAGAAGGTAGATTGGAACCAAAATTGAAAAGGCTTTGGTGCCTGTAATAAAGGTTTTGGATTTCGTTCTCTCCAAAGTGGAATGCATAGTTTGAAGCACTAGAATTTGAGAAGAAACCCGCTTTCAGAAATTGTTTTGCTAAATATTTAATATAAAGTCACATGGTCAAGAGTCAAAAACAGATACGGTATTCTGAAAGAAGAGTAACATTTCCATGAAAAGAGTTCTTCACCTATTGTGAATTATTGTAGCTTATCTGTGCAGATAAGGTATTTTTCAATTTAAACTAACCTGTAACCCTAACAAAAGAAACAAGTGCCTTAAAAATGGTTGGTAACAATAACGTAAGTACAAGTGAACGAGGTAATAATTAAACTGACATTTATACTCCTAGTGTAATTGTTCAGTCAAAAAGAAACAATGATAACATAGATCTTACAAGAAGTAACCCATCCCAAAAATTCAGAAATATTAAAAGTGATGTTAAATATGAATTTGTGTCTACTGTCATTTGTGAGTATATTGTGCCCTAAATGTATACTGCATCTTAAAATGTTAATAATGGTAGAGAGAAATTATAATTCAGACATTTAAAAGTATTATTTATTTTATCTTTATGTAAACCTTTCTATTTTAGTGTATGTTTTTAAAAGTATTGCTATACTAATATTATGTTCCTGTATATAATATAAGTAATTTGAGCACAGGTAAAGATGTTTTGGAGACCACTGTTTGGAAGAGGGTCTGACTCTAAGACAACTCAGGGACTGAGGAAAGTACGTAGACCCTGAGCAGGTGTCTTAGTGCTTTAACCTAACTAGCACTGTTTTTATCTTTTGTTTTTTTAACATGGAGATTTTTAGTAAATTTTGTTTGTAAAATGAGTTTTGCTGGGTTTGTTTTAAAAAAAAAAAAAAGGTTTCAAAACCACTCTTGTAGATGGGGGGAGCCACTGAGAGTTTTTAAATAAAAGTGTGACCTGATAAAATTTTATAATCTGGTGGCAAATTTCCCTTCAAAGAAGCATAGCTAGGCAGAAGCTAGAAAACTGATTTCCACCTGTTCTTTTTACCTGGTCACACAGCAAAATAGATAGTCATCTGAGGCCTGGATTAATTAAAGCATTTTTTTTTATTTACTGGTTAGAACTACCAGAATATTGAAAAGTTTTTATTTTGAAGACTTTGTCTTTATTAATCTGGGACTTACTTTCAATTTTATATTTTTTAGTACAAGGTCAGATGAACAATTATTAAATATGGTGTTTTTGAAGATTATATTTTTGCTAATTAGGGTATAAATTCAAATATTCATATTTTGAAAATTACAGTTTTAGCCATGTTAAACTTTCATTATGTATCCTAAAAGAATTTTCATTTTATTTGAGTGTTGCAGTGATTTTAGTGTTTAAACATGTATGTGCGCCCTAACCGGTTTGGCTCAGTGGATTGAGCGTCGGCCTGTGGACTCAAGGGTCCCAGGTTCAATTCTGGTCAAGAGCATGTACCTTGGTTGCGGACACATCCCCAGTGGGGAGTTGTGCAGGAGGCAGCTGATCAATGTTTCTCTCTCATTGATGTTTCTGACTCTCTATCCCTCTCCCTTCCTCTCTGTAAAAAATCAATAAAATATATTTTAAAAAACAAACAAAAAAAACATGTATGTGCATTTTAGTTTAAACCCAGACCTTAGTTTTTAATAAAGGGGTTGAAAACTTTTTCCTAAATTCATAACTAACCTTTTGGTGGGGATATAATTAAGGGCATTCTGGGAAAGTACTCACCTGAACCGGTGGTTCTTAATTTTTCTACAACCTAAGCACCTAAACTAGGTGCTATTGGTAGTACAGATAAAGCAAGTTTTCTTCATTTTGCCTCCATTTTATATTTCTTAATATTCTGAAGGCTTTCCAGATTGTTTTTAAAAAACAAAAATAGGGTTAAACCTTAAGATATTTTTAGCTATTAGCCTATTTACAACCAGTTGACAACTGGCTTAAGGAAAAAATAAACTTGTAGGTGGTTAGTAAGGGGAACAGCTGACTTTCTGGAAACAATAGAAAGTGGATGATTAGAATATCTACTTACAGTTTAGCCAAGAATGGCTAGACTTTCTATTAAACATTTCTTTCTTTTTTTAAATATATTTTATTGATTTTTTACAGAGAGGAAGGGAGGGAGATAGTTAGAAACATCGATCAGCTGCCCCCCGCACATCCCCCACTGGGGATATGCCCGCAACCAAGGTACATGCCCTTGACCGGAACCGAACCCGGGACCCTTCAGTCCGCAGGCCGACGCTCTATCCACTGAGCCAAACCGGTTTCGGCATTAAACATTTCTTGGTAACATGAGCCAGAGCCTGCTAACCTGTTTTAGTCTTTTTTGTTTTACAATATTGCTCAATGTCAGTTTTAGTGACAAAGCTACTATTTCATTGCCAGTATATTACTACAGTTTCAGTGGGTAACAAAATAGTTATATGATGTCAATCAAATGTCCATTAATTGCACTTAGGAGAGGGCATTTGTCATTGCTGTGCTGTTTTCTGTCTTTTTTATATTTTGTTTCTTTTCAAGTGTGATGATCTAGAAGTCTTTGTTTTTAAACAGGATACATTAATCGTTTGGTCAGAAGCTGAAAACTATGATCTGGCTCTAAGTTTTCAGGAAAAAGCTGGCTGTGATGAGATCTGGGAAAAAATTTGTCAGGTAAAGTTTTTTGAATAATATTTAACTTAACATTTATATGCTTTCTTGAATTTTTTTTCTTTTTACCTAGAAGATGTATATGTGGAGAGGTAATGTCTTCATGTGAGATTTTGGTAACCTAATCTAGAAATTTCTTCTATATTTTACAGCAAAATTTTTTTTTAAAATATATTTTATTGATTTTTTACAGAGAGGAAGGGAGAGAGATGGATAGTTAGAAACATCGATGAGAGAGAAACATCGATCAGCTGCCTCCTGCACATCTCCTACTGGGGATGTGCCTGCAACCCAGGTACATGCCCTTGACTGGAATTGAACCCGGGACCTTTCGGTCCGCAGGCCGACGCTCTATCCACTGAGCCAAACCAGTTTTGGCTACAGCAAAATTTTTTACTTAAAATTTTTTTTAGTTATCATAATTTTGTTTATCACTTCAGATTTTAATACCCTGTAAAATGTCAAGCTCTTTCAACAAAAAGTTAAATATTTATGTTCTAAAGCTTTAAGATTTTATATATTTCATCACCCATTTGCCTAATGTTCATGAATACTGTGTACCAGAAACTAATGATTGAAAGTGCTAACAGCTTCAACTTGTGAAGAACTTACATGATATAAGATAAATGGTAACTCTCAGATAACTGGAATTTTTTTTAATAAAGTTTTTATTTTAAAAGATTCAGATTTACAGAAAATATGAGCAGAAAGTAGAGTTTCTGCATACTTCTCTCCCTGACATCACCATCCCTGGTTCTCCTGTTATTAGTATCTTGCATTAGTATGATAAACTTGTTACAATTAATGAACTAAACATTTATTATTATTCATATACTATTATTAGCTAAAGCCCATTCTTTAATCAGATATCCTCAGTTTAAAATCCAGTATACTTTTTCTGTTCCAGGATCCCATTCAGAATTCCACATTGCATTTATTTCTTTTTCATTTTTTATTGAATTTATTTATTTAGGGTGACATCTGTTACTAAAATTATGTAGGTTTTAGGTGTACAATACATCATTGTTATATTATATTGTGTGTCTACCACCCCAAGTCAAGTTCCTTCCATTACCATTTAACCCCTTTCTACTTCCCCCCCATTCCTCTTCCCTCTGGTCATCATACTATTGTCTATGAGTTTTTTGTTGTTGTTTTTTTGTTGTTTTTTGCTTGATCCGTTCACCTTTTTCACCTACCTCAGCAATACCTCTCCCTTCTGACAGCTGTTAGTCTGTTCTCTATCTATGAGTCTGTTTCTATTTTGTTTTTTAGTTTATTTTTGTTCAATTAGATTCTGCATATAAATGAAATCATATGGTACTTATCTTTCTCTAATGGGCTCATTTCACTTAGCATAATCCTCTCCAGGTCCGTTCATCCTGTCAAAAGGGATAAGATTCCCTTCTTTTTTATGGCCAATTAGTATGCCATTGCATAAATGTACCACAGCTTTTAATCCACTCATCCACTGATGGACACTTGGGCTGCTTCCAAATCTTGACTATAGTAAATAATCTTGCAATGAACATAGGGATGCATATATTCTTTCAAATTAGTGTTCAGGTTTCTTCTGATATAATCCCAGAAGTAGAATCGTGAGGTCATAAAGCAGTTCCATTTTTAATATTTTGAGGTAACTCCATATGCTTTCCACAGTGGCTGCACCCACATTACATTTAATAGTTATGTCTCCTTAGGTAAATCTTTGCTGTGAACAGTCACTGGAATTTTAAATTAATCTTAACATTCATTTTAGCTGCCATCCTCTATAATAAAAGCCTAATATGCTAAGTGTCTGTTCATCCCGTTGCCTGTTCAACCAATCAAAGCATAATATCTAATGATATGCTAAGGCTCCTCAACCATTGCTATCATGTGCACTGATCATCAGGGGCAGACACTCCAACCAGTAGGTTAGCATGCTGGGTTCCAGCTGATTAGGACTGAGCAAGACAGGCCAGACACTCCCTGGAGCCCTCCCATGGCCCCCACCAGCTGGCCAACCTCCAGCATCTGTCCCTGGCCCCAGTTGTGCACTGGTGGGGTCTCTCAGCCTGGCCTGCGCCCTCTCGCAATCTGGGACCCCTCAGGGGATGTCGGAGAGCTGGTTTCGGCCCAACGGTGGAACAACCTGTCGCTATGACACACACTGACCACCAGGGGGCAGACAATCAATGCAGTCGCTGCCCCCTGATGGTCTGTGCGCTCCCACAGGGGTAAGCACCGTTCAGCCAGAAGCCGGACTCACAGCTGACGAGCGCAGCAGCAGTGGCGGGAGCCTTTCCCACCTCTGCAGCAGCACTAAGGATGTCCTACTGATGGCTTAGGCCCACTCCTTACAGGGGGCCTAAGCCATCAGTTGGACATCCCCTGAGAGGGCAGGCCAGGCTGAGGGATAACACCACCACCACCCCCACCCCCAGTGCAGGAATTTCGTGCACCGGGCCTCTAGTTTTCTATAAAGTGGTTACCTCCTGTGATATCCTATTATAGTCTACTAGAGGCCTGGTGCATGAATTCGTGCATGGGTGGGGTCTGGCTGGCTCCGCCCCCAATCAGGGTTGGAGGGCGATTGGGGGCGAGGGTGGAGGCCATGGGCAGTTGGCCATCTGGCTCCGCCCCCTGGTTGAACTCCTGATCGAGGGGACAATTTGCATATTAGCCTTTTATTATATAGGATTTGATTGTTGTTATTTTCATTGACATCAGTTTTCCCTCTAGTGATTCTTATCACTAAAGGTTCTTAGTAGTTTTATGCATCTGACTGCAGTCATTTTTTCCCCTAGATCTTTCCAGTAATAGTGCCACATAGTGTAATAAAGTGGCCAAAGAAATTGTAGTGTGAATCTTCTGATTCGCTTATTTGACATATGGCTCTGAATCATTAGACTTTTCTTAACTGGGAGTAGATAGTTTCTTTATTTTTACTTAAGCTCAATGGTCAGTAATATGATTTCCAAAAATTTGAGTGTATTTATATTTTAAGGTAACCAGCTATACTTGGATATTTTCAGGTTCAAGGTAAGGATCCATCAGTAGAAGTCACACAGGACCTCATTGATGAATCAGAAGAAGAACGATTTGAAGAAATGCCTGAAACTAGTCATCTGATTGACCTGCCCACATGTGAACTCAATAAACTTGAAGAGATTGCTGACTTAGTTACCTCAGTTCTCTCCTCACCTATCCGTAGGGAAAAGCTGGCTCTGGCCTTAGAAAATGAAGGCTATATTAAAAAACTACTGCAGCTCTTCCAAGCTTGTGAGAACCTAGAAAACACTGAAGGCTTACACCATTTGTATGAAATTATTAGAGGGATCTTATTCCTAAATAAGGCAACTCTGTTTGAGGTAATGTTTTCTGATGAGTGTATCATGGATGTTGTGGGATGCCTTGAATATGACCCTGCTTTGGCTCAGCCAAAAAGGCACAGAGAATTCCTGACCAAAACTGCAAAGTTTAAGGAAGTTATACCAATAACAGACTCTGAACTAAGGCAAAAAATACATCAGACTTACAGGGTACAGTACATTCAGGACATCATTTTGCCGACGCCATCTGTTTTTGAAGAGAATTTTCTTTCTACTCTTACATCTTTTATTTTCTTCAACAAAGTTGAGATAGTCAGCATGTTGCAGGTAAGTAAGGTGTTCTTTATAATTTTGTTTTCAGATGTTTAGTTTCATTAATTGTTCAAGCTGCTGTTCATTCCTTCTTTTTGAAAGATTTCTTTGGTTTTATCTCATGGCTTTCTGAAGAAAAATCTTTTTTTTTTATCTTTTTTTTTATTTTTTATTTTTTTTTTTTTTGAGGCAGCTCTGCCTCTGTATCTATTATTGTTCATGAAGAAAAATCTTAATGTGACCTTTTATATTTTTAAGTGTCCTATGATGTAGCTGGGTTTTATTTAACTTTTTTTTTCCTTTTTAAAAATTGTGGTAGAATATACATGACATGAAATTCACCATTTTAACCATTAAGTGTACGATTCTCAACATTAAGTGCATTCACCTCTGTCCATTTTCAGAACTTTCCCATCATCCCAAACAGGAACAGCTATTTTTAAATCATCTTTTATTCCATTTTGTGAGACTTAGTTATTATTGGTGTATGTATAGGTATGTGTCTTAAAACTGCCCAAGTAATTACAATGTGCAGCCAGGATTGAAAAATATTCATTCATTTTCAGCAAATAATAATTAGATTATTTGCTATGTGAGGTTGATTTTGTTCTCTCTCCTTGAGTTGTAAAATAGGAGTTTTATACCACATTTATCATGTTTATCTTTTATACCCTAACTATGTAGTAAACATGATTTTGAAGAGTTTTCTTCACTTGTGATAGTATGCTGTATGCACAGTTTCCTATATAACTGTCGCTGTTATTTCCAATTAGTCACTAAGTTTATTGAGCAGCAACTTTATACTTAGTGTACTGGTTCTCAAGTATGGCCCGTGGACGACTCAGGATCCCTGGAGCCCTTTTAGATAGGTCTGTGAGGTTTTCATTTTTCCAGCTTCATGTCAGTGTCAGGCTCTATTTTCTTCATTATATTTCAACCAAAACAACACATCACAGTAGACTGAATGCTGAAGAAGATATGTGAATCTAGCTGTCCTCTGTTAAGGCAAACATTAGAGAGATTTGAAAAAATGTAAAACAGCCATTCTTTCTAAATTTTTAAATTTTGGAGTCATATAGTTCTCATAAAAATAATATTTATATAAACATAATAGCTTACTTTTAAATGAATTAATAACTTTTTAAATGTATCAGTTTTAAATATGGTAAATATTGATAAACATAACCCACATAGTAAAAGCTCTTTGGGCCCCTCAGTAATTTTTAAGAGTTAGAGGTCTCTTGAGACCAAAGAGTTGAGAATCTCTGGCTTAGTATTTAGTGATGAGATTCCATTTTATGATACTTCCAACCATTATTCACCTTCCTATTATTGTTACTTTACCTTTCATGTAGCATTTACTTCTCAAGATCAATTTTTCACTGAGCAGTTTTTTTGTTATCCACATTAATAAATGTGAGGGAAGTTAGACTTACACATTATGTTTCATTTACAATGCATGGGACCTGCTTTTTTTTTAATTTCAGAAAGGAAGGGAGAGGGAGAGAGAGAGAGAGAGAGATAGAAACATCAATGATGAGAGAGAATCATTGATCAGCTGTGTCCTGCATGCCCTCTACTGGAGTTCGAGCCCGCAACCCGGACATGTGCCCTTGATGGGAATCGAACCCGAAACCCTTTAGTCTGCAGGCTGACGTTCCATCCACTGAACCAAACCAGCAACGGCTATGGGAACTCATTTTTAAAAATCATACTGTACAATTCAGGATGCCATTTCACTTCCTGATAGAAAAAAAGTCAGAAAGTAGACCCACAATCAATATAGTTGTTGTAAAGGACCCAGTGACAAAAGCTGAAGTGTATCTTTCAAATGACTGCTTTTGACTTCAGAGTATTGATTACCAAAATCAGTGTTTTTGAAAAAAATAAATTATGCAAACTAATTTATAAATATTTATAACATTTTGTATGTCATTTTATATATTTTATCACAGGCTTATTTGCGAAGGCTATAATTATATAAATCAAGTGTAACTTTAAAAAGGAAAGTTACTCATTTCTGGTCCATGAGATGTATTTGATAAAATAGCCAGATACTGGAAACTACTTATAGTTTAGGGCTTACCACTTGATTATCTCTTATGTGCCAGCCATGATGCAGAATTCTATTTTCAACAGTGTGAGGAGAAAGTAATTAAAGCTTATGGCCATTGGCCTCTTAACGGCTCATTTCTTAAAGCCCAACTCTGATTTCCATGTAAAAATTTTGTGGCTTGGTAGTTGGTATTTCCAAATAACCCTTCTTGTGATGTACATATCTATAGCTTCTTAAATGTGTATTAACCTGCTGTTACATAAGTTATATAAGGCAAGTAAACATAAGAATTTTAGCTAACTGGACCAAAATGAGGTAGTGTAAAGGCACATAATTCCTAGACTAACAAGTTATTTAACTGTGAAATTATTTAGTGTAGTCATTGGCTCCTAGTATGTACTGTAATACATGTTGAGATTCTCTTTAGCATGATAGAAGCATAATATTTTAGTTGACCTGAATTTTTCTAGTTGTTCAAAACCCCTTGTGCCCAGAATTCAGAAATATACTGTAAAATGTTTGCAAATTAAATTCCTAAAAGCCAAAAACGTGAAGTAATTTCCACACAGCTACAGATTAAGAACCTGTTTAGAATAAGTTACAGGACAGCTCTCTCAAATGTTGGCATTTTAACATGTTACATGTAATTCCACTATTACACAGATGAGAGTTGAGCTAAAAACAAATCCAGTAAAATCAAGGATTTCATTCTTTTTGACATATTTTTGCCTATGTCAAGATTTCAGCACTGAAAGAGAAATTTTTAACTTTTCATTCCAGTTACTAATTAAATATGTAAAATCTTCCAGTACCTTTTCGAAAACAACTGATGATAAACATATGGCCCTTCATTTTGTTTTAGATGTTTTGGGCCTCAATTATAGGATTTAGCATATTAAATGTTACTTAATAGATTTGTCCCATTCTAGTGTGTGTGGGGGGGCTTTGATTTGTTTCATAACTTTGTAGTATTTAGGGTCCTATCCTGTAGTTCATTTTATTGGGTGGGAATGACAAAAATCTCATTATACAAGAGACTTGGATTCTGAATCTATCTCTGTCACTAGGTATTCACAAGTAAATCCACTCTTTGTAACTTAGTCTTAGGAAATTTAAAATTGGACTAGGTAATCTTTTAAAGCCTGATCTAATTCTAAAAGTGGTATATGTGTTCAGTATGAAAAACAGTTATGGTAGTATTGTCATTTAGCTGTGTCCTTACATGTAAGACTGTACACCAGTGATTTTCAACCTTTTTCATCTCAACAGTATGAAAGGCAGTTATTGTAGTGTTTTCTTGTTCAGTGGTATCCTTGGAGACCACAGAACATGTAAGACTCTACACCAATGATTTTCAACCTCTTTCATCTCATGTTACATGTAAGCTAATTACTAAAATTATGCGGCACACACACACAAAAAAATGTTTTAATCTGCTATGGGTTAAAGATCTTCAAACTTGTTTGAATTATGTTTAAATTGAGAGTAAATAGACCCCAAAAGGGAGCTAAAGAGGCTCTAAGTCAAAGTAAATGAGTGTTTATGCATGACTTCTAGAATATTTATTTTTGTTTTCCAAGAGTTCTTTATAGTTGACGTTTCTAGTTACATGAAATATTAATCTATGTATAACTAATAATGAATGGTGTAGTCAAGTTTTGAATATTAAAACATAATTTATATATATCATATAAATGAGTATAATTCATACTTTTAATATTTCTTAGTAATTAATGTTAATTTTAAAATTAACATTTTTTCTCATGTAGGAAGATGAGAAGTTTTTATCTGAAGTGTTTGCACAACTAACAGATGAGGCT
This sequence comes from Myotis davidii, assembly GCF_000327345.1. Lineage (NCBI taxonomy): Eukaryota > Metazoa > Chordata > Mammalia > Chiroptera > Vespertilionidae > Myotis > Myotis davidii. The sequence goes on from NW_006383011.1 coordinate 9,546,760, forward strand.
ACAGATGATGATAAACGGCGTGAATTGGTAATTTATTTATTATTGAAATTCAAACCCTTAAAGAGCACTTGCTCTTTGGGCATACAGGCTTTTGATTTTGAATTGGTTAAGAGAAAATTTTTTATAATTAGAGTATGAAATAAAATATATGTACTTAAATTATGCTATAAATATTCTCAAACTTATTGTTTTATATATTTTAGAAATTAATTAAGATATTTTGATGTGGGTTCCCCTCTCCATGAGGGAAACTGTGTGTCTTACAAATTCCAAAATCAGATATGTGGGTTATGTTAGGACAGAACTATAAACTCATGCATTTTCTTGGTTGTAGATACTGTATAGAGATGCTTTTCTTTTTAAACAAATGGCAAGGGGACTGCTTCTTAAATAGATGAATGATAAATAATTGCTTCTTGGAAATTTTTTTCTTTTTTTTTTTTAATATATTTTATTGATTTTTTACAGAGAGGAAGGGAGAGAGATAGAGAGTTAGAAAAATCGATGAGAGAGAAACATCGATTAGCTGCCTCCCTTATGAATGTGTTTATAATAACTTTATTGAGATAAAAACCATGCTTTGAGGGAAGAGAATAGTAATTGCTGTTTACCAGCAGTTTGTTAATTTTTCAAACATTATAATCAGGTACTTGGGTTTTAAGAAGTAATGAAAGATTACTGACTTAAAATCCTTGAGAAAGGTGTTGTTTATCACATTACAGTGTGCTCTAAGTTTACATGTATGTGTATCAATGTCTCACTATACTTTCTAACATTACAGGTTAATTTTTTCAAGGAGTTTTGTGCATTTTCTCAGACATTACAACCTCAAAACAGAGATGCATTTTTCAAAACTTTGGCAAAGTTGGGCATTCTTCCTGCTCTTGAAATTGTAATGGTAATTATACAGCTTTTCTTCGTGTTTTTGAAATTGAGAATTTGTAATAGATTTATATTATGGATTGAAAGTATTTATTATAGCAATGCATATTGAATTTTATAATTTAAGTTATGCTTCTCTTTTTCTTTTAAAATATATTTTATTGATTTTTTACACAGAGGAAGGGAGAGAGATAGTCAGAAACATCGATGAGAGAGAGACATCGACCAGCTGCCTCCTGCACATCTCCCACTGGGGATGCGCCTGCAACCCAGGCACATGCCCTTGACCGGAATCGAACCCGGGACCCTGCAGTCCGCAGGCCAACGCTCCACCCACTGAGCCAAACCGGTTTTGGCAGTTATGCTTCTCTTGATAGTGAATTATACAAGTGTTTTCAATCTTCAGATTTTTATTAACTTAAATTTATAATATTACTATGTAATCACTTGCATATAATATGGCTTCAGGTGAATAAAAATCCCATATAAGATTTTCTCTTCTGTAACCATATTAAGTATGTTTCATAGAAACAAAATAAAATGTCTTTCCTTTTTAGACCAGTGAGTGGAGTGAGGGCAGACTGAATCAAAGGTGCTCATGTTGCAGTATGGGATTAGGGCAGTGGTTCTCATACTTTTGTTTATTAGTTTTATCCATTGATATTTATTACATGAAAAATTAAAACTGAGAGTATTTTAAGGATTAACTTATTTTAAAATAATAACCACCCAATTATATGTTAACATAAATAATATAACTTTCATGAAAAAATAATTTTTCCAAAACAGAATATATTTAAGTGAAAAGAATGGCATTGTTTCATATTTTTTAAACATTTTTCAAAAATTTGCTTACTGATTTGGGGGAGGGGCGGGCAAAGGGAAAATGAGAGAGAAACATCAATTTGTTAGTCCACTTATTTATATAGTCATTGATTGATTCTTATATGTGCCTTGACCAGTGATCAAACCCACAATCTTGGCATATCCAGACGAGCTACCTGGCCATGGCCTGTTTCAGATTTTCTAACAATACCTTTAATGTCTGGCTTAGTAGAAAATAGAGTCTCATAGTAGCTTCAGCATTTAATTTGTTGTGATACCATGGGTTGTGTAGCCTCTTAAAAACCCAACTATACTTGTGATAGACTGAGAGTGAAGAGGCCATTAATGCCCTAGTATTTATTATGATGATGAAAATAATTTTAATCTCATATACTTCCTGAAAAGAATCTTAGACTCCTTGTAGGGATTCCCTGCACCACATTTTGAGAACTGCTGAGTCATAGAATGTTTTCAGAATCTCCTGAAAATTTTGTAACTTATGAATCATGTATTCTTCACATTGAAAGAGGACAAACATTCAGAATCACTACCTTAAAAAGTTAAGTTGTAGAAAAGAGTAAAAATACCCAAAGTGTTTTCAAAAGCATCCTCTAATAGGAGAATCATAATTGAGAAATCAGTTACTAAGGTGTAAAGTAACTGGCAAATCCAGGATCAAAGACAGATTCTGTAAGGTTTTAAAACTTAACTAGGAGACATCATTCACATTTTTGCATATATTTAAATCAATAATTCTTCCCCCCCACTCCCCCCCCCAAAAAAAACTAACCTTTTGTTACAGTGTTGCTTTATAATCCTATGCTGATGTTTAAATTTAAATTTTCTGAGTATTTATTTTTGTGGTGATAAAATCTGGTGGAAACTAATCATTGAGCTATCTAAAACTTTTTAATATTTGTAAAATGATAGAGAGGTTATGTATTTTGATTCCAGTACAATTAAATCCAAAAAGTTGGAGGTGTACATAGATTTGGGAAAAAAGAAAATACAGCATAACATTTGTTAACTATCTCTAAGTAATCTATTTTCCTTTCATCAGGGCATGGATGATTTGCAAGTCAGATCAGCTGCTACAGATATATTTTCTTATCTAGTAGAGTTTAGTCCATCCATGGTCCGAGAGTTCGTAATGCAAGAAGCCCAGCAGAGTGATGATGTAAGTAATAATGCTTTGGTTCTATGTGAATTACCTGTAGAATAGTGTTTGCAAACTTTTGAGAGAAAATTATGGCCATTATTTTAATCTTTTATGAAGCAAAATAATAAATTTCTAATCATTTGTGACTATGGCAAGCCCAGAATATGTGCCAGTTGATTTGCATAGTATTCAGTTGGCAATTGGATTGACTGTTTAAAAAAAAAGAGCATATTCAAATTAGTATTGAGATTGAAATAAATGATTATCATAGAATCAAATTCTTACATACTAGTCTTAAAAAACTCTTCAAGTGCTAATGAAATATAATTTCAAGCCTCATAGGTCAGGCACTTACCAAGTATAACTAATAAGTTACCTTCACTATGTTCAAATGTGTATTTTCTTTTTAGTGTGGATGAATGTTTAATAAGACCAATATTGTGTTTTCCCACTACAGAAATATTTACACTTTTCCCTTTAACTGTTTTTAAGACAATATGAACATATAGCTGTAATTTTAAGTACTCTTTCTTATTTTAGTGTTAAGTAGAAAATAACAAATATTATGTCTCTTCATTTTTTAAATATATTTTTTTATTGATTTCAGAGAGGAAGAGAAAGATAGGGAGATAGAGAGATAGAAATATCAATGATGAGAGATAATCATTGATCTGCTACCTCCTGCACTCCCCGCACTGGGGACTGAGCCCACAACCTGGGCATGTGCCCTGACCCGGAATTGAACCTTGACCTCCTGTTTCATGGGTTGACACTCAACCACTTAGCCATGTGGGTCAGGCTAATTATTTCCTTCTTAATGGTTTTGAATCCCAGTGTTAATTTGATCCTTATATTATTGAATTAAACTATAGTTGTTTCACATGTTTTGTGCTTAATCTCTTAGCTTAGATTTTTATGTCTGTCTTTCATAGATATTGCCAGTGTTTTTTTTAAAGCAATTTTATTTAGAAACGGTTTGGGCTAATTTTAGGCAGTAGAAAAGAAATAAAAGACATATTTTGTGTTAAGTATTTTAAGGTGTTTTTTAAAAACCCAACTAATGCTAATCTGACTTTAAAAAAATAAATATCTAGTTTATCTCACTGTTGATATTATTATCTTAGTGCCATCCTTTACAAAAGGTAATTTTGAAGTTAGTGCTCAGTAATACATCCTTAGTGATGAGAATGATTAAAGGTATTCATTATAAAATCAGGCCATGAGAAGAATAAGCAACTAATTCTAAGAATTCTTCATTTTCTGTTTTTACTAGAAACAGAAAGGTTTTTTTTGTAATTTTTCAATTACAGTTTCTTGTTTTTTTTATAATTTTTCAATTACAGTTTGCATACAGTATTATTTTGTATTAGTTTCAGGTGTGCAGTATAGTGGCTAGACAATTATGTACTTCCCAAAGTGTTCCCCCAATATTTTCAGTAGTCACTTAGCATAGTTATTACAATCTTATTTTTTAATATGTTTTTATTGATTTTTAGATAGGAAGGGAGAGGGAGGAGAGATAGAAACATCTATGAGAGAGACACATCTATTGGCTGCCTCCTACATACCTCCTACTGGGGATCGAGCAGCAACCTCGGCATGTGTCCTGACCGGGAATCGAACCTAAGACTTCTTGGTCCGTGGGACAGTGCTCAATCCATTGAGCCATACCAGCTGGTGATAATATTATCGACTATATTCCCCATGCTATACTTTACATCCCTGTGACTATTTTGTAACTACCAATTTGCACTTCTTAATCTCTTCACCATTTTCACCCAGTCCCCCAACTCCCCTCTGGCAGTCTATTTTCTCTATCTATGAGTCTGTTTACATTTCGTTTATTCCAGTGGTTCTCAACCTTCCCTAATGCTGCGACACTTTAATACAGTGCTCATGTTGTGGTGACCCCTAACCATAAAATTATTTTCGTTGCTACTTCATAACTGTAATTTTGCTACTGTTATGAATCCTAATGTAAATATCTGATATGCAGAATGTATTTTCATTGTTACAAATTGAATATAGTTAAAGCATAGTGATTAATCACAAAAACAATATGTAATTATATATGTGTTTTCCGGTGGTCTTAGGTGACCCCTGTGAAAGGGTCGTTCGACCCCTAAAGGTTGAGAATCGCTGGTTTATTCATTTTATTTTGTAGAACTATTTTCTTTTTTACATTTAATTGATGCATGAGACTTAGAGAAGCAGTTATTGATTTTTAACTATAAAAAGTCCCTTTCTCAATTTTTTTTCTTGTAATCATAGTCTTCAAGGCCTCTCATTTCCCTAAATTTTCTGATATCTAACAATTTTATAATTTAAAAATCTTGTTGCCTCAAAATAATTCTTAGCCCACAAAAGAATATAAATTATATATATTTTTTAAATTTCAAAATAAAGGATCCTACATGCTGAATTCTATATTGGGTTGGCTGCAACTTTTAAAAAGAAAAAAAAATAACTTACATGTGTATTCAGTGGACTGTTGATATTTTGATGTTCTTTTAAATGCACAGCATTCAAACTCAAGTTCTTCCTGATATGAATATTAGCATATGTGTTTGAGACACTAGGAAATATTAACATTTTTTATTGTAGTCATTTCGGTCCAAGCTGTTTGGGTGGATTTAGCAGTAACTGCTGTCTTTTTTTTGTTATGCCACAGATTTCACATTTTTATGCTAATGGCCTTTGAAACATCCAGTAAAACTTATTTTAGAATCTGACTGAATAAGTAATACAGCTATTACTGAACTGCTTATTTTGGCAAGTATTTTCAGTGTATTTCTCACTTAGGAATAAATTCATGTTAATTTTTTTAGATATGACAATAGCATTGGGATTTTTAATTTTTATTTAAATATAGTTGTTGGGTTTATTTTTTAGGATTCCTTATTTTCATTTTTTAAAGGACTCTTAAAACACTTTTAAATATTTTATGCTGAATTATTTATAGAATTATATATCTGGAATTTGCTTCAAAATAATTTTGGAGGGTGAAATTTGCCATAATAAAAAGTTTTTAAAAATACATAAATTAATCTCCATGGGTTGGTTGACTGTTCAGTATTTTGTATTGCACATATCAAATTTTATTTCCTAAAATTGCATCAGGTTTTTTTAACCTTTTATTTTGAAGTAATTTTAAATTTATACAAAAGTGATAATAGTACAAAGAACTCCCATATACACTTCCCCCAGATTCCCTAGTTATTAACATTTTATCTCCTATTTATCATTTTTTCTTTGCTCATATTTGTATATACACATTTACATATACATAAAATTATTTTTGTTCTGAACCATTGAAGAATAAAGTACAGAAATGATGGCATGATATCCCTTTATCCCTATTTACTTCAGTGTCTATCTACTAAAATCTCTGCATACATAACCACACTATAATTATAAAAATTAGGCAATTAACATTTTTACTTTATTTAACCACAGCCCTAATTTCAGATTTTGTCACTTGTCCCAGTAATACCCTTTTAGCCTAGAGTCTAGGACCCTAGACAAAAATGGAAAGTTTCTGGTCTAGTATCCAACAATTTAGATTTGTCTAATGTTTCCTCCTCATTCACTTTAGGTTATGTCTTTGTCTCAGGAATAGTACAGAACTAACATTTCATTCAGTGTATCATATCAAGAAAATCCCCCAACTTTACAAAGAGTTTTGGTTCTGTTTGTCTAGGCCAGGGGTGGGCAAACTTTTTGACTCAGGGCCACAATGGGTTCTTAAACTGGACCGGAGGGCCGGAACAAAAGCATGGATCTCAGTGTTTGTGTGAACTAATATAAATTCAAAGTAAACATCATTACATAAAAGGGTACGGTCTTTTATTTCAATAGTTTTATTCATTTCAAACTGGGCCGTAGTTTGCCCACGGCTGGTCTAGGCTGTTTTGCCATTCCACATATGTGAGGAGTTGAACCATTAAGTTCTTCTGTCTGATGTGAGGAGCTATTGTTTCTTTTTTCTAACATGTGAGAATGGATTGAAAGAACTATTGGTTCTATATTTGTAGGCTTCATTCAAGTTGCTGCAGAGTAAATTTCATGTGCATGACTTTTTTTAAATTATTATATTTATTTATTTTTTTTTCAATGGAAATGTTCCCACAACATCCATCGGTTATTTTTATTCTACTTCAGAATATTCTTCTTGCCCTTGCCATTCTTTCTTCTCTTATTTACTATATATAGCTAATGTTTTCTTTTCTTTTTTCTTTATTGATTCAGTTATTACATATGTGTCCTTATTGCCCCATTATCCTCTCATTCCCCCACTCAAAGTGTCAGTGGAAAATTTTCATATAACTTTGTCATGATTGCCACTGTGCTGACAGTAACTGTCTAATTCCATAGATTATAAAATATATCGCAGTATTAAGAAGTTAAATTATTTTTTCTTAGAAGCAATGAAATAAAGTATATTCTCTAGCTTTCCCAATCAGAAAATAGAAATGTCAGCTCTTAATCTGGATATTTTTCACAGTATAGCAAAATTCTTAAACCCACTTACATAGACTTTTTTTTTAAGTGTTTGCTTCTAAGAATAGTATGAGTTTCAAGTATAATGAAATGGGAGTATCATTTCTCTAAAACTTTGATTTAGAAATAACTAAAACATTGAAATATCTCCTAGAAACCATAGTTACTCACTGAAATGTTATTTAGGTAAGGAATGCGCAAACTTCTGCAGTATCCTTAAGGTAAATAAGACTTGCTGGGTCATATGGTCTGTCAAAACTACTTAACCCTGCCACTATAGTAAGAACTGTCCATAGGCAGTTTGAAAATGAGTAGGCTTGGCTATGTTCCAGTATATGTACAAAATAGGCAATTAGCCAGGTAGTTTTATAGTTTGCTGACCCTGGATTTTGACCCCTATGTCAGAACATTTCAGCTAAATGATGCTGCCATTTACAGGCTGGTTCTCATTTGAAGGTTATAATTGCAGGAGCTACTATGGTGGTACTGTATATATAAAAAGAAATAAAACAAAAAGATGAGGCAGGGGGTCCCGCGGGGGTGAGGCCGACGGAGTCCTAACGAAGCATGCCCGACTCCGGAGATCAGTTCAAGACGCGGATCTAAGTTTTATTGTTTAAGTGCAGCAACATATATAACATTCCAGACCAATCAGAAGTTTACACCATCCTTAGGGCAACCAATGGTAGGAAAGATAGGGTACTATGTAGGGGCTCTAGGGGGCTTACTCAGGCGGGCGCTGCCACTTCTAGGTGTGCCGAGGAAGCTTGTATAGGCGGAGTGCACTCACGCCATTGCATCTGCCACTGCGCTGAGATAAATCTCCTGAGCTCTTCCCACAAAAAGAGACCATCGGGATAAGCAAGCATTAATGGGAAGGAAGTTTGGGAATTATTTTAAGACAATACATTTAAAAGAGTGTTCTCTAAAATATTTATTGATGCCCCAGAATTGCAATAAATTCATTGCACTTACTCTGTAATGACATGTATGTATGTATGTATTTTCCTTACCTGAGGATATATTTTTTATTTTTGGAGAAAGAGAGAAACATTGATATGAGAGAAAAACATCGATGTGAGAGAGAAACATTGATCGGCTGCCTCCTATTACACATACCCACTGGGGATTGAACCCACAACCTTGATATATACCTTGAACAGAAATTGAACCCACAGTCTTTCGTTGTACAGGACAGGCTCCAACTAACTGAACCCCCCAAACACAGCTGTAAATTTTTAGATCAACTTATCATTTGACATCTGAAGGAATTTTCTGGTAGTTTGTCTTAACATATTTGTTATTTTGCTGCAATTGCTTGAGCATGAGTTTTCTAGTCTGAGTAATGACATTGTTGGATAAGCAGATTAAGGAAAATTGGATTTGTACTTGTGTTTTACTGTCAGTAAAGAACTCTAGCAGACAATTAGCAATGCTAGCTTGAATTTTGACAGAGTAGTCCCAACTTTGGTGATCTTCTGTTCCAGTTCCCTTGTTATGCCATTAGAGAAATAGGCCTGAAGGAGTTAATAGGGCCACTTAGATAGCTGGTTATGGCAGTACTGCATTTAGAGGCTGGGTCTTTTGATTTAGCTATTTATTCAGTTCACCAAGCTTACTCTATTGTGTTAATTAAGAAATGAAGCATGCCTTACAGAATCCAGGTGAGAGGTTATAGCTCCTTGGTGGAGCACAGAAGTGAGAAAAGATGCATTGAAGGGGTAATAACAGTTTCACTTTACCCACGTCCTTCCTTCCCCAAGCCAATACAGAACTATGCTGAGAAAGATCCCCTGGACCAATGAATTCTCCCTTGAGGGAAAGAAAAAAAAGCAAAGTGAGGGTCTGACATCCCCAGCCTTTCAGGGTGCTACCGAGAGAATCACTTTTTTCATGCTTCTGCCAGAACACTGAGGAATCATCTTGCAATAGCTAAGAACAAATACCACTGCACAAGCCTCAATGGCTGGTCTGAGTACCCCAGTAAGAGACCCCACCTGCTGGCCCAGCCAGAACCTCTGGCCAGGCTGACTGGTGAAGGGCTTTCTTTGCCAAAACTGGTCTGTAAAGACTGGGCAAGATAACTGCTTCTTAGGATGTGCAGACACCAACACAAATCTATAGAGTTCATGAAGAATCAGGGAAATTTGACACCACCAAAGAAACAAAATAAAGCTCCAGTAGCTGACCCTAAAAAAATGGAGAACTATAGCATAGGGAATATAGTCGATAATATTATAATAACTATGTATGGTGCCAGATGTGTACTAGAATTATTGGGGGCATCACTTGGTAAATTATATGATTGTCTAATCACTATGCTGTGCACCTGAAACTCATATAAAATAATATTAAATGTTAACTATAATTGAAAAATAACATTTAAAGTATTAAAGATAAATACATAAGTACATTTGAGGGGAAATGGAGAACTTTGAACTGCCTAACAAAGAATTCAAAATAATTATCTTGAAGAAGCTCAGTGAGCTACAAGAAGACAATTAGATAACTAAATGAAATCAAGAAAACAACACATAAACAAAATGAATTCAACAAAGAGAAACCATAGAAAAGAACCAAAGGAAATCCTAGAGCTGAAAAATACAATGACTGAACTGAAAAAGATCAATAAATAGCATCTACAGCAGAATTGATCAAGCAATAGAAAGAAATCAGAGAACATGAGAATGAAAAAAAATGAAGAAAGCATACATGAATTAATGGACACCACAAAGTAAAACAATACAGGATGGGCAAAAGTAGGTTTACAGTTGTAATACGAATCCTATCTAATAAAAGACAAAAAAGATAATTGACCATACCTTCGCTACGCTTCCCATTGGCTAATCAGCGCCATGTGCAGTATTTGCATACTGCAGGCAGGGATGGCCAGCACCAGATGCCATCCAGGCCCTGTGTGCAGCCCTGGGCGGCTGGGCTTAGGTGGTGTGATCGAGTCACCAAAGCCCCGCCCCAGCTGGAACCCCCATGTGCCAACTAAGCCCCACCCCCAGCCGGAACCCCCGTGTGCTGCCTAAGCCCCGCTGCCAGCTGGGCCTGCTCCTGGGATCACCATGGCGATCCCAGAGCAGGCAAGTGCAGAGGGCTACCTGCCCCCAGGTGGGCCTGCTCCTGGGATCACCATGGCGATTCCAGAGCAGGAAAGTTCCCCACAGGCAGCATCCAGCAGAGCCTGCCCCCAGTCTCTGCAGTGATCCGGTGATCATGAGCAGGAAAGCGCAGCCTGCAGGCAGCATCCCACCCTGGGCACACCTCTCACCATGGCGATTCCAGAGCAGGAAAGTTCCCCACAGGCAGCATCCAGCAGAGCCTGCCCCCAGTCTCTGCAGTGATCCGGTGATCATGAGCAGGAAAGCGCAGCCTGCAGGCAGCATCCCACCCTGGCCACACCTCAAGGGAGAGGGAAACACGCAGTGGAGGCCAGAAGCCTGAGAGATTAACACAGGGGGGTACCTGCTCCAAGCCTCCACAGTGGGCTGGGGGCAGGCCCCCAGCAGACACACACACACACACACAACGCCTGCTCCGAGCCTCTGCTGCCAGACTGTGGCCATCAGTAGGACATCCACTGAGGGCTCCTGGACTTTGAGAGGGGCAGGCTGGGCTGAGGGAAACCCCGCCCCACCGCCCCCAGTGCACAAATTTCATGCACCGGGCCTCTAGTAAATTATAATACAATTAAAAATTTTTATTTCCTCTTTGAAAAAATTTCATCCTCTATTGCCATGATAGAATGTACTTATTAGTGTTCAAATTTGGAAACATGGTAGAGGGTAGGGTTCTAATATTTTTTTAAGTATATTTTTACTGATTTCAGAAGGAGGGAGGGAAAAGAAGAGAGAGAGATTGAAACATCAGTGATGAGAGAGAATCATTGATTGACTGCCTCCTGTATACCCCCTATTAGGGATCAAGCTCGCAACCCCTGCATGTGCCATGACCAGGAATTGAACCAGTGACTCCGGGTTCATGGGTGGATGCTAGACCACTGGGCCACACCGGTCAGGCTAGGGTTCTAATTTTAAGCAGTTAAGTTGCTATGACATGGTTTTGTTGGTTCTTTATTGCTTTACATTAATAAATAAACAATTCACAGGGATATGTTATTTTTGGATAAAAGTATATTCAGCTTGGACAGGGCTAGCAAAACAAAATAATAACATAGACTGCTTTATTCTGAAGCTTTCTATTTATTACTTTCCAGAATTCTCCCAATTTAAGACATTTATCTTCATTCCATGCAGTTCCCTTATTTCATCTCCTTTAGTTACTACCTTTCTTCCCTCAATAATAAACATATTTTCAAATCCACGGAGTTGATACCAAAACTTTTTGACATGAACAATCAGTTTGTATCCTAATTTAATGCTTAAGATTTCTACTTTAAAAACGCAAGCAGAAGCTGCTTTGTAGCTCTGTATATTAAGACCCAAGAGCTTGTTGCTAATATAATAATAAATCTATTTGGTATTAGGTCATTATATAACATGTGCATCCATTCACATGTGGAGAATTGTGTACTGGGTTATTTTCTCTTGCTCTCTCTCTCTCTTTTTTTTTTTTTTTTTTTTGCTAGAAAGGATTTTCTAGTTAGAAGCTGAGATAAGCTGTGTTTGGGAGTGGAGAGGGTATCACTGTGTAATCTTGCTTGTTTAGTCAACTTCTAAATTCATACCTGACACTGAAACTTAGAATAAGAATGTTAGAGCCTCCAGTGAACTAGAATCACTGATAAATGACTTTATTTTCCACTTCTTTATATTAATGGTATCGTAAGGTGTAGCATGCTCTGCTTTTTTTTTTTTAATATAAGTGGGTTTTTTCTCTCTAGTGTGCTTAAATAGAACTTTAGAAAACATTATTAGGAAGAAAAGAGCTTAAATAAGTTCATATATTCTTTGTGGGGTATTTCCTATGTGATTCTAATTTTGTTCTTTCAGCTGGTATATTTGTCATATTTCCAAACCAGGTCTAATGGAAACATTTTCTTTCAGGATATCCTTCTCATTAATGTAGTAATTGAACAAATGATCTGTGATACTGATCCTGAGCTAGGAGGTGCTGTTCAGTTAATGGGACTTCTTCGTACTCTGATTGATCCAGAGAACATGCTGGCTACAACTAATGTAAGAAATTATTGTGAGATTCTTTTTTTTTTTTTAAGTTTTGATCTAATCAGCTGTGGGTGTTTTTTTTAATGTAATTGTAAATATAGAAATTTTGAAAATGTGTACAATATTGAAAAACAATAAATAGTTACATATTTGTATACTTGGTATTCAAGTAGCATTGGTATTCCTATAACAGTTCACTTGGCAGAAAACAATCATGTAATGTATAAAATCTTAGTGAAACGTTAGCACTTCTGTTTGACCCTTGGCCTTTAAGAAGTATGTTAACTTCTTAAAAATTAATATACAACAATGTGAATATACTTAACAGTAGGGAACTATAAATGTAAAGGTGGTTAAATGGTAAGTTTTGTTGGTTTTTTATTATAATAAGAAAGGAAAACTTATGTGACATCATGTAGTGCATGTACACAAACCTAAATAGTATAGCCTACTACACCTAGGCTATTTGGAATATCACCATCGTATATGTTTTTTGTCATTGACCAAACTGTCATTATGTAGTGCATAAATAAAACATTAAAAATATATCCTCTTTATTATCTAAATAAATTTATACTTATAAAAGTACTTACAATTGATATAAGCTATAACATGAATTGTTTATTAAATCATTCCTTCATAATTTTTTTTAAAAAGAAAAACTGTGTATTGAATGATCTCAACTGCATAGTAAAAAAAAAGTCAATGAAAATAGAAAGACTTAAGAAACTATCCCAAAATATTAATAGTAATTGTCTCAAACTAATGGGATATTTTTTCTTTATAAAATGTCCTCATATTTAGAAAACATGTATTACTTTTAAATTATATACAAATATATTGGGCCAGTTGTATAAAAAGGTAGTAGCCCAGAAAATAAAAAAGCATTATTTTCCAAATTTCCAAAAACATTTTAAAAGTAGATCTAAATTCTATTCTGGAAAATAAAAATAAAAATAAATAAATTCTATTCTGTTCTGTTTCTAGTGGCTTGATAAATTGATTTGGTGGATTTCCAAATTTGAATATATTGTGAAATATGGGTATCAAATTTTAAATAGTTAAGTTCCTCTTATATTGCTTGATTGATTCTTCATTGCATTTCAGATCATAGCATATTTGAAAAAAATTGTTCTAATTACCTAAAAACAAATGTTTTTAATACTATCTGATCTTTTTCTTGCTTTCATTTTTATTTGTAATATGAATTTTTTCACACTGCTAATTCTTGAAGACATGTTATCAATTATAAAGGTAATAAAGTATTTTTTAAATTCTTTGTTTCAGAAAACTGAAAAAAGTGAATTTCTAAATTTCTTCTACAACCATTGTATGCATGTCCTCACAGCACCACTTTTAACCAATACTTCAGAAGACAGATATGAAAAGGGTAGGGTTTCTTACTTATCTGCTTATGATTTCTGTTTTTAAAGAGTAAAATAAGTATTATAAGTGACAAGCTATTTACTTAGTTCTTTATTTGCTGTAGTTTATATATTCACAAATCATCAGCTACAGTTTCTGGCTTCAGTTTATTGAAGTGGAATGATAACCTAAAAAAATCTTTTTAATTAAATCTTTATTGTTGAAAGTATTACACATGTCCCTCTTTTTCCCCCACCCAGTCTAAAGTTTTTTTTTAAGCAGTCTGAGTGCAAAGTGCAAATCCTACTATGGGTTTATGTACTTCCCATTAAGTATTCATAGTTGTGTACATCTCATTTGGCAACAGTTTTTATTGATTTCTACTGTATTTCTGTATTCTGTAAATCTGTATTTCATCAGTTTGCAATATTTAAATAATGTAATCATACTACCAAATATAAGTATCATAAACAAATCATTGACTCACAGGATATCACTCAACTTATGAAATGAGATATGTGAAGGACATATTCTCTTAGACAATTGGTTAATTTGAGTCAGTTAAGAGAATGTGTACTAAACTAATAAAGTTGTAGAAGAGGCATACCCACATAATATCATCAATTCTATTTCTGAGTATATATTCTAGGGAACATTTATGCATATGCATCACAGTTACAAGAGTGTTGTTGCTTTGTTCATGGTAGGAAAATTAAAATGTGGTGTATGTATATATTGGCAGTTAAAATAATTGAATATATATTGATCTGTCATCTGACTAGTTCTCAAAAATGTAAAGTTGAATGGGTAAAAAATTTATTGCAGAATGGTTCCATTTACATAAATTAAAATAAATACGCTTTAAACATTCAGTTTAAAATAAAACACTTCCAGGATATAGAAATATTTAGATAATAGCTTGACAGACATCCATATACCTCCTATTGGCTCTCCCATTCTCATTCCACCCCACCTACCAATATCCTTCAAGGAATGCTGAATTTGGAGTTTATCACCCCTATGCTCGTTTATGTTATTATGACATATATAATGCATTACTTTTCATGTTTTCAAACTTGATATGCATTGATATCAATTGTGTAAATTCTGCAATTTTTTTTTTTTTTACCTACTGCTTTTTGTTTTTTAATCCTCACTGGAATATATTTTTGGAAGGAGGGAGGAGAGAGAAACATCAATTGATTGCCTCTGTATGCAATCAATTCATATATATATATATATATATATAAATGTCCAGACAGTTTTTCCTTCCCACTCCTGGGCCATTTGGGAATAGGCTGCGGATGTCACCATGCTGCTCCTTCTAGCATGCATGTCCCAGGAACAAGGACCTTCTCTTACAGAACCACAGGAAATGGATCAAATTTAGGAAATACTTATAATTTATCAGGGATAGTGATGATGGTAGCTAACATTTTTGTTGTTAATCCTCACCTGAGGATATTTTCCCCATTTATTTATTAGAAGGGAGGGAGGGATTTCAGAGAGGAAAGGAGGGGGAGAGAGAGAGAGAAATATTGATGATGAGAAAGAATCATTGATCAGCTGCCCCCTGCATGCCCCACAGGAATCAAGCCCACAACCTGGGCATGTGCCCTGACAGGTAATCGAACCATGACCTCCTGGTTCATAGGTCAACACTCTACCACTGAATCTTGCTGGCTGGGCCCAGTCAATCTCTTTAATCATTGATGTTTCTATATCTCTCTCCCTTTCCCTTCTCTCTGAAATCAGTAAAAACATTTTTTTTAAAAAAATCAAAGCATAAATCATCTATTATTAACATTTGTGTTATTATAGAACTTAAGAAATATCTATATGGATAGACATATTCAGATTGTTGGAGGATGGCTGAGAGAAGATAAAAGTTGACATATCAGTCTTATCTCTGGTTGTAATCTCATTTTTAAAAAAATATATATTTTATTGATTTTTTACAGAGAGGAAGGGAGAGAGATAGAAAGTTAGAAACATCGATGAGAGAGAAACATCGACCAGCTGCCTCCTGCACACCCCCCACTGGGGATGTGCCCGCAACCAAGGTACATGCCCTTGACTGGAATCGAACCTGGGACCCTTCAGTCCGCAGGCCAACGCTCTATCCACTGAGCCAAACCGGTTTTGGCAGTAATCTCATTTTTTATCAGAACATTTATAATTTTCTTTTAATAACTTCTTGTCTATTACCAGTTCTATAAAAGACTGCAGATAAAGGTATAATATTGAACTGAATATAATAACCACTAATTCTTAGTGGTTATTATGTAGATAAAAGGAGATTATGTGCTTTCTATATTGTAGTGCCAGGGAAGTATGAGATATTATTACTGAAGTAACTGATTTTAAATTTTTTTATTAGATAATATAGTTGGATCTAACAAAAACAGCATGATTTGTCCTGGTAAGTATATGTTTTTATTTTATTAACTAATGCAAATAGTAAACTTTTCCTCCTCAGAGTATAATATACTTGTACAAAGCTAATAATAAAAGCATATTTTCACCAAAAATACTCTTTTTTTTCTTTATTACAAAGAAAATATTCCTCTTTCTCCCACATAAAAAAAAAAGGAAAACCATTTGGAATTTGGTTTGTTTCTGTAGATTTAGAACTTGTTTTTTGATATTTTTTGAGAAGACATCTGGACATTGGTGATTTAGTTTATGCTTATTTTTGAAATCTAGTAAGCTAAGACCAATTAGTTAGGAATTAGTGTTTATAACAGCCTTGTGTTTAAAATTTATTTATAAATCTGAGTGGAAACACTTGCTTTTACTTGGAACATGCATACCAGGTATGGGCTTGGTAGTACAGAAAATATGCCTGTGTGCCCAGCATCCTGTTTTACCAGGTTTATCAAAGCCGTAGAAAAGCCAGTTTCAAATGAGACAGTTCAAATATTGGATGAGTAATTTTAATTAACACGGTAGATCATTGCCACAAAATCTTTTATAAGTAAAATTTGGGAATTGAGAAATTAATATAGTTTAATTGTAAGGTACTAGTTCAAATGTTGGTTGTTATACAAATTGGTCCAGAGCAAGTAAGACTCTTTACATGATTTAAAGTAGAAAAGATCTTTGAAATACCAGAATTGTATTTTGTATATTTAATGGTCATTCTGTTGTTTAAAAGAATGTTAATTTATTCCTGAAAAATGAAATAGTTGTACCAGGTGATGTCAGTTATTTTTTTTCTAAGACTGTGATTCCATAAATTGCTCACAATTTAATATTCTCTTATCTAAAATTTTCATAGTAGGTGTAGATAATTACCTATATAAGCCCTTCAATTATATTCAATTTTGAGCTCTGGAAGCAGTTTGAAATCATTCCATGAATGTATAAACCAAAGAACTTGAAAATAAAGCTAGTATATTTCAGTAGACCTCTCATGGGTATTATGGTTTGATGTTAAAAAGATCAGTGTTTAAAAAAAAAAAAAAACTTGATGGAACATTTTTCACTTGATATTCAAATAGCCAAAAATGTTATTTTCTTAAAAATATTTTTAAAGAAAGCATATTAATTTTTCTTGGGAAATTTGCATTGTACCATTTTAGGCAAAAAGTTTGAGGTACATTCTCCTGTATGTGGACCCTTTTATAGATTTATTAATATTAACCACTACAATAGTATGTATTAAACAAACATTACCAAGAAAATCTCAGTGTATTGAGGGTTTTATTATCATGTTTGTAAACTTTTATTGAGGGTTTTTTCCCTCTTAACATTATTAAATATACAGGAGCCTTAGAAAAGTATCTAGTAACTAGGTAAAATTTACAGTGCTTCTGGAGAGTCTGCCTAATGAAAAAGTAAAAATCTATAGCTTCTTTAATTGATATAAAAATGAAAAGGAAATATAATTTTACTTTTGTTCTAAAATATAGGATATGAGCTTTATTCTTTTTTTACTGAGATGTATTGCAGTATTTGACTTTCATGTGATGACTTTCTTTGTAGATAATTATCAAACAGCACAGCTGCTTGCTCTAATTTTAGAGCTACTCACGTTTTGTGTGGAACATCACACATATCACATAAAAAACTATATTATGAACAAGGACTTGCTAAGAAGAGTCTTGGTCTTGATGAATTCAAAGCATACTTTCCTGGCATTGTGTAAGTAACAATTTAAGTGAGCAGTCTAGTAAAATGTTTTAAGGAATAACATTTTTAATAGAGATAAAAGCCAAAGTTACCCATGTGAATTCATTTCTTAGCAGGATATTTGCTATTAAAAAGATGATTATGAGAAATACTGATCTTTTATTTAATGGATAAGAGGAATAGGTTGGTCATAGTGCTTCCCCACCCACATATATTTGTTCACATTTAGATTCAGTCAGCTTAATTGGGATCCCAGTGCAAAGATAGTATTTTACTAATAGAACCAGTCTTACTATCTTTTACATCTGCTTCACAATACTGTTATTTAGTAGTGACTCTATTTTTGAGATATGGGCCTTGACATGTTTTTGTTGTATGACTCAGGTTATTTATTGAACTTGTAAAATATTTGCTGCAATGTTGATTTTTGGAAAATTTTTCTTTCCTCTTCATAATTTCACTTGCAAATAGAAATAAATAAGCTTTCTTTCCTTTCAAGTAAAAAGAGTTGTATGGGTTTTTTCTGAGCATAAAAATTATAATTTAAATGTAAGCATTAACTTAATGTATAGAGAAAAGGTTAATCTCCCTAATACTTCTTTTATTTTTAAGGCCTTAAAGTCGCCTCTACCTGTACTGTTAACTACCTGTACTGTTTCTTTTCCATTCCTTTTTCCATACTTGTCAAGATTTACATAAACATATTCACACGGGGTTTTTTTGTTGTTTTTTTTTTTACAAAAACAGGCTTATACTAACATACTTACAAGTCCCTTAATATTACTGTAGGTCAGTGGATATGGTGTGAACCAATTTTTGTTTCCTAAACACAGTTGAGTAATATTTCTTAGAGTGGCTCTTCCACATTTATTTTACCATTCTCTAATACATGGATTGCAAAATTGTTTGAGTATTTTGCCACTCCAAACAACACTGTAGTAAATAGTCTAATATGTAAATCTTTTATATACTAGTTGATTTTTTCCAATAATGGGGTTTCCAGGACAAAATGTTTATGTATTTTGGTATGTTCTTTTAAATTTTAATTAGACATACAGCTTCCAGATTTCTTTCCCAAAGATTAAAGCACTTGACATTCTTCTATCACTTGATGTTTGTTACTGTTTTTTTTTAAATGTTATCAAACTAATGATGGAAAATGTGGTATTCCCTTTGTGTATTAATTTACATAAACATATTTTTCTTGACAACATTTTTTTATTTTTTAGTGCTTTTGTATTTTATCTGTTATACCCACACTGTTCTGAGTATTACCAACATTTGTGTTTTGAGGTTTTAGTGTATTTTTTAATCTCTGCTATGGAGCTACCTGCCTAGGTAGTTTATTTATCTTCCAAAAGCCAATTATTGGGGATTTTTTTATTAGCTCTGGCTACTAATTTGTACAGGTTTTGAGTGGTCTTTCCCTGTTTTTTTCAAAGCCCAATAATTTTTAGTGCACAATTTTGCTTTTCATTCTAAAAGACTATATACATTATTTTCTGTAAAAATACTTATATGATGATTAATATTAGTAAGACCATTGACTTATTCCATCTTATTTTTAATCAGGTGCTCTTCGTTTTATGCGGCGGATAATTGGCCTTAAAGATGAATTTTATAATCGTTACATCACAAAGGGAAATCTTTTTGAGCCAGTTATAAATGCTCTTCTGGATAATGGAACTCGGTACAATTTGTTAAATTCAGCTGTTATTGAGTTATTTGAATTTATAAGAGTGGTAAGTTTATATTAAATGATTCTTAGTAAAGTAGAATAATTATGTATTTAGTGATGTTACTATTTTAAATTGAGAAATTTAGCAAGTCTTTGGACCCATATTTATTCTATAATCTTCTTAGTTCCATTTATTTGCCAAGTGTATCAGGATGAAATTTGGCATATGTGGACATTTCAGTCAAGCATGCCATTCATGTGATCTCTTTGATCAATTGTAGGGGTAGTGATAAAAATGAATAGGAAGATTGAAAATAATTTATTTGTTAGATACTCATATGAGATGCGTAAAAATAGGATATTATGAAATTTTAGGTTGAGGAAATCAGAGCGTTAGATGGATTACTCCAGCTGCCTTATTTTACCGATGAGGGACTTGAGATGCCCAAAGTAATTAAGTGATCTATTCAAGAGCATCCATTTGGTTAGGAGCACAGTCAGGGTTTGAAGTTATGTTACAACTCAATTTCAGACAACAAAAGATTTGTGATACCACCAGGGAAAGTGGCCACATGGTTAGAAAGAACTTGAAAAAAGAAAGTCAAAGTTAGAAATTCATTTTCTAGTTTTGTTTCTGACGAATCAGATTTCTAGTGATGACATGCTATTTTCACATGAAGATTATTTGAGCAACTGGATTGTTTTTCTAATATTGGTCACTTGCCAAAAGTATGATACTCAAAAGGATGAAGAGGATAGAATTGCTATCTTTAGCCTTTAGAAAACAGGAAATGTTTGTTGTTACTGTTTTTCTAAAAATATTATTAACTAGCTCAAGCTCACCAATTATCTGAACTCAGCTTCACAGTACACTGTTCTAATGAATCAGAGATTTATTTTTACATTTTTTTCCTTTAAAATGTTTAATGAGATACTAATAAATCATAGGGTTGACAAACCCATTTCTATCCCTGTGGTTGATTTTTGTCTTTCTGAAAATATAAATGGTTGATAAATGTACATTGAATCCTAAAATTTATCTTTTTGTTGAGTGTACAACACACACCATTTTACATAGATTTCTAATTTTTCTTCTTGGCTTTTTTTTTTTTTTTTTTGAGATGTCCAGGAAAACTCATTTAAAGACTTAAAATCCTTTATGCAGTCAGATTATGGTGGATCATTTACAGAAGTGGCCTGTGTATTTCTTACTATAGTATTAAAGTCCTGAATCACAACTTCAATTATTTTTAATAATGAGCCTGCTTTGTACCCATTCATTGCAATGATCATTTAAAAATGGTTCATTTGGAATTTAGAAGTTGTTACTACCACTTTATTTCACAAATATTATACCATTGGAAGGAAGACGGGGAATAAATTATTATACGAGTTAATACTTTATCGGATCTGTATAGGTAATGTAGTCTGAGGAATCTATGTGTATATCTTAGGCAAGGCTTATCCCATTTTGATAGGATGTCATGTTAAATGAGAAGTCCTTAAGTAATACCTAACGTTTATTGAAAATATAATTTCAAAATCTACTTTCTAATTAGTTTTGTGCTCTTGACCAGGCCATTCAACTTCTCTTAGTGCCTCAACTTCCTTTTCTATAAAATCGGTCCAGTAAAGCTTATTACATGAAAGTGCTTTTTAAATTGTAAAGTGCTACATAAGTGTGAAAAATGAACAGAAGGCATAAATTAAATACATTTACTTTTGAAATGTTCTTTATAATCCCCCAAAAAGGGCTCCAGTGAATTGCTTCTTTTTTCCAAGTTTTCTGTGGAGTCCTGGCTCATGTATAAAGAAACTAGAACATTTATTTTTGGAAGGTGATTTTGAAACACCTTTTTTGATCAGTTTTGGAATTATTTTTAAAATTTTTTAAGTCTTTCTCCTAACAAGCATTGTATTATATTTGAAATCTAAATTTTGTGCTTATACAGGAAGATATCAAGTCTCTTACTGCACATATAGTTGAAAACTTTTATAAAGCACTTGAATCGATTGAATATGTTCAGACATTCAAAGGATTGAAGACTAAATATGAGCAAGAAAAAGACAGACAAAATCAGAAACTGAACAGGTATTGTTTAAGTATATTGCATTTATAGCATATAAATTTATGTCCAAAATCACATATAGTTGGATTTGAAATTTACCCAGGAATTTTCTTACCATCGTTGGATAGGACAGGATTATATGTAGGAGAGTAGGATATTCTCCCTATCCCAAATTTTTTATATGAAAAATTACTGCTCCATATTGTAACTCAAGATAAATTTTAATAAATATTATCCAACTAAAATTATTTCAGATCCTCTAGGTCATACATAATTATTATCCATTTTAATCATATGAATTTTAAGTCATTACTCAATATGTATGGTATGTTTCTTACAGTGTACCGTCTATATTGCGTAGTAACAGATTTCGCAGAGATGCAAAAGCCTTGGAAGAGGATGAAGAAATGTGGTTTAATGAAGATGAAGAGGAGGAAGGAAAAACAGTTGTGGCACCAGTGGAAAAATCTAAGCCAGAAGATGATTTTCCAGATAGTTATGAAAAATTTATGGAGACTAAGAAAGGTATTAAAATTTTGAATTTTTAAATAGTGCACCCTCTTATAACTAATACAAAAATTATTCATTTGCTTGTAAAGGTCTGTCCATGTTTATACAGCATAAAAGACAAAGTTTATGCTGAATCATAACTTTCAAACTATGTACTTTTTCTAAATTTGTTTGGGATTTCTTTTCATGGTTTTTTTGAAGCTTGCCATTTTACGATAGTCTTCATTTGCTATTTAGAAATTGCATTGCCTACTTACGCTTTTCCTTCTGTGAATAGTCTTGGCTTCTTTTCTATTCTGAATCTCCAATAATAACAAACACCATACAGATCCATAGAAACTTTCCAGAGCTCTCCACCTTTTGCTGCCAGGGAAACTAAGCTTGAAGTCACTTTGCTCTTTGAAATTTTAAAATCATTATAAACGTTACTTTTTATTTATTTTTTTATTGGGGTGACATTGGTTAATAAAATTATATAGGTTTCAGGTGTACAATTCTATAATACATCACCTGTATGTTGAATTATGTGTTCACCACTCCAAGTCAAGTCTCCTTTCATCACCATTTATCACCTCTATACCCTCTTCTACCTCCCCCCACACAAAAGTTTAATAAAGATACAATATCAAGAGAAATAAAATTTCCCATCTTTCCAGATAATTAATCGCTATAATACTATGTCCTGAGAAATTACCATTATTGGAGTACTGTCCTGCATATATCATCTAAATGTTTAATAAAAATTTATATCTTGAAAAGGAAAAAAGCATTTCTAGACTTTATATAAATTTGTGATTTTGAATGTGAGATTTCTAAAGGTATTTCTTATTTGTTAGGTTTCATTGAGTTATTACATTTTTCCCTGAAATTTGTTCTCAGCCTCATTCATTTTCCAATCATAAATACCATAAGTTCCATTTATTTTAGGCTTCAGGTCCCAATAGCCTATTAAAATGTCCTAAGGAATAGGCACCTTTTAGTAGCCAGATTCTTCTGCTTTTACTCATTATAGGCACTGTGCTGAAAGAGGTAGTGAGGCAAAACTTGAAGTACTATGTCCAGTTAATCTTATGTAATAAAAGGCTAATATGCAAATTGTCCCCTCAACCGGGAGTTCAACCAGTGGGTGGGGCCAGTCAGCCAGCCACCCGTGGCCCCTCCCCCGGCCAGCCCTACCCCCGATTGCCCACACACACACCCTTATCGGGGGCGGGGCTGGCCAGCCAACTGCCTATGGCCCCTACCCCCAGCCGGCCTGGCCCGATTGGTCCAATTGGGGCAGGCCGGCCAGACCCCACCCGTGCATGAATTCATACACCAGGACTCCAGTCATATATTTAAAAAATAGTAGCAACTAGGTGCTAAAGGATGGTAGACACCTATCTCATAAAAGAATCCCACACAGGAACCTGGTATAGTCAGGAAATAAAAGGCTAATAGACATGATCATATCATTTTCTTTAGGCATTTGAAATACTAACTTGTGGGAAAGATTATTAAGTATTTACAATAGAAGTATAGAGTCAGAGAGTGGAAGCTGCAGGGAGACAAAGAGTCAGGCAATTAATGAGTCCTTAGAAGTATCTTGGATCCAGCTGTGTAGAATTCTATCATAGGATGGCTGATTTGTTATACCGTATTTGCCGGCGTATAAGACGATTTTTTGGCCCTGAAAAATATGCCTCCAAGTGGGGGGTCGTCTTATACGCCAGGTACACTTCAGATAGACTGCCCATAGTGCTTGCCCCGTGCCATAGTGGCCTCCCGATGCCCGCCCACTTCATTCCACATACCGTTCAGGCATCAGCAGCGCTGCTGGGT
>NW_006383011.1:9571304-9595326 GCF_000327345.1 Myotis davidii
AATTAAAATGTTAAAATCAAATCTGATATTGTTTTACCTTTTATTTGGTGTGTGGAAGGTGTGCGGAAGAGGGGGTAGTCTTATACGGCGAGTATATAACAAACTCTGTATTTTGAGTGGAAATGTTAGGGGGTCGTCTTATACGCCCAGTCGTCTTATACGCCGGCAAATACGGTATGATTCTTAAGGTCCTTTCTAATCCTGAGATTTCTAAGATTCCAAATAATAAAGACATCACTATACATATCATACTCTTCTACTCTTTTAACTCTTAGAAAGCAAAGACAATGTTTTCTAAGTTTTTAAATTATTGTTCTTTTCGAATGCTTTGACTTAGCAATATTTACTGATATAGGTTCAAAATTTTACTTTTGTTTTAGCAAAAGAAAGTGAAGACAAGGAAAACCTTCCAAAAAGGACATCTTCTGGTGGCTTCAAATTTACTTTCTCCCACTCGGCCAGTGCTGCTAATGGAGCCAACAGTACAAACAGTAAATCTGTAATGGCACAGACACCACCAGCAAGTTCCAATGGATCCTCTTCCAAAACGGCAACCTTGGCTTCATCAGTAACAGCCACCAAGGTATGTGAACCTTCTCTGCACATAAACTTTTCTTGTTTTCATCTGTAAAAATTATGTTTACTGAAGAAAATTTAGATAATAAAAATAATCCCAAAGAAGAAAAAGTTGCACAAGTCATCAGATAACATGACTGCTAACATGTGATTGATTTTTCTTTAGTATGTCTGTTTCTTTATCTGACATATAATTGAGGTCTTTCTATAAACAGTTTTCTATCCTGCTTTCATGTCTTTACTGTAATAACTTATGTTATTAAACATTATTGATGACTGTAGAATTTCATTTTACTTATCTGTATCATAATGTTTGTAAGCATCCCCTCCCTCCAGTAATATTTCAGATATCTGTTCATAGTCTTGCCTTTTAAAAGTTAGCTTATGTTTTCTCCTCCCCCCCCCCTCCCGCCCTCCGCCTGCTCGCCCACACCGCCCTATGTTTTCTTGAAATGAATGAATCTTCAGTTAAGGAATTACCTTTTGCCATTAGCATAGCAAATGTATTTCCCATTGGTTACTTTACTTTTTTTATGAACAAGTTTAAATTTTATATGAAACTTTTTTCTTTCATTTACGTTTTTATTATATGTAACCATCCTTTTCTCCAAAATGGAGTAGCTTAAAATAAAAAGGCATAAACATAGGGCAACTGTTAGTGAAAGGGTAAAAGGACAAGATGTAGGAAATGCCATAGTAGGAAACCTCACTGAAGTGATGCTTTTTGTTTTGAACACAAAGTACAAGTCCCAGGTTTTTGTACTTTGTGTTCAAAGTACAAACTATAGAATCCTTATTCAGTGTTAGAGTGAGGTGTGCTCTTAAATTTTATTTACAGAAGTAGCATTTTCAATGGGATTCTACTGCTTTTAAAACACATTTTATGATATTTTTTACTAGAAATTTTAAAATTAATTTTCACTTTTTGATAGGACAATTTAGTATAATATTGTGACATTGTATTAAAGATATTTACTGTGGAGTTATATTGTTTGGGTTCAAATCTTGGCTCTGCCTTTTACTAGCTGTTTGATCTTAAATAAGTTATTTAATCTCTCTGGGCCAATGAGAAGAACCTGTTGATACGGGCTTCATATAAGGAACTACAGCAAGGGCTCTGCTTTTTTCAGGGAGTGTTATGTGTAGTTTGGTTTGTTTTTTTCCTGGCTTAACGGTCTACTATACCTGGCAAGTAGGAACTTACCTGTTGGTGTTCTGAGAGCCTAGAGAGGAAAGAGAGCTTAGAGGGAGGGTGGGGTGTCTCTGCTCAATATACAAAATTTCAGTTCTTCCATTTTCAACCTGGTGCTTTACCGTTGCCTTTTCCTGTGCCTGAAGTGCAGAGCCATTCTGGTTCATTCTCTTTGTAGTTGGTGGTGATGGGAGAGCAGAAGTCTCCTGGAGAAGGGGGGATGCAGGTGAGGGAATGAATGGATTGTAGAATTGAGGTCTCAGCTGACTTAACTGTCTTCCCTGCTCTCCCCCGTGTTTTGGTGCCTTTACTTCCTATTTCTTTCTTGGGTTAAGTCAAATCAGATCTTTCTTGACATTTTCCTCTGTTAAAAATGAGTTACTAACTCTTGCCTCTGATTTCTCTTTCCCAAAATGCCTTGATAGCTTTTTTCTGTTTTCTCCTTTCCTGTATCATCTTTGTTAAAATATACTTTTTCAAATTTCTTTTGTATTTGTGTGTGGTGATATTTTGTTGTTGTTTCCTTTTTTAATTTCTTTGCTTTTTTAAAAAAATATATTTCGTTATTGATTTCAGAGAGGAAGGGAGGAGAGATAGATAGAAACATGAATGATGAGAGAGAATCATTAATTGGCTGCCTCCTGCATGCCCCCCACTGGGGATCAAGCCTGCATCCCAGGCATGTGCCCTTGTCCAAAATCGAACCTGGGACTCTTCAATCCGCAGGCTGATGCTCTATCCACTGAGCCAAGCCGGGCAGGGCCAGAGTATGCATTTTGGATTACAGGCTTTTTACTTCCAATATTTCACATTTTGTATTTTTATTCTTTTTATAGTAAAATGAGATTTTTAAAAAAATGTATATGAATTTGTTTATGGTGTGTGTGTGTAGATAAGAGATACAACTGAAAATTAAATTTTGTAGCTGTGTTTTAGATAAAATATTAATCAAGCAAATAAATTTTATTTTTTAAAATTTTTATTGAGTTTGAGAGAGAGAGGAAGAGAGAGAAATATCGATTTGTTGTTCCACTATTTATGCTTTTATTTATGCTTCTTGTATGTGTCCTGACCAGGGATCGAACCCGCAAGCAACCTTGGCATATCGAGGATGACTCTCTAACCAACTGAGCTACTCAGCTAGGGTTGGGGGGGGGACATTTTAAATGTTAACCATTTGGAACTGAAAAGTTTGTACATTATGATACATAATCCTAAGCATAATTAAAAGTTGCCTTGATAAGTTGCTATCATTTTTGTGAATAATTGACTGGTCTTTTTTTATGCTGAAATTTTGTTTACTTTCTCCCATCCAACTTGTTTGACTTAGAAACCAAATAAACAAATAATAATGATGTCAGTAATAGCATCTAATATCAGTTATTGAACTGACTATATAACAAGCACTGTGCCAAGGACATTATATGTTTTGTTTTCAAAATAGTTCAATAAGGTCTAAGTGCTACTATTATACTAATTTTATAAATAAGGAATCTGAAGCATAAAAATCACTTGCCCCCAAGGTCATGTACCTAAAAAGTGGTGGCATTGGAATTTGAAGTCAGTCAATATATTCTTAACAATTTAGCAATACTACTTCTTGCTTATCAAACTTAAGACTGTGTGTTAAGCTGAAAATGAAGCAGAAAGATTCTCACATATGTTTTATTTAGTTCACAAACTTTCAGCTAACCATTTCCAGCTGCTCCCAGGCCTTTGTTGATTAATATTACAGTGTTTTAGTTATATTCTGGTACAGTGTTAATTCCAGATACCTAGATTCTTTAGGTACTTAGTATTTGAAATAAGTCCAGTGCTTACAGTTGCCCCTTTAACCTGTAGGACAAGTGTATAAGTTTCATGTGACCCGTTTAAAATGAAAGCAAAACAGACGACATACAATTTTCTGGGTAAAGTGTCCAGGCCTTTAATAGGATTTTCAAAGGGGTTCATTACTCATAAAAGGTCAAACACCTGAATTACCTCATTCTTACTTTTCTTTTGGTTAGAAAGAGGTAGCCCTAACATTTTTATTTATTAGTGTTTAGGACCCATTTCATGTGTTTACTATTGTCTGCCATTTGAAATCACTATACTTAGTGATAAGATATATAATGAGGAGCCCTAGCTGGTTTGGCTCACTGGATAGAGCGTCGGCCTGGGGACTGAAGGGTCCCAGGTTCGATTCTGGTCAAGGGCACGTACCTTGGTTGCAGGCAAGTGGGGAGTGTGCAGTGGGGAGTGTGCAGGAGGCAGCTGATCGATGCTTCTCTCTCATCAATGTTTCTAACTCTCTATCCCTCTCCCTTCCTCTCTGTAAAAAATCAATAAAAATATATTTTTTTAAAAAAAACATATATAATGAGGAACAGAGACTCAGAGGAGACTTCTTGTCACTGACTGGCTATTCTCTCTAGTTTAAAATTAGAGAAATGAACTAGTTCCTCTCCAAAGTCCTTCCAGCTCCAAATGTCATGATTCTTTGTCCAGCCCTACTGTTTAGAAATACTTTTCCACAGTGAAACTTTGCTGAATTGAATTGTGAGGTATCATTAAAAATCCAAAAGAAATAGAAAGGTTGAGGATAATTGAGAGTGCCACCTTTCATAACTAAGTGTTCATCATTTCAGGCAGTTCCTATTTCAAATACAGTATATCTATTTAAGTTACACGTTTTTAAAAAAAATTTTTTATTCTCCAACAGGGAAGTTTGGTTGGTTTAGTGGATTATCCAGATGATGAAGAGGAAGATGAAGAAGAAGAAACATCTCCCAGGAAAAGACCTCGCCTTGGCTCATAAAATACTTACTGGGGACCTCCTACATGTGGTCTCACTAAAATGCTGCAACTTTTCAATGAGCTGAAAATCTGAATCAGAAAGCTTTCTCACTTGAACTTAAAAATATACAAGGAGTAGCAACAGACATTCGGTATATCAGCAAGGAGAGTTTACTTCTGTAAAAAACAACAACAGGCTTCCCAGAAATTTGATCGCTTGCTAGTAATTAAGGGGTTTGCCTTATAGGCTGACCAAAAAAAAAAAGGTTAATAGCCAGAACCTGGGAGATAGCTTCTCAGCAAGGAAGCTCTCAGATTTGGGGATGGTTTTAGGGGTGGGACAAGGTTGATAAAATAATATTAATACAGGGTTGCTCCAGGGAGGTATCAGTGTAGAAACAATTATAAAACTTCAGTTGAAAACCCAACTTATATAATGGTGCTGGCCATGTTCTTTTAATCAGTTGCCTCTTTTTAAAAGAAATTTTTATGGAAAACAGATTCAACTATCATTTAAAAAAATGAAGCTGTTGAGACCATTTCTTTGAAGATTTAACAGAAATTCAGCCTTTCCATGTAGGTGGAGGGAAGTACACCCTGTATTACAGCACATGTTGAGTTTTCTACACCAGAAATTTTCGTATGTATTTTGATGAAAACAAGCTGGATTCAAAACGGACAGTTTTGTTAATGTAACTTGAAAATCAGCACTTTTGGAGATAACAGATGCCAAGAATCAGTACAATAGTATTCCAGAATGATTTTCTCCGGAAATGGAAGTAGATTGAACAGAATGTTTTCTACTGCCTACCAGTACAGTCTTTTGTGGAAGACACTTTGAAGTTACTTTCTGCTTTTTTAGTAAATGGTCTCTCCAGAGCTGCAGGCAATTTTTAAAGTGTAATTTATAAAGACTGACATACAAAGAACAGTGCTGAATTAAGCAGAACTTAATATCTAGAGACCATGTTCATCCAAGAAGTTACTTCATTGTCAGAGTCAGTATGCAGCACATGAAGCTTTTCCATAAACAAACAAGGGTGTAATATGAAAGCTGCTTTTTTTAAAAGAGTAAAAGCACATTCCATGTACGTAAATGATTTTAAAATAAGTTGAGGCAAACAGTTAAGAGGTTTTTATTTTTAGAACAAGCAAGTTAACTGTAAATATTTTAGTGTTAGTTTGCTCATTTATGATCTGAGATAATGCTGAGGAAAAACATCCCCCTAACTACAACTTAATGCATTGGGGGAAAAATTAAAAATAGTAATTCCAGCTACTATCTTCAGGTCACCTCTGTAATGTGTTATGGGTCCATTTTTCTTGGAATAGTTTAAACTAAAGCAGTTTTCCCTGTTTGGGAGATTTTGTAGTTAATTTTAATTTTGGCTATTGTTTGGAAAAGATGGGCTGTCTGTGTAGATATGAAGTATAGTTTTTCCATAAAACAGATGTTTATTTTGTATTAAAAATACCACTGTACTTGTTTTACACCATTTGTATACATGTGGTGATATTAATGCTGAACTGTACAATTCAGGAATTAAAATGTGACCCTGTAATTCTATGATTGTTTTTGTTTGATTTGTTGTAAATATAAGTTAACTCCATTTGAGATATGTCCATTTTCCAATTAACTTTTGAAAGGCAATAAATTATCCATATTTATTATAGACCAGTAGGTCACACACCAGTCTGAATGAAAGAATTCTAAACAAATAAGGGTCAGCTGCACTTTAAATATCACCAACTCTACTTATATAAGGTGTGCCTCGGGCAAACTAAGTCCCAGCACCAAAGCATCACAACATGGGGCTATTACAATACCCTTTTTTGATTATAGGTACACATAATGAAAAAGACCTCCACCTCATAAGGCAAGTGACTTAAGATCATTTGAACCACGATCAGTTACATTACCATATGAATGCATTTTCTTTCAAACAAGTTTACACTTGACTTTTCCTGATTAAGTAGTTTTAAGTTCCAATAGGAAGTATTATCTTTATAGCTTATGAAGAGTTTAATTTTCCTTTCTGAAGAACTGTCATGAGTCCTAAACATTTAAATCATCGTCATAAAAACCTTTTCTTATAGCACAAATGTGAATTTTTTTAATTACAGGTTAACACTTTCCTTAGTTCATATGCTCATCCACAATGATATGAGAACAAGACTTAAAAACAGCCCTTAAAAGAATAACTGTTTAGATACATGTTAGCTGCTCTTAAATGACTACCCTCAGGCAGAGCAGGGTTTGTCTACCATTACTGTCACTCAGTGAAGCAAGCCAGAGCCCACTTTTGTATGCACAGCCTGAGGTTCTCTTAAAATTATATCTGTAAATATGTATCAAATAAAAAACTATTTTTAATAAAAAAATAACTTGAAACAGATTTCTGTGTTTTAATCACTAGTTTTTCCTCTTGTCCACTAATAAAAATGTAAGAAATATAACTTAATACTGGTTTTCTCTGCAGGTTGAAGGTTTGTAACTAATTTTGGTATCCCTTTTTAAAAGTGTGTAACTGTAGATTTAAAGAAATAAAATGGAATTATAAGTCAAACCTCAGAAGTGGCCCATAAGTAGCAAAAGGGGCCGTTTGTGGGATGACACAACACAGAAGTTTCTGAAAGAAAAATCCCCCTTCTACACAGTCCCCAACTTATGGTGGTTCAACTTTTACTTTATGATGGTGCAGAAGTGATAAGCATTCAGTACACACCATACCTCAAATTTTGAATTTCTATCTTTTCCCGGGCTAGTGACAGGTAGGCATATAGTCCCATGATGTTGCACAGCAAATCATGAGATCACGAGGATAAACAATACTACGCTGTACTGTGTTGCCAGTGTTTTGGGGGTACTGTATTTTATGTTTTCACATCCCATAATGTCTATAAAACACCCATCTGGCCCTACCCGGTTTGGCTCAGTGGATAGAGTATCAGCCTGCCGACCAAAGGGTCTGGGATTCGATTCTGGTCAAGGACACAGACCTTGGTTGCAGGCTCCTCCCTGGCCCGGGCCCTGGTCAGGTGCATGCAGGAGGCAACCAATCAATGTGTTTCTCTCATCGATGTTTCTGTCCCTCTCTCTTCCACTATGTAAAAAATAAAAATGCCCATCTGTGTCTCATGCTTCTGGTGAGAAGCAGAGGAAAGCAATACTCTTAACATGAAACTTAAGATAATTGCCCAACTGTAGGATAAGTGTTCTGAACACATGTAAGCAGGGCTAGGCTATGATGTTCAGTAGGTTAGATACAGTAAACACATTTTCAACTTACTATATTTTCAATCAGGGTATCAGGATGTAACCCCACTGAAGTAAAGGAGCACCTGTATTCTGGTTATCTTTAAGCTAAAAGACTACTAAAACCATCAAGGATCCCTTCACATGCAAAAGATCTACACTCACGACAGCATTCCCTTTCATGGGCTCAATTGATTGTTCCTGTTATCTGTTTTAATAGTAGCTTTTCTAGAAAGAGTGAGTATTTTTAAGACACACACACACACCACCTCATCTATTTTCCAAGTCCTGTTTGCTCCTGCCTCAAATGCAAGATGCTAAACTCTACCTTAACATTGTACAAGATAACTATTATCACTGAATTACCTTAAACCTGGTATACCCACAGCTACACTAACACCAGACTCACCCAATAGTATCCACACAGCAGCCACACATCTTTTTTAAAATGAACATTATGATCACGTAACTTCTCTGCTTTAAAAGTTTTCAGTGACCTCCAGTGCCATAAGATTAAAATCCTCCCGTCTACAAGGACCTGCAAATCAGTGTCCCACCTATCTCCAATTTCATGTTAAGTCTCTCCATTCTGTGTACTCCAACCATTCTGACAGCTCCTTAGTATATGCTTTATTACTTCCTGCTGCAGGACCTGAGTGGGTTTCCCCCGCTTTCTCCCTGCAATTAGCCTTCCAATCATCTTAAACATTGCTTTCTCAAAAAGGCATGGCAAGCCCTGCTTATACCACTGCACTTTTTCCTTCTAACATTGCTCTCTAGGCCTTCACTAACCCCATAAAGGCAGAGACTCTATGAATCTAGTTAACTACTGTATCCTTAGTGCTTAGCAGAAACAATAGGTAACCTGGTTTGAGTGAATAAACACACTATCAACTAGTTTTCTATACCCTCTCTCTAAGAAATATTATTCAAAAATTTATATTAAACTGCTCAGCATAAGTAGCTGTCTTCTCCAACCGCCCTTTACCTTACCTGTTCAATAAAACAGTAATAATGAGTTTGAATCTGTGTTTATAAACATAAGTATTTGAAACTAACAGGTTCAGTGTAAGGATTAAATAATTTATTTTTAAGAAAATTTCAATTTCTGTTTTGCTAAGTTGGTTTTAAATTTACTTATTAATAACTTCTTCTTTAAG
Source organism: Myotis davidii (assembly GCF_000327345.1). NCBI lineage: Eukaryota > Metazoa > Chordata > Mammalia > Chiroptera > Vespertilionidae > Myotis > Myotis davidii. Next base: position 9,580,267 of record NW_006383011.1, read on the forward strand.
TTTCTCTGCAAGCAATCTCCTCTTTAGTAATGTTTGCATCTCCTCTGCTGTCATTTCTGGTTTCTCTGTCATTTCCTTAAATAAAAAGAAAAAGAAAAAAGTTGGCTACAGTATAAGATGGGTTCATTTGTCGAAAATTCCCAACATACCGCCTTGAACAAAGAGCATTTTTAGTGAAATTTTTTTAAAAGTCACATGTGGACTGAATTCCATAAATCTCTTCCTTATAAAATCTCTTCTTGGAGAAGCCTCTTAAACGTGGTGGCTAGGATACTGATGCTGCTCTATGGTAAAATATGTCAAAAGGCTCAGGTGAAATAGACTGCTGACCCTTACGCACTCGGAATAGGGCAAGTAAAGAAATAAGGACTGTATAAAGAAACTGCTATCATTTCTACCTCACAAAATCCTCATTACATGACCATCCTACTTCCTAGAAAAGAGAAGGCTCTACACTGGCAGGGAGGTTAATATAAATGGATCTACAAGCAACGTTGATTAGTAAGGCTTTCTTCCACCTTATCTGATATTGAGAATTCTTCCTCTAGATTTACTAGTTTTGACAAACTAAGATCAGCCATACCTCTACCTCCCCAGCAGGTTTTCCCTTCTGTTCTGTATTTTGCATCTGCTTAGTCTTCATATCCTTTCTCATGGACATCAACTTATCCCTCTTCTGCTTGAGATAGTGCTCCCGTTGCCGCAGCTCTTCTGTTCCAAGTGTTGATAAATTCTGGGCCAAAAAAAGGAACTATTTTAAATTCAAGTTCATATAGTAAATGGCAAAGATATCTGATTCAATTAGAAGTTTGAGTTCAAGATAACAAAAGTATATGACTGTTTACATTGCTTGCTCCTAGTACTTTGTCATTTTGTTCATAGTTCTTAAAAAGTAATGTTACTTACTGCTATTGGCCCTTCAGTGCTTGCATATTCAAAGCCAGGAATCTTCAGGCCTTTTTGTGGGAGGGAAGATGTTTCAGGCAACATTTCCAGCTTTCCTGCCAAAGGTTCCACTGATGAATTAGCAAAATGCACTTTCGCTTCTGGCAGTAGATAGAGACCAAGCAGAATATTATATTAAGTATTAGACTAGGTTCAGCAAAATGAGCTAGTGTTAATAACACTTGTTTTTTTCTCACAATCAATATGCATTGATTCAGTGCCTATACCGTACCAGACACTGGGTAAGAACAATAACATGGTCTCTGTCCTCAAAGACCAGTTTCTTACAAACAATGATATTTTAATACCAAATTCCTTCTGTTTGATACTACAGCTACAAAAAGATAAAATTCTCATCTAAAAATTAGAACTCCACTATAATGTAATACAAGATTGCCACATAAGCCAAATAAACAGTACTAAAATTCCAAACTTTTGCTCGTGGATAAAAACAGTAAGTGAACCTATATTTTCAGAACTTTTAATGTAAAGCTATAATTTTTTGTAGCAGATGAGTAAATACCAATAATATCAATAAATTTTTTTTAATATATTTTATTGATTTTTTACAGAGAGGAAGGGAGAGAGACAGAGAGTCAGAAACATCGATGAGCGAGAAACATCGATCAGCTGCCTCCTGCACATCCCCCACCGGGGATGTGCCCGCAACCCAGGTACATGCCCTTGACCGGAATCGAACCTGGGACCCTTCAGTCCACAGGCTGACGCTCTATCCACTGAGCCAAACCGGTTTTGGCAATAAATTTTGCTTGTAATACATATTGAAGATAACTATAAACCTACCAACACATTAAGAAATTGTAGATTTTAAGAGAGACAATATGGCGGCGGAATAGATGGATGTGTCCCAAGCCTTGTCCCGGTAGATAGAACGAGCAATCCTAAAACTAAACTAACGCGAACAACATTCACCCCAAATTGGCGAAGTACACACAGCTGGTGAGACAATTCGAAGCTGGGAAGGACAGAGGACGCTTGGAGAATGGTAAAATCAGGGATCTGGGCTGTAGAGAACTGCAAGACCTCAGAGCCCAGAGGGTCAGAGGGAAACCGCACGGGTAAATATCAAACCCATATTATCTCAATTATAAAAGTTCTTTTAAACTGAAGTGTAAAAGAACACAAGATTTGAAGTCAGAAGACCAAGCAGGGTAAACCACAGCTTAACCATTTAATAGTTTAGCGATTTTGGACAAGTCACCTAATTTCCTTAAATTTCGTGTTAAAAAAAAGAAGGCAATATCACAATATCTACCTGACAGAGTTATGTTTTTATTTTTTAATTGAGAAAAAGGATGTTTCTTTAAAACAGAAATCCATGATAAAATGAACTGAAATGATCATTATTCAATTTCTATTTCAGAATTACTTGTTTTCATAGAAAGGAAATCAGAGCATATTGAAAGTGGATTTACTACATGTTCAACAATTTCATCTGCTAACATTTCCCACACAGAATCTCAGTGATTTTGCTTTCAACAACAGTTTCTGACTAAACATCTGGATAAATTAGCTACCTCTTATTTTCAAGATGTGCTTTAATTCAATTGGAAAATAATATTATCATCCCAAGTTTAGCTTCTTACTTACTACATAATTGTGGTCAAGGGTGAGAATACCAAATGTTATATGAATACATTTTAGATGCTACAGCTGTGGTACCAAAGGCCAGTAGCAGGCTTACTGCTCTGGGTTCCAGGTTTCACTTAGAAATTTGGGAACTATACCGTTTCTGTCAGACGGGTATTTCCTACCAGCAATCTCTTTAGCTAAATTCACAAAGAACTTTAAATACCAATGGCCATTCAACACTCCGTCCCAGGGTTTTAGAAGGTTAAGTATGTCAAAGAAAGTTGCACACTCTTTACAATGTTTATGTATTCATATTATTAGAGAAAGTTTAGTGACACATCAAGCTTACCTAAGGGTGGCTGTTCATCACGTTCACCATCCCCCTGGGAATTACTCAATTTTGCAGTTTCATCAGCATTTGCCGTGGATTCTTCTGTTTTAGCCTCTGATAACTTCAGGAATTCATTATACAATTAAAAAAACATTTTAGATTAATTTTTACTAATTCACTACTTAAAAAATCCAAAGGCATTAGTTTTTTTTAAAAAATTACTGTTCTGTTTTTCCAAAGTTTCTAAGATTTTTCCAGTAATTTATCTCCTCCACTTTTTTAAAATAAGTTTTTATTTCTTTCAGAGAGAGGAAGAGATAGAAACATCAATGATGTTTCAAAACTGAAGAAATCAAGGAGAATGGGGAAGTAAAATATTTTTCTTAATCTTTTATTCATAAAATTAAGGGGAATTTTAAAAAAGAATCCCCCAAAATATAAATGGCATTACAGTGTTTTGGAGTTACTAATGTAGCCTTTCTTGGAAATTTAAAGGTAAATTGTTGGATTAATTATAAAATTATAAAGTTAAGTATAAATGCTTAGAATTGCCAAGATAATATGAATACTTTTAGGAATGTGTAGTCCCACATAAGCTCAAATTTTAACAACAAAAACTAGGTTAACAATAATAAAATAGTTCTATTATATTAATATATTCTGTAGGCACCTGCTTTTTTCTCTTCCTTTCTTCCTCCTGGTCATATTCTTCTTTTGACTTTCTGAGATATATAAAATAAGGTAGAAAAGTAAATTTTCTTTTTTGTCAAAGAAAAAATATTCAACAAGCAACATGCTAACCTAAGCTTATAATATGTGCAAGGAATTTTGGAAACAAAAATGAAAATAATTAAGCTTTGCTTAAATCAGTTTACATCAACTGAGAAAGATATATGTACACTTATACAGCATAGAATTAGTAATATAAAATATAGGCATGCCCATTTCTTCTGGAAATGTCAATGACCTCTTTTTTTTTTTTAATGACCTCTTGATAAAGAAAGATCAACAAGTTTAAAACTCTGAACCCAGCCGAAACCGGTTTGGCTCAGTGGATGGAGCGTCGGCCTGCGGACTGAAGGGTCCCAGGTTCGATTCCGGTCAAGGGCATGTGCCTGGGTTGCGGGCACATCCCTAGTGGGGGATGTGCAGGAGGCAGCTGGTCGATGTTTCTCTCTCATTGATGTTTCTGACTCTCTATCTCTCTCCCTTTCTCTCTGTAAAAAATCAATAAAATATAAAAAATAAAAATAAAACTCTGAACCCAAATTTGAATGGAAAATCCCATTAATATAGACTCTCTCTTAGGTATAGCCCTCTTGATAAAATCCACTTCTCCCCTCATACTACTCTTCCCAGTGGCACCTGAGCTATCACAAAGCTTTCCTAATACCATTATGCCAAAGCCTTTACAGCTTTTATAAACTGCTGGGCCAGTCTGATTTAGGAAAATAGCCATCAACTCTCTTACGTGTTCATAACTAAGCTCTACTACTTAGACAGTAGTACACACCCCTTAAAATCCCTTAGAAAATAACACTTAAAAGTACAATGTTGATCAATTTTCAGACCGCCAATCAACCAACAGAGGCAACCAGGGTAAGTCAAAACTTTACCAGTCTTCTAACACGAAACATCCTTATCTCTTCAACACTATAAACTCAAAGCATTCTGTGTTATCTCGGGCTCCCCTTTGCCCCTGCCGTGGAATGTAGGCTCTGGCAGGAAAAGGCTGGGTTCACTCATACACCTGCCTCCTTCCCCACAACCACTCAAATCCCCTGAAATTAAGCAGTGAGTCTTAGAGCTCCTTACCATCAACCAGCCTCTCCTCCCTTCTGCTTTAGAGTTGGGGACAAGGTGAGTAGATGGGGGTACAACAGGATGCTAGAAGATTTGTGGTTAGAGCCCTTCCTCTCTACAGGTGATACAGTGGATGCAGGCTTTTGCTATATATTTCTCACAGATTTAAAAATTAGGTGCTGAAATTGCCACTCTAAACTTCCCATGGGGTCGGGGACAACAGGCCCAAGGTGGGGAAAAATGCCCCTTTGGTGAACTGCACACTCTGTGTCCGGCATTTGGTTGAAAATCATGTAACTGGGGCAAGGAAGAGAGGGGAAAGACAGTCATCTGGATAGGCACCTCCCACTGTCCTCTTCCCCTTGCAAGTTACCTGCCACTCATTCAGCTATTTGGTCTCTGGAGTCTGGATGTCCAGCCTCCTACTGTGAGACACATGGCTTGAGCCACCTCTGATACTAAGATCCAAAAGGCATGGAGTTTCCTGGTCAGCTCAGGCCACTACACGCCTTTCCAGGCATGGATCTACTGCATCTTGTTCCAACTTAGCCTCCTATTCCCACCATGGACGTAGAAGACACTCCCATTTGTGTTGATCTGGTATGAATCATCTGAAAATAATTTTTTCTGTCCATTAAGATATGTAATATATACATAGTTATAAACAAAATAAAATGACAAGTCATTTTCATGGTCTTCAAGTAGAAAATTTAGATATTTTACTAGTTCATAATATTTTGGGGGTGAAAAGCATATATACAAGTCATATTACAAAATTCTAGTGATTCACTCAAAAAATAATTAAAGAAGGATACCTAAGAACTTCCCTCAGGATTTTCATCTCTTCCTGTTCAAGATCACTGACCACATCAGAACCATCTGTTAAGCAGTCAGGTAATACACCTGTTCAAAACCAGACCACATGGAAGAACATCAACTCAACTGAAAACATTTATTTCTCACTATCCTGGTTCATCAAGAAGTACAAATAATTTATTAATATCTGTCACTTTAAAAAAGGTTCTAAACTATTATCTTTTTAACTGTGGCCTTTTTTACTTTTTCTCCTTTCAGGTAATCAGCAGTTCCCAACCACCACCCGCCCCCACCCCCCCCAAAAAAACACCACACAATTTTACCTAGAAATGTCTCTTATTTGTATTGCTTATTAAAAGTAACAATTATTATATATGGTAGTAAAAATTAATTTAAGCTATTTTCTTCCATAATCACAACTAGCAGAGGGTATAGCATTGAACTCAGTAGGTTCCTACTAATGAAACTGTGCTCTCAAAAGTATCCCTAAAGAGGGGAGTTTACAAATAAACTATAAAGTACTTTGTTAATTAAAATAGCATGTTAAAACTCTTCAATCATATTACAACAAATGCTACTGAAAGGGGTCCTGCTTACTACATGCAAAAAAGCCTGGTGCTAAGCACTTAGGGGTAATATAAAGATGAATAAAACAATCTCCGCCCTTGAAGCTTCTATGCAAATATTGGGCTAATAACTATAAACCAGGGCAGTACCAACTGCAGCCCAAGGCAAAAAATAATTTATAGCAAGTAATTTTAAGTATTGATTTAATTTACTTTATTACCTATATCTTCTTAATAAGCAGGTAGGCTGGTAATAAGTGTTCTGTTCATATCTATAATTACATTCTCATAACATTAGCAGCATGTCTCAAATTTTTACCTTCTATTTTTCTGTCCACATATGACAATGGGCTTTTGGATCTAATCTAAATTAAAGTAGCTTTATTATTCTAATCCCCTTGTTGTTTAAGTGCATTTTTAATTAAACTTTTTATTTTGAGATAATTACAGTTTCCCACATGGTTGCAAGAAATAATACAAAGTGATGCTATGTACTCTTTACCCAGTTTCTCCCAATGGTGACATCTTGCAAAACTACAGTACAGTATCACAATCAGAAAACTAACATCTATATAATCCATTAATCTTAAGTGCATTTTTGCTAAATCAAAAGATATGTAATTAGTATTCTCCTAATACACTTTGTAAGGAAAATAAAAAGAACAAAGGAAAGAATAGCGTAGCAGTACGCAATTCTTCAAAGCCACCAAAATAATGCTCTGATTTGCGTTCCCCAAAATTCTTTGAAAAGCTACAACAAAGAATCCAGAGAGCTTCTGGATTTTTCTCACCACAAATACAATTTTCAAATGGTCTACAGATTTGACTAAAATCAACACTGCCCTAAGGTCCTCAATCCAGGACCTAAGTTATTAAAATTGTGCGGCATACCAAAAACATATATTTTTTGCTGATCTGACAAAAAAAATAGGTATAATTTTGATTCATTCACATGGATGGCTATTGTTCTGTTGGCTGTTGTCATGTTTTCATTTGTCAATCTAAGAGAAAAGAGGTCAGTGCCCCTGACTAAATCGTCAGGTATTGCATGTTTTTTCAATTCTTGCGGCACACCAGTTGAAAATCACTGTTCTAAGGGATTGAGTCTCTACTCACATGAGACAAATGAGAGGAGAATCCACAAGAGCCCTGCAACATTCTATTGTGTTCCCTGCAACAAGAGAAACTATGGTTGCATGTTCCAGACCCTTAGAAGCATATAGTATAACTGACCTATAGCTCTCATACCTTTGAGAAACAATCAAAGAAAAGGTACTTCTGCCAACCCATTAAAAAGTACATAGGCATGGTAAAGAATATTAGTGGCAATGTATTGAGCAAAGGAACACATAGGTTATTAAGGTCAGGTTATGCCCTACAACAGTAGTTCTCAGTGTGGTCCCAAGACCAGGAGCTTTAACATCATCTGGGAACTTGTTAAAAATGCAAAGTTTTAGGCCCTACTCCAGATTTACTGAATCAGAAACTGAGGGGCATATGTATTTCTACAAGCTCTCCAATCGCTTCCAATGCTTTAAGCCCACAAGTGCCCCGACCAGGGTTGGGGATTGAGCCTGCAACCGAGGTATGCACCCTTAACCAGAATTGAACCTGGGACCCTTCAGTCCTCCGTCCAACATCCTATCCACTGAGCCCAACCAGCTAGGGTTAGAAACCAGCTTCTACATTGGTTTCCTAATGTCCTAACAATGATAAACCAGAGGAAGGGTAGTCACATTCTCTCATCTGTAACTACAACTGTGATCACTCAAAAATACTGAATTTCATAAACTCTTTGGCTGGACAGAAAAATCAAGCTCTCTGAAACCTAAATCATCCTTCCATCAAATTCTGGTCTGCGTTTGAAATGTAAAACATGCACTGATCAGGAAGTCTACACTCTTGAATCTCTTAAGTCGGCCATAGACTTTCAAACTTGGAATAAATATAAATATAAACGCAGCTACATTTAAGACTTGGAATAAATATAAAGGCAGCTACATGTTAGAATCAGCATAGTCAAAATTGCAAAAAAAAGCCTGAATTTGTTTGGCTCAGTGGATAGAGCGTCAGCCTGCGCACTGAAGGGTCCCGGGTTCGATTCCGGTCAAGGGCATGTGCCTGGGTTGCGGGCACGTCCCCAGTGGGGAGATTTCTAAAGTCAACATTTTACCATTTCTTTCTTGAATTATTCGAATGGCTTGCAGCTGCATTTCAATGTTTTTCTGGACCATCATTGCTTTAAAGATAGTAAAATCTTCTGCGGCCAACACGGGTTGCAAAATGGCCTGTGGAAAGAAATCTGTAAGTTAAATTCACATTTTAAAACTACATGCATTTATTTATTGCACTTCTTAGACAATGCATTTTCATCAACATTGAGGCAAGACCTACCTACACAAAGATTACAACTCGCTAAAGGCTCAGATGAGGTTAGCATTTTTTAGCAATAAAGTATTTATTAATTAAAGTATGTGCATTGTTTTTTTTACACATAAAAACAGCATCTGAATTTGTTTTTCTGCCTAAATAACCTATTTGGTTATTTTCTGTCACTTGAAATGTACTGTTTAATGATAAATCCTTAACTACAATATGATCCCTTAATTAATAAAAATACTCATTTAAATAAAAGTAAATCCCAAAAAATGGAATCTAACAAGTAAGTGTAATATGTTTTTAGTAATGTGAGAATGCAATTGTAATTGTCCTACATGTAGAAAGTGTCATGAAAGAGGTAGAATTAGAAATTAAGATGTAAAATCCTTTTCTGGCTAAAACTGAAGTATAACAAATCAGAAGAAAATAAATAAAGATGTCTACCCCACAATACCCAAATTAACATTTCCTTAACTACAGAAAACTACCGTTATATTAAAGAACAAAACAATTCCCAAGCTAACCAATAAGAAGTAGAATAAAATTTGAAATGCGTAAAAACCCAAACGAAAACACTCAGATGTGATCCATCTTACTAAAATCTTATTTCAAGTTTTATATGATACTGTGGAAAAGCTAATCACACAAAATTGTGGAGAGGCAATGAAGGGTGTGCTATTATTGTTCACCAGGTAGGTGGCAGCAAGGTCAGGCACCTTCGCCAAAGCGCCCTCAAAGAGCTCTAAGCAAAGAGGAAGGAGCCCTTCCCACAACAATCAGCTCACATCCTAGACTACCCCAGTATAGCAAAATAAAGTGCAAACGTAGCTCTCTGTGACAATTATAGAGTCAACTATAGGAAAAATGTTTCTTTTCCCTTAAATTAAATAACACTATTCGAAAGGCCCAGGGCAGAGATGGCAAATAGGCTTCATCTGTGTTTGAAAGTTGCAGCCCAGAGCTCAGTAATTGTGGGCAGCCTCTGATAGATTAGTGATGTCTACCAGGGCCTCTTTATGGCATTATAGCACTATGTAACTTTGTTCTGGGGCTTCCTAGACTTCTTATTAGTAATATCAGATACTTTAAACTCATCACTAACAAACACTTGCAGGGCACCGCTACTGAGGGCAATGTGTAAACTAGAGCTCCTTTTAGCAAGTCAGTTTGAGTTGATACTTAAAAGCATAATCCATGGCTTCTCAAAGTGTGTTTTAAGAATACAGGAAGGAGGGGTTAAGTGCATATTCCTAAACCCTCCACTAAACATAATGAATCTAAATTTCTGAAGGATGGGTGCCCATGTATCTCCCCAGATAATTCTTATAATATTAAAGTCTGAGAGCTACTGGTACATTGGTGAAAAAAATGAGGCCTTGACATCAAAAGCCTCTACTATCAGCTCAATTTTAGGTAAACTTAAAACTGCTCTAAGAAAGTCTATTAATTTTTTAAAGTCTTACACAAAATATTGTTAATTATCCTGTGTGTATTTTTAGGAAATGAAAGTTATACCACATATGTAATCTTTTCAATGACCCAAGTTATTGAGGGAGAAGCATAATTTTCCCAAATTACTAGTATTAGAAATATTAATGTAATAATAGTATATTAATATATTAATGTAATAATAGTATATTAATAATAATATAATATAGCATTAATGTCGTTCTTATAAATGTCAAGAAAATCAGGTGAATAAACAAAAATGAAAGCAAAAAATAGTTTGCCTCTTGCCATATAGAAGTCCCTGGTTTGGGCAATACATTGATATCAATTCTCACCAAAAAAAATCACAAGCAATGAAGGAAGCCATTTTTGCCTATTTCAATTAGAAAATAGCACATAATTAGTAATATTACTGAAAATAAGTGAAATAATATCTCTATATTTTTTACACTGCCATAATTTTCTAAACTATTTAGAAAGATAATCTAAGTTATAAGCATTTTTATTATAGAAACCACACATATATAACAGAAAAACATGCTCTTAAAAAGTCTTTTTTTTTTTTTTTAACTAGAGTTCTTCATTTCAGTAGGGTCATTAGTCCCCTTACCACTCCTGCTGACTTTAATACACAGAGTATTCCAGGACTAGTGGTTTAGGTCTAATGATAACCAAACCAGGTAAAAAGAATCTTTCAAGTTGGCTTTAGCAATACAATACAATGGGAACTGGCAACTGATTTAAAAATCAAAATCAAACTAAGCAAACCAAAACAAAATAAAAATTACCTCCTAAAATTATCCAGGGCAAGCAATTGGTTTCTTGAATTCATTCTTAGGCACCCCATTAACATAATGGAATTACCTTCTTATCTTATGTATGAAGATTATATGATTGCCCTGGCCAAGTAGCTCAGTTATTAGAGCATCCTCCCGATACATTAAGGTCGCAGGTTCGATATCAGATCAGGGCAAGAATCAACCAATGACTGCACAAATAGAACAACAAATCCATGTTTCTCTTTCTCTCTCTCTCCCACCCTCTCTCTCTACAATAAATAAAAATTTTTTTAAATATTATATGATTGCTGCAAAGCAATATGCAACATACTTTAAGCTATTTTTCTAATAACAGTGACAGACTTAGCTGATTCAATCATGTTGATATTCAGTATCTGGTGCTAAGAGTTTGCCCCAAAAGAGAATAAAGCTAACTAGTCCACATGGGGATTGAACCCATGACCCTGGCCTGATTAACACAGTGCTAATCAACCACCAGAATAGCCACAGATAATTAAGAGGCGCTTCCATATACATCACTTTATATATGTCAGGTATTGTGCTAAATGCTTTATGAACATTGCCTCTGAAATTTCACAAAAATCTTTCAAAGTAGATACTATCCATATTTTATGGGTACGGAAATTAATAATCAGATTGGATAAGAAAGGAAAACTAAAATAACTTTTGTCTGAGGTCTTAGAGCTACTAAATGAAAAATTTATGACTCGAATCAAGTTCTGTCTGTGTCAAAAGGCTTGAGTCCTTGTAGCAATCAAATCCAGATAAATCAAAAGGTGTTGTATAATAGAACAAATGAGAAAGATGTGTTACTCTTGATCTAAAGCAATATTTTAAAATTCTGGACACCTTTATTCAAATAATTTAAACTTACCCTGATAACAAAAACAAAAGATGGATGTGTCTAATATTACTGTGAACATCTTTATTCAAGAAATATTCCAGAAAAATAAGGAAAATAAAAACAAATACTAATGTCTTAAAAATAAATTTAGCCGAAACCGGTTTGGCTCAGCAATGTCTTAAAAATAAATTTAAATACTACTTAATAAGTTTCAAATTCTTCCTATTTCACAAAAAGGAGAAGAAAATAGTGTCTATTATTATTCCTTAAACTAAAACTATAGTGCATACAGAACAAAAGCTACTGCTGAACTGTAAAACAACTTTTGTTTTTTATAATTATTAATCAACAAAATCATGTTTGCTTACATTAGTGTTGTTATATCAATAGCATTTAATATTTCTTTAAATGTCATGTGATATTAAAGATTTTCTATCTCTAGAATCAGTGGTGATCATTCAATGAGCAAAAGTTGTGCAAAAGAAAACTGAAGAAGGACGTGCTAAACAGTGGTTAAAACAAGCTCTTCTAAGCCACAATAAAGAGATAATTTAAAGTTAACAATAATTTAAGAACTACCTATTAGGAATTAAGTTCTCATCTCTGTAATAGATACTGAGAATGCAAAGATACTTTAAACAGCTCAAAGGACTTACAATCTAGTAAAGCAAACAGAGTTGTAAGAAACTATAAAGACAGAATACCAAAAAATGTAAGTGCCCAGTGAGGCACAATGAGTATTAGTCAGACTAGAAGGTTCAGGAATCCTGCCTTAAAAGAAGAAAATTTGCCGAAACCGGTTTGGCTCAGTGGATAGAGCGTCGGCCTGCGGACTGAAGGGTCCCGGGTTCGATTCCGGGCAAGGACATGTACCTGGGTTGCGCGGAATTCCCCAGTGGGGGATGTGCAGGAGGCAGCTGATCGATGTTTCTCTCTCATCGATGTTTCTAACTCTCTATCTCTATCTCTCTCCTTTCCTCTCTGTAAAAAATCAATAAAACATATTTAAAAAAAAAAAAAGAAGAAGAAAATTTAAGCCAGGCCCTGATGATGAGGATTTTTCTGGGTAAGGTAAGGATGGTGGGGTGGGGAGGTGGGAGCCAAATATTCTAAATAAAGGAATAGCACAAGCAAAGTCACTTATAAGCACAAGTGGCCTGAAATGACTGTAGTACATAATGTATTGGAGAACCATAGCAGGAGAAGAAGGCTAAAAATATAATTTGGGGTCACATCCTAGAGAATCCTAATTACTACCTCACTAAGGAATTATCATTTGGTAGATGCTGGGAAGCTAAAGCAACTCTCTCAGAAGAAGGCTATTTGGTAATAGTAACATATCCCTATCCTCAGCCTCTGAGCAAGAGGCTCTCAGGTGGGGGCCTGGGCTGGTATCCTGCTTCAACTACCTGCTTAGCTGTGGACTTTGCACTAGTTGTTTAATATATCTGTGCATTCGTTTTCTCAGTTCTAAATGGAAGCAAAATATCTTAAGGAGTATCAGGAAAATTAAATAAAATAATACATGTCAAGTGCCTCAAACAAGCAACAAGCATCAGCCCTCAATAAATATTAGTTACAAATTCACATGATACTTCAGCCCAGCACTGCAGAACTAATAAGATAATAAAAGTAGTTCCAAAAGAAGGAAGCCCCAGGAACTGTGTTCTGTGGATTCACTAGATTAAAAAGGGAGCAACTACGAAACTATCAGTGATCTATTTTATTCTAAATTCAGAAAGTTCTTTTTTAATTGCATCAGTTCATTAATGCCTCAAATTATCATTTCTCAAGATATTTATAAAAAAGAACTCATATGTGATGACTTACTACAGTATCAAAGAATAATCTTTGACAATCAAACATGGCAAATTTAAGTGAAGCCCTTTTTTGGGTCATTTTTGTCAAAACTGTAAGTTATGGAATAACGTGAAAGCAAAAACCTGTGATGTCCGGGTCTTTGCAAGAGGAGAAGTGCATGCTTCTTGAAATTGATCTTCATTAATTCCAATTTCTTTGAGATAACCTTCTAACAGCTTTTCAACCTAAAAAGAGGAAGTTTAACTTTTGTAATTTACATAGAAAAATTCAAAATGACAGTTTTCATGTTAAGTATAAGAGTATAATCAAATGTTTGCTCGCAATTATTAATCTACATAAAATTATACATGAGAGTGGCAATGTTTCATTGAAAAAACAAACAATAAAAAATTAAAAATTTTCACAGAGTATCTAATGAAATTTTATTTCTTCTACTGAAAATAACTGAAGTCAAGATTATGAAGTTTGATGAGGTACAACTCTTCTGCTACCCAGAGGAGTCATTTTTAAAAATCACAAGACAACTGACTAAGTTAATAACACTTCCCAGGATGCATCAGCTCTTTAAAATTTAAAGATTAGATGCAAGTTCCTTTACATAGTCATCCTAAACCATTCCTTAGATTATAGAGTAGAAGAGATATGAAGTCATAAGGATGAGAGGCTGAAAGAACCCTTGGAGCCTGATGCAATTAGTAGTACTATTAGGATAGATTGATTTTTTAAAAAATATATTTTATTGATTTTTTACAGAGTGGGAGGGAGAGGGATAGAGAGTTAGAAACATCAATGAGAGAGAAACATCGATCAGCTGCCTCCTGCACACCTCCCATTGGGGTTGTGCCTGCAACCAAGGTACATGCCCCTGACTGGAATCGAACCCGGGACCCTTCAGTCCACAGGCTGATGCTCTATCCACTGAGCCAAGCCTGTTAGGGCTGAATTTTTTAAAGAATTAAGATGGACAATTCCATATTTTAATTTATTTTTTAAGTTTATTTAGTTATTCATATTGTATTTATTTTTTTCAATCCTCACCTCAGGATATTTTTCCATTGATTTTTAGGGTGAGTGGAAAGGAGGGGGAGAGACGGAGAGAAAAAAATATCTATGTGAGAGAGACACATTGATTGGTTACCTCCGAGATAACGTGCCTTTGACAAGAATTGAACCCAAGACCATATAGCCAACACTCTATCCACTGAGCCAAACCAGCCAGGGCACCATTTTTTAATTTAGAAGAGCTAAAATTAATATTAATCTAATTACCTTTAAAAATCAGTAAAAAATATAAATAAAAGTACTTACTAGTTCTTTGTATTCCTGATGAATCTCTGTATAGGTCAATTTGCTTTCTTCTTCATCATCAAAAACTAAATTGAAGATAAAATATTGCATAAAAAATAAATGATATCATTAATGCTACTATAAAAGTCTACTCCTTATATCTTACAAATAGATACTTGTATATGTACTTACAAGTATATATTTATACATACACTAGAGGCCTGATACACTGGGGAAAGGGGGTCCCTCAGCCCAGCCTGTGCCCTCTCACAGTCTGGGACCCCTCAGGGGGTGACCACCTGCTGGCTTAGGCCCGCTTCCCGGGGGATTGGGCCTAAGATGGCAATCAGACATCCCACTGGCAGCCCGGCAGCCTTCGGGGGATGTCCACTTGCCAGTGGGGAGCAGACCTAAGTTTCAGTCAGA
>NW_006383011.1:9595390-9632940 GCF_000327345.1 Myotis davidii
GAAACAGATGCTCCCATCCTCTCCTTTTTTTCTTTTCTTTTTTTATTCTGGGATTTATTTACCTGCTATGGCTGTCACTGGAGCTGAGAGCCGACTCTAGCTCTGAGGCTCGGCTCCAGCTCTGAGACCTCAGCTGCTGAAAGAAGGTATCTGGGCTTTGTTTAGCTTCTATAATTGAAACACTGTTGCAACTCCAGCTCTGAGGCTCGGCTGGCTGAAAGCAGGTTTCTGGGGTTTGTTTAGCTTCTATAATTGCAATATAGTTGCTTAGAGTGCAGCTCAGAGCCGGGTTGCGGCAGGTGGGGAAGCTTGGCTTCCTCCATCGCTGGAGCAAGCAAGCCTCCTGTTCGCTTCAGCTGCCTGGCTGCCGGCCACCATCTTGGTTGGCAGTGAATTTGCATATCGCCCTGATTAGCCAATGGGAAGCATGTCGGAGGTATGGTTAATTACCATGTTTGCCTATTATTAGATAAGATCCTAGAAGCCCAATGCATGAAATTTGTGCAAGGGCCTTGGCACCCACTGCCGCTGCGGCCAGGGGCCTCTGCTGCCTCTGCCTCAGCCCCTGCCTGCTGCAGCTTTGTCCAGAAGGAAGGATGTCCAGTCTAATTAACACATTATGCTTTTATTATTATAGATACCATACACGGATGGGCAAAAGTAGGTTTACAGTTGTGAGTATGTGAAAGAGTTTATTACTATATTATTATTTATTATTGTATTATTTTCATATGAACTGTAAACCTACATTTGTTTGACCATCCCTGTATGTATCTGTCAGTCCTAGATCTTTTTACCTTTACCTGGCCTCCCTGGTCCCAACTTCTTCAAGTCATTATATATACACTAGAGGCCTGGTGCACAAAATTAGTGCACAGGTAGGGTCCCTAGGCCTGACTGGCAATCGGAGCCAATTAGGTTCCCCGCCTCCCCACCTCCTCCTTCCCTCACTCCCTCAGGGCCACCTCAGTGACCTGCCGTCACCACTGGTCGCCCGCCAAGGTCCCCACTTCCTCCTGGTGATCAGCACATGTCATAGCGAGCAATCGAACTCAAGGTCTCCCAGTCAAACTCCCCCAGGGACACTTTGCATATTAGTCTTTTATATAGAGAGATTATATATCTAGATAGTGCTAACTGTAAACAAGTTATTTTTCTTACTTAAAATCTAATTCATATGTAAGACAAACACTAATTTGCTACTTTTCAATCAATAATATAAGGCAACAATATCTTTATAAATTTTTAATGGAATATTATTGTTAACAATTTTTAAACAATAATTCCTTTCACAACGGGCTCCATATTTTATAGTACTGGACCTTTGCTGATTAAAATTTTACTGAAAAGTTACTAGACCATTTTTGTTATCTATAAATCAATAATGAAGTTAAATAGAACCAAAACAAATTGCTTAACTGAATGATCATATGTGTGAAACAATGTAAATTAGAAAGACATATTTTCCCTCAAAAAGCTAACAATCTAATTAGGGAATCAGGGCAAATTCAAGAATTGAAAACAATAAACTTATTTACACACACACACCCCATCTTTCAAAAATACAAAACTAACTTCTGTGATTTTTTATTTAAGACTCTTGAATGATTGCTCTTTGCCTAGAGAATAAGTACAAAATCCTTAGAAGGCAAGACAAACCCCTCCAAGGTTGAATCCCAAGCCTCATCTCCTACCATTCCAACACCCAATCTTTGCACTCTTGATAATACAATTACTTGGAATACCACCAAATACAGTGCTTCGAATCTAATGCCTTTACTCAAGCCAGTCCTAGATCTTTTTGCCTTTACCTGGCCTCCCTGGTCCCAACTTCTTCAAGTCATTATAAGTGGCACACACTTCATGACCTGCTACCCGCTCCTAGCTCCTAGGCTGGTTAGATACCTTCCTCTGAACCCTTATAATACAGCACCATGTCCCTACCTTTATTATAACACCTGTCATTTTGTATTTAAATCCCATTTACTTGCCTGTTTTCCCCACTTCTTAAGCATAATAACTGTGTCCTATTCATCTTTCTATCCCAGCTTCTGGCCCAAGGACACTCGATAAATGTTCGTCGAAATAAATGCTGATATCACAAAGTTGTACAAAACTAATCTTTAAAACATCTGATGTGGAGAATAGCACACTGACAACCCAAAGTCAGTGAACAATAATGATTATTTCAAGGGTCACTGGGATGTTAATTCTGAAACCAAATTACTGCATTCCCTGTTTGTAAAACTGAGGATTACGTTTCCCTGTAAGATCACACAATCGGGTGCATTATTACTGAGATGCAGCCACTTTAGATTTTGGGAGATAAAAAGAAGAACAATGCTGGAATTTTTTTCCATTTCAGCACTTGGTCTCTGTGGTGTAAATGGAATCAAAAGGTGACAAAATTTCCTTCATCTCCTAAACAAGATCAGAATTCCACAGGCTTTATCCGTTTCAACAGCATTTTAAATTCTTTAAAAGAGCACAAATGCAAGTTATTTTTCATTTCTTTAAAAAGTTACCTGTAAAAACAATATGTAATAAATGCTATTTGAATTTTTATTATGGTGATGAGAAGATTCAGTGGTCAAATTAAACTTCCTCTCCACCACATTCATGGAATCTTAGGCTTGAAAGGACTCTGCAAAGGGCACCCAGGATAACCAACCATTTGGTAGTTGAAATCTCCCTCTGGAACCTTTCCATCAAGTTGCTGTCAGATCCATTCAAACACGAGTGCCTGGGGAGCTCATCACCTTCTGAGGAAGACTAACTTACCTGGGATGCATTGCCTTATGAAGCACTTCCCTCATAGAAATGTGTTTCCCTGTAGCTTGTACCCACTGAGCCTAGCTCTAACCCACTGAACCTCACAAAACAAGTCTCATCCCTCCCACTGAACCTCACAAAACAAGTCTCATCCCTCCAACATAGACAAAAGTTCAAATGACTAATGGATTACTACCATCAAAGTCTTGCCCAGCTAAACAACCAGGATAACAGTTTGGGCATTCATCTGTATTACAGGTTTCTGGTTCCTAATGGGCTCCAATTCGTCTCCAAGGACTGAACGCAGAACTCCAAGTGGGAACTGATCAGAACCTGGGGGTGGCCTGCCCTCAAAGGGAACGGTATGCCACGTTTACATACCTCATTGGTTTGAAACCCCCACCACCGCCACCCCTTTATGAGCCAGAGCTCAATACAGTAAAGGGAATACAGGCCACCAGAATCACCGGTTCTGCGCCTGCAGTATTCACATGCCCCTCTTTGCGGTCAACTGTGGGGATCAGACGGAACTCAGAGGCAAACTGACGCCTCTCCCGCCAAGCCCCTGGGGAAGTGGCGGAAGAAGCCCCCCCCAAGCAGTGCACCTGCCCAGACCAGAAACGTGCAGGATGCGGGGAGAGACCAAACCCGGGATTAAAGTCTAATGCGTGTTCTTGGGCCCAGAGGGAGGAGAGTCTCGGTCCCGTTTTCAGTTCTGTCAAAGACAACACTGGCGTAGTGACAGCGAAACCGCCTACAAGCCCAGCTCTCAACCTGGCGGACAGACTTTGGAGACCGGGGAGATGGAGATGGTGTGTGGGGACCACCTCCCTGTCGACTGCTGGTGCGAGAGCGGCAAGAACGGAGGGTCAGTTCGGGCTCGAGTGGTTTACCTTCACATTTCTGCTCCACAAAATCCAAGATGGGGATGGACCAGTCCGGGCCTCGCAGGAATCCCGCGATGCTCTCCACCACCCATTCTACCTCGTCCTCTTCCTCCGCAGCCATCCCGCCGGGCGGAGCGCCGCGGGACCTTCGGCCAGACCCCCGGCGCCAGCTGAGGCCCTTCGACCGCAGGGAGCTGAGAGCAGATGGGTGAAGAACTGCCCCCGCAGTGGCCCTGTCACCTGGTTGATAGCGACGAACTAGTTAACGTAAAATGGTCGCTATGGCAACGCCAGCGCTCCCCGCAGCGGTCCGGAAGTGAAGCCAGCTTCGCGGGGAGCCTGCGCATTTTAGAGAGGGGCATTGAAGAACGTTTCCTATTGGCTAGAAAAGAACAGTGGCGGATCCAAGATAGCCTTCCGCCCATTGGTCCGGCGTTGCTAGGGCTGAGAGTACACGTGTAGTCATTGGCTGGCGGCCCTAGCCGGACTCTCCACGTTCCCTCTTCCGAGAAGTGCGTGGGAGCCGAGGCTTGGAAAGGAGGTAGTGGGGTTCCTGCAGGGACCCGGCCTCCAGCCGAAAGGGCTTTGAACCCAAGTAAGTGCCAACCATTTGCAAATGTGCAGGCCCAGAAGCATTAGTAATTAAAGGGTTGTTTACCAATAAGACTTGCTGATTGGCTCTGCAGTCTTTGCTTCTTGTAGCAACAAGCGGTTCTTTAACCTTTCATGCATAGATAGAAAAAAAAAACCACCTAAAATTAGGAGCTTTACAAGGGCAAAATCAAAGTTATTCATTTAAGTAAGTGTTTAAGTAACCAATAACATCAAATCAACTATTAGAGGGGTGTTCATGGTGAAGGTGCTTGGAGTCCCAGAATGTCTTCAAACAACATATATTTACATTAGAAGAGACATAATATATGTACACTTATGGAACTTTTAAAAATTTTAATATATGGTCACAATTTCATATAAAACTATGAAATCCTTTTTTACAGCTGCATAGTATTCTATAACCTACCATTCAATCCATTTTTATTTCCCTTGTGTATACACACAGTATCTTACATGGATGCATAAATGTGATCATTAGTGTGCAGTTTTTCTTTTCTCCCTCCCTGATGTGGGTGTACTGTGCCATTTTTCCCTTCTACAAATTGCTGAAATAAAAATCTTTGTTTCTTTAGAACATGGTTTTAATGACTATTCCAAGGGGTAGATTCCAGCAGAATTGCTAAATGAAAATTTATATACTTTGATTTGACCAATTCTCAATTCCTGGATGAAATTTAATTTTTTAAACTTACAAACAATTCTATAATGAACACACTTGCACATATATTTTTTAACCCATCTCATTTCCTTTGAATATATTCATTCTCATTCTCGAAGGGAGAGGTAAAATTACTGAACCCTTTTTTTTTATCCTCACCCGAGGATATAGTAGTATTTATTGACTTAAGAGAGAGAAAGGATGTGAGAGGGAAATATCAATGTGTTGCCACCCTAAGTACCTGGAAGGGGATCAAACCGCAATCTTTTTGATATACTGAACAACGCTCCAGCGACAACTCTCCAACTGTTGTAGACAACAAAAGGGCACCAGGTGTCTGTTACCATCAGACCAAACCTGGGTTCAGCAACCTTGGTACTTGGGTTCTGGTTAGGAAAGAATTCAGAACCAAGACCCAAACTATAAGAGAACATTTATTTGGTAAATCACAGAGGTAGAAAGAGTAATTCCTAGAAAACATGGGCTTAGGAAACAAGTTATAGAGGTAAAGGAAGGGCGATTGGAGCTTGGGAGTGAGGAAGCTAATGGTAAGGTGCCTTGGGGCAGGGAGGATGAGGGGGAAGGGGAAAGGGAAGAGAACAGCACAGGTGTGCTCCCAGGTGCACTGGGTCTTCTGTCCTAAGTATTTTAAGGATGAAGATTCTAGAGGCGGTCCCAGGGGAAGATCTCAATAAATTCTATTGAATAGAAGATTCAGCAGTTTTCCAGGTGTGTCCTTCCAGAGCTGTGGTCACCACTGATTTATTGGTCAGCACAGGGCAGGGGGTGATTATTCAGTGCAGCTGGTCCTGAGGTCCGCCAGGTGTAGATTGTCTGGTTTTGTGGCTTTTCTCAGCCTGGAGCTGAAACACAACTGAGGCCTAGATGTTATCTCTAGGGAGGAAAGGTGAAGGGGTCCAAACCTCAGGGCCAGCGACATGCTAGGGGAGAGAAAGAGTCCCTGGGAGAGAAGTCCCCCCTATAATTGTCCTTTGCTAGGTACCTGGGGCTTTCCACCCTGATAACCTTCTGTACCTGGCCCATAGTTCATGTTCTGCTCATGTCTGTCTAACTGCCTACCACACAACCAACTGAGCCACCCGGCCAAGGCTGAACCTATTTTTTAAATACGTTTTTATTGACTTTTAGAGAGAGAGGAAGGGAGAGAGATAAAAGCAACCACAGGCTATCTCCTGCATGCCCCCTACTGAAGATGCAGCTCAAAACGCTGGCATGTGCCTTAACTGGTTTGGCTCAGTGGATAAAGCGTCAGCCTGCAGACTGAAGGGTCCCAGGTTCGATTCCGGTCAAGGGCATGTACCTTGGTTGTGACACAACCCTGATGGGGAGTGTGCAGGAGGCAGCTGATCAATGTTTCTCTCTCATCGATGTTTCTAACTCTCTATTCCTCTCCCTTCCTCTCTGTAAAAATGTCAATAAAATATATTTGAAAAAAAAAAACACACAAAACCTGACATGTGCCCTGACTGGGAATCAAACCAGCAATCTCTTGGTGCATGGGTCTACATTCAACTACTGAACCGTACTGGTTGGGCTGAACCTATTTTTAAAATCTTTTTAGTGTGTTTTTGCCAATCTACTAGGCTAAATTAATGCATAATTTTAATTTGCATATTTTAAATTTGAAATTGAGCTCTAGTTCATGTTGATGAGACTTTGTGTTTCTTTCTGTTATCTTTTCATCATTTATTTGATCATTTCTTACTGAGATGTTCTTTTTTCTTTTACCTTACTGATTTGTAAGAGCTTATTACACATTATTATAATTTTAACCCATTGTCACATGTTACAATGACATGTTTGTCATTTGTCTTTTAGTTCATTATGTCTTTCGCCATATAGAAGTTTTAGATTTTCCATGCCTACTTTAAATGGGAAGTAATAGGTTAATTATTTTCCTTAGCGGATAGCCACGCTCCAAACACCATTTGCTTGAAATCAGTGTGGTAACGTGTTGTAATTTTTCTATTACTGAGAAGAAGTAAAAGGAAAGAAGGGCCTCATCATCCTTCGGGTAAAATATTGTGATGCCAGAGTTGGATTACTCTGGTGTGTTGTTCTGTTTTTCTGTTTCCTAAACCAGCCTAAAATAGAAATTCTACTTTGTTCTGAGAGTCTCCTCTTTTCATAAAGAAGTTGCTTGTATGGTTCCTAATGAGCCTAGAGACTATTGGAAACAAAGTGCTATTCAACTGGATTGGCATTACTTGGCATGGGCGTCCTTATCTGCAATCTCTTCAAAGTGCTTCCCAATTCCACTCGAGGCAGATGATAACTGGTATGCACAAGTACTCCTTTAGTTTATTGTCTCACCCTTGTTCCTGAATGTGAACAATGTGGATTCCCTCGGGCCTGTAAATTCTCTCATTTATTTCAAAACATCTCATTATTTCAACTGAAGGCTTTTCTTTTTATTCACTACCTAGGAGTCTTATAACCAGGGTGTTTATACAGGTTTAATACAGTATGCTCAATAGGCTCATCATGAAATAAACAAAAATTCAAAAGAACAGTGCGTTCACTCTTAGGACAATGCATGTCATACACTGGGTTAAGAGTAAGAAGATGAGGTGGGTGGTGAGTGGGCGTTGTATATTTTACTATAGGACACTCTGTTCCATCAGGTAGTGTTTCTACATGTTTTGTGGTAGTGCGGATATAGTCATTTCTTGAAATATCATGACTTCTCATTTTGGCAATTTTATTGCTTTTTATCTACTACATAGCAAAAAATTTTCATATTGGAGATATATGTTGTAACAGAAGAGACTAAAATAGATAACATACAGACACAGACAGACAAAAAAACATATCTACACACACACACACGCACACATACATCTGTGCTTTTACTATAGAGCTGATAGATTTAATTAGGGAACATACATAAAAAATACTTGAGGCCATGTGTGGTAGTTAGTAAATACTCAATGCATCTTAGCTATTATTATTATATGTCATCTAGGTGGGTTGTTGTTTTGTTTTGTTTTTACCAGTTTGCAGCATGGATATAAGAAACCATTCTATTTTGCCTTTCTCCTTTCTCTGGCAAGTTGTTTGTGTTCTTTACTGCAGTCCTCCTTAAGTCTCCTGTTTCTCCCCATTTCCTATATGAGAACTGAGCCTCTTCCATACTAAAGGGTTAAAAAGCTCAGTCTTAATGAGAGGAGTGCGTTCCTGCAGGTTGTTCAGCTATGATATGAATAACAATTACTCTGATTTCTGTAGTAGTTTATAATTTACAAAGGGATTTATATCTTTTTGTCTCAGTGCAACCTTGAGAGCTAAGTGAAGATGTTTTTAAGATTGTATTCCATCTGATAAATGGTATACTGTTTTGCTAGGACCGCTGTAACAAAGTACCATAAACTGGGTAGCTTAAACAGCAAAATATTATTTCCACTCCATCCTAGAGACTGAGAAGTCTGAGATCAAGGTGTCAGCACGGTTGGTTTCTTCTAAGGCCCCTCTCCTTGTCGTCTAGATGCCACCTTCTTGCTGTGCCCACAAGGTCTTCCCTCTTTACCCATCCGTATTCAAATCTTTTTTCAGAAAGATATCAGTCAAAGGAGATCAGAACATGACACCCTCAAATATGCCCCTTTGGCGTATCAATTGTTTTGAGCTGAAGGCAACTGAGGAACAGCAGGCGCAGGAAGAGCCCTCTGCTATCTGCGTGAAAGCTGGGCATACATCTCCTATGAAAAAACACAGTCCCTATTCTAGGAAGAGAGGACAGGAGAGCACTCCTATCTCTGGAGGAGTCAATGCTGAGATGAGTCTGCATGAACAGACCTTACTAAAATAATCCTATCTTCCACAGTGGTTCTCAACCTTCCCAATGCCGCGACCCTTTAATACAGTTCCTCATGTGTGGTGACCCCCAATTTCATTGTTACAAATTGAACAGAATTAAAGCATAGTGATTAATCACAAAATCAATATGTAATTATATGTGTTTTTCGACGGTCTTAGGCGACCCCTGTGAAAGGGTTGTTCGACCCCCAAAGGGGTCTCGACCCACAAGCTGAGAACCGCTGCATTAGAAGATATCTTAACCCACCCACACATATTTCCTAGTCACTCTCATAGTTTACCAGCTCTAGAAGCCCAAATCCCCTTTCCTTTGCTACTCACTTCTCCACAATTTATCACCCTTTATTAAAATAGTATGTAAGTTCCCAAGTCTGTCTGCTCTGACTTTTTCACTTCTTTTTTGTGAAGCCCATACACATAAAACTTTAAATATTAATAAAAGTGTATGCCTTCTCTTCTGTTAATTTGTCTTTTGTCCGTTTAACTCACAGGACCTGGTGAATTAAAGGCCTTAGTTAAACCTAAGAGAATAGAGGAAATCTTTTTCCCTTCCCTACATAGTCATATTGGATTAGAGCCCCCACTAAAGGCTTCATTTTAACTTAATGACACCTTTAAAGGCCCTATCTCCAAATACAGTCCAACTCTTAGGCACTAGGGGTTAGTTCCTTGGTATATTAATTGGAGGGGGAACACAATTCAGCCCCATGACAGATGGGAAAACTGAGACTATATGCGGTCAAATCCCTTGCCCAGGGTCAGCGCCAAAATAGGGCTTGCACTTCCCGGTATTTGAGACTTAAGCAACAAGGTAACTTCCCATTTTCACTTTATATTACATCACAGAAAATTTTCCATTTCCAATCAAGACATTTCTACATGATCCTTTTTTTTATTAATTAAAAATATGGAATGCTTGTCTGTGGAAGCACCCGGAGCAGCTCCTGACCCAGGCCCTGAAGGAAGTGCTCCAGAGAGAGGGCCCAGACTGTGTGGTTAGAACACAGAATGAGGTGGTGGCTCATTCTGTAGTAACAAGTTGGAGAAGGGACAGACGCTAAACCATGAAGTTCTTTACAAGATGTATTGAGAAGTTCAGGCTAAAACCCAATGGCATTGGATTTTAATGCAAGGGAAACAGATGAAGAGCTTTAAACAGGTGACATGACCTATTGCATTTTTTGAAAGATCACGCTGGTGGCAATGTTGCAGATTGGATTGGAAAATGCAAAGATTAGCCCTGCTGGTGTGGCTCAGTGGTTGAGCATCAACCTATGAACTAGGAGATCACGGTTTGATTCTCAGTCAGGCCACATGCCTGGGTTGTGGGCTTGATCCCCAGTGTGGGGTATGCAGGAGTGTGGGAAACCGCCTATTGTCTTCACTAGCAGAGAGGTGTAGACAGAGAACCCGGGAGGCTGGTGACCTTTGAAGCCCTAGCAAAGGTCAGAGCTGTGTACCACCTCTGTTAATCCAGATAATTGTAGCTGAAGCCACCTCCCCACCTTTAGTCATGTAAATCCTTATTGATAAGAATAGTCTTTGGGAACCCCTGGACCTGCTGGGGCTGGACCCCAATACCCCAAGATACAAGCCGTCTCTCGGCCACTTTTTTGCTTTGAGTTGCGAGCTAAAATTTGGGTTACAAGCCAGCTTCAGATACCCCACCGCTAGTTGGGGCAGCGAACGTCACAGTGAACGCCGCAACATCAGCTCAGCATCACATGTCTCAATCGTTCACTGTTGATTTGACATACGAGTAATTTGAGTTATGAGCTCCATCACTGAACGAATTAAACTCGTAAGTCAAGGCCCCACTGTATTTTAAAAATAAATTTACAGTGAGCATTCTTGTAACTAAATCTTTGCACCCAATCTTTAACCTTCCTAAAAGTAGAATTGCTAAATTGCACAGTATGCAGGTTTTTAAAGACATTTGTATCTATGTGGTTTTTTAAAGAGAACGTAATGCGCATCCTGCAATAATCAGGCTTAAACGCTAAGTAGCTCGTATCCTTTTATTATTTTTACATCCCTGTGTCTACATATGTATACGCATGCACAAATATATCTCTGATACTTTGGAGATTGCTGATTTCATCAAGGGAGATTAGAGAAATGATTTCGAGTCCTTCAAGAAGCAGAATCTTTAATTGCACAAATGTGTTTAAAAAGCCAACACAGTGCTTGGCACAAAGAGACCCACAGTGAACATTTAATGAATATGTGAATGATGATCTCACAGTGTCTCATATTTGCCTAAAAATAATCCATTTCCCTTTTCTGCTCCTGGGGAAAGAATAAAGGTTTGAGTCCTGGCAGAGCAGATTTTTTTTAACTTTAACAAAACACGCTTGCATTTTAGATCAGATGGCTTACAGTTATTATTAGCAATAGGCCTAAAAATACTGATGCAATAGAAGTGTCATTTTCATATGTAATTTATAGAGCACATAAAACATCACTAATCAACTACCTAATTGCTACTCCAAAGTCAGCTTATAGTAAAGAGAGAAAAAAAGGTCACTATAAATTACTTTTATTCTGGCTATAGAAAGACTTTTTAGAAATTCTAAATTATAGGTTCTTTGCAAATATTCTTACTTGATTATTTGGTTTATATAACAGCAAAGGGATGGAGAAAATTTCCATGAGTTGGCAAGTAAATAATTACCTGCCATATCTTCAAGTTCTACAATGAATTTTTAGATTTTTTTATTGCATTTGCAGATATAGCACCAGAGAATTTCCATTCTCTTTTCAATGTCTTTTGCTTTCTATTCCTCATAACTTATAAAATATTCAGCAGCTTGATTTGTATTCGTAGGAAAGAAATAATAGAAGTACAGTAACTTTTCAAATCATGACTAAATACATTCATTTGGTGTAAAATGGCATGACTTAAAATCATTTCTTTATTCATTGAGTGCTTACTATGTGCCAAGCACTATGCCTGATTCTGAAATAAAGAGCTCTAGATATAGTACAATTCAAGTTTGCTTATTCATGTCATCTCTAAATATTCAGTATCTTTTGTGAATTATTTCTTTTTATTTCACCTCCCTTTCTTTGTTATGTTTTTCATTGTTTTATTTGTGTATGTGTAGAAAATTTTCCAGTTTTCTTTTCTTTTCTTTCCTTCTACCTTTTATTACCTACTAAGTTGACTCTTGCATTTGTCTTTAATTATATTTTCTCACTTATTTTCCTGTGGTTTTTTTTCCTTTTCGCTACTATATTGGTGACTTTGGAGAGGATACTTAATTTGTAGAATATGTTTGTATGGACTTTAAATCTGCTTTTAGTTCTCTTAAAAGCAGCTATAGAAGATCAATGGCCTCTAGTTTATTTTTGGCTAGATACTTCATCAGTAAAAAAAAGTTTTGAATATTCCCCTTAATATGTGAATATATATTTACTAATGAACTATTTACATGTACATATATGACTAAACTAATTGTATAATATACAATTAAAAAACAAAACCCAAAATTTGAAATTAACAAAGACTAAGATAAAAATGCTTAGGTTGAATTCTAACACTTTTTCCTGAATGCCAACGAATCATTTTGTGCACCCTTATGGAGGCCACTAGTTTGGGCTTGATAAACTTGATAGTTTGGGCTTCTGGCAGAGTAAGGAAGCCAATGAGTCTCTAATTTGCTCTAGTTTCTTTTAGAATATTCTTGGAGAAAGAGTAAAGAAAATTTCAAGATTCATATATGGAGCCCAGGACATTGAGGTCAAGACTCTCAAACCAAAAAAGATAACAAAAGCCTCTTCTACCTGCAGAAGAGGTGAGATGATCCTGACTGGGAACCATCTGATGTGGGAGGCAGTAGAGAACTTGGCTTAAAAATGGAAGGTTGTTTGTTTGTTTGTTTTTTTAAGGATTTCAGGAAAACACTCTTTAATTTATTTACTTTAAAATTTTATCTTTATTGCTTTTTCTGTTGGAGAAGTATTATATGTACACTAGAGGCCCGGTGCACGAAATTTGTGCACTGGACGGGGGGGGGGTCCCTCAGCCTGGCCCGTGCCCTCTCGCAGTCCAGGACCCCTCGCTCCTTACCACCGCCTGCTTGCTGCTCCTTACTGCTTCAGCTCGCCACTCCTTAGCGCTGCTGCAGAGGTGGGAGAGACTCCTGCCACCTCTGCTGCGCTTACCAGCTGTGAGCTCGGCTTCTGGCTGAGCGGCACTCCCCCTGTGGGAGCACACTGACCACCAGGGGGAAGCTTCTGTGTTAAGTGTCTACCCCCTGTTGGTCAGTACATGCTCCTGCGTTGAGCATCTGCCCCCTGGTGGTCAGTGTGCATCATAGCGACCAGTCATTCTGGTTGTTCCGCTGTAACGGTTGCTTAGGCTTTCATTATATAGATTGTGAGAAACTAAAACATCATAGAACATACACAGTGAAGAAAGCAAAAGTCTCCTGTTTTGATTACCAACAAAGAAAACCACTGTAATTGTGTGGTTTTTGGCTTTCAGATTATTTTAAATGCACTTATTAACACATGTTATCTTACTTAACAAAAATGAAGCCATTCCCATTTATACAACTTATTTTTACCTCATTTTCCAATAATATTTTCAATATTAATACAAAAATTGTTCTTTTAAATTGATGCATGATACTTAATTATATAAAAATACCTTTCTTTAATATCTTATTCTTGTTCGTTTTTAATATTTTGCTCTTATAAACAATGCTACAGCAAAATCAGTGTACATTTATTTTTTCCTTCTTGCTAGAGTCATTTTTTAAAAGAGAAGTAGAATTCTGGGTGTAAAGATATGCAATATTTTTGGAACTATAAAATTTTCCAGCAGTGTTAACTAAATTGCCTTCTAAATTCAGTAGCTACTCACACTCTCACCAAAAGATTGTGTTTATTTTTTACATCTTTTCAGTACTAGAAACTATGTGTTTTAATGCTTTTTTACATCTGAAGGGTAAAAAAATATTTAATTGTTTTAATTTGCCTAGGTTTAATTGTCAGTGAGATTGAGGACTCTTTCATATAATAATTGACCACTTACAATTGTGAGAAAAATGTGTTTTTTTATTCTGTTTCTATATTTAACTTTTTAATTCATTTTTTTTAAAAAAACAAATTTGTAAATATACACAAAAGAAGCACCAGGCTTCAACAATTATCAACATTTTTGCAAAACCCAGGCATCATGTCATTTTATATAGGGGTGATTTTAAGTAAGACTGGAAGATGTCATTCAGTGTCCTTTGACCCGTGCACTCACCTCTAATTCCTTGGCTAACCAGAGAAAAGTATAAACTAAAAGAGCAACAACAGCCAACCTTAGGCTACTTGTAGCAGAGAAAACATAGTTTCTGACTCAGGCCACCAGATGGCAGACCACAGAGAAAAAAGAAAAAAGAAATCTACACCTACCAAGACCCAGCTTCATGATGGCCCAGATAGATGTCTTTTTTTTTTTTTCCAGATATATGTCTTAAGGAACTTGGTTTCCTATTAGTATCAGGAGGTGGTATGTGAAGGGGAGGTTAGTCAAAGGCATTGTTTTTAACCATAGTAATATTTTAATTATACAATAGTAATATAGTTTATAATCTGATGTATTTTATTATCAAATACAATATATCTTATGTATTTTTGTTTTTTTTCTATGAATTTAGGCCTTAAAAAATAATGTTTTATTTAGAATTGCATCAAACCTATAAGTTAATTTGAAAAATATCAAGATCCTTATGATATTTATTTTTCCCATGAAAGAACATGATATTTTCCCCATTTTCTTAAGTCTTCATTTTAGATCTCTCAGTTATAGAGATCATAGATGTCACTCATTAAGAATTTTACTTGGAAATGGGTTTATTTTACAGATATTCAAACAGAATTTTGACAATTTTACAGAAATATATTGATCTTTGCAGAGTTAATCTCTATTTTTATTAAGAAATAACTATGGCCTTAGCCGGTTTGGCTCAGTGGATAGAGCGTCAGCCTGCGGACTCAAGGGTCCCAGGTTCGATTCCGGTCAAGGGCATGTACCTTGGTTGCGGGCACATCCCCAGTGGGGGGTGTGCAGGAGGCAGCAGATCCATGTTGCTCTCTCATTGATGTTTCTAGCTCTCTATCCCTCTCCCTTCCTCTCTGTAAAATATCAATAAAATATATTTAAAAAAAATAATTATGAATTACTTTTTTCATTTTCTTGCTATACAATTATATAATCTGAAAAAGATCATAAAATTCTTGTATTTGCCTTTCCACTCTTTATTGCTCTTATTTCTTTTTCATACTTCATTACATTGGCTAATGGCATAAAAATATAAAATAATGATAAATAATATATCTTTGCTCTATCTAGTTGACTTTTATTTGGAATGCTCATCATGTTTACTTCAATTTTACATAGTAATACGTTTTTAGATTATAAATGGGGCCCTGGCTGGTTTTGCTCAGTGGTTGGAGCATAGGCCCCAGGACCAAAGGGTCACCGGTTCGATTCCAGGTTAGGAGCACAAACCTCAGTTGCAGGTTTGATCATGGCCCCAAAGGGGGTACGTGTGGGAGGCAACCAGTTGATGTGTCTCTCTCACATTGATGTTTCTCTCTCTCCCTCTCTCTCTCTCTCTCTCTCTCTCTCTCTCTCTCTCTGGCTCTCTGTGTTTCTCTCTGTCTCCCTTCTCCCTCCCTTTCACTGTCTCTCTAAAGATCAATGGGAAAAACATATTTTGGGGTGAGGATTCAAAATAAGAGTATAAAAGAATGTTGAATTTCATCTAGTAGCCTTTCAGTATCTACTGAGAGGATCATTTTATTTTTCTTATTTAATCAACTGCACTGATATCATTATTTTATTAATAAGTTTCCTTATATTGCTAGTTTTCCAGCCTGAGGTAAATTCTCCTTGACCTCAATGGGTTAAGGTTTTAGTGTATTTTGAACGAGATTTGCTAGCATTTTATTTGTTTTGTGTCTAATATTCACAAGTAAGGATTGTCTATAAATGTTTTTGGTGTGTCACATCTTTATTGGATTATAGTGTCAGCTATATTTAGCTCATGAAAGAATTGGATAGCATCCAGCCATTTTCTGTATTTTATGTTCCAGAATAAATATGTAATGGCTTTTATCTACTTTATTATGATGTTCCTAAAGCAGTTCTGAAAAATGTAATTTTTAAATTTTTTAAGTGAAAATAAATAAATGCTTGTATTACAGTAAAGATGTTTTATAACTCAAAACCTTAAAGAAGCATAACAAAGGTTTTTTCCCCCCACACAAATATGTTAAAGAAATGCCTGCCAAACCCATTATAAAATATTATCTCTGTCTAGAATGCTATGGGTTATACTATTACATAAAGCAGTCAAAATCTTTTAGTTTTCTCAATTGATCTACTCAGACATGGAGAGAAAGAAATTATGCCTAGGGATTCAGCATCTGAAATGTAATACCAAGTCAAAAGTGGCTTCCTATATATTTTTCACAGTAAGTATTGCATTTCTAAGGTGTTGGTAGTTAACATTCCAAAGAAGTCTTTCTGGGACGGGGGAAGCAATAATGAATTTGGCCCTGTTTTATCTAGTTCTATATCTTGTCTCTACAAGTAACTCATGGCTTGGATAATAACAAAAGTATTTGTGGTAAACTTCCAGATGAATAATATTGATAAAGTTCCTTTATGACAAAGCTTCTCCTCATGATGGATCGCAGCATTGTTCAACAGAACTTGCTACTCTGATGGAAATGTTCTATTGCCATGTGTCCAATGTGTCCCTGTGTACACCGTGGCTCTGAGGACTTGAAATGTGGCCAGTGCAAAGGAGGGGCTGAATTTTTATTTTAATTAATTTAAATTTAAGTAGCCACATGCAGCTAGACTCGCAGCTGTGGGCAAACTACGGCCCAGATCTGGCCCGTTTGAAATGAATAAAACTAAAAAAAAAACTAAAAAAAAAAAAGACCGTACCCTTTTATGTAATGATGTTTACTTTGAATTTATATTAGTTCACACAAACACTCCATCCATGCTTTTGTTCCGGCCCTCCGGTCCAGTTTAAGAACCCATTGTGGCCCTCGAGTCAAAAAGTTTGCCCACCCCTGGGCTAGAGGCTATCATATTGGACAGCACAGCTTCAAAGCATAAAATTTAATCAGCATGGGTACATTAAAAACCCAGAACGTTTTCACCACTAAATATTTTCTTACTACACATAAATAAATTCCACTCGCCAGTATTTTGACAACTGATAGTCAATATTAGTCTTTGCTAACTTCTGCAAGTTTATTTATGCTTGCATCTTTAAAATTTAGTTTCATACTTACCTCCTATCTGAGCTACCGTCTTTTGCCATTCCAAGAAGTAGCTGTTCTTCCTGTCATTGGCATTTTGCTGTTTTTGTTGTTCCCTTTTGTTTACATGCTTTGAGCTGCCATTAGGTGCCTGTAATTTTGCATCCAAACCTACTGAATTTTGTTAGTTCTTTTAAAAAGAAGTAGTTTGGTTCAATTATTGGACATGAAAATTTTGCCATGTATAATGATGGATAATTATATCAATAAAATGGTCATGGGTGAAAAATGATCAAGAAGAGCTTGCGAAAAAAAAAATGTAATGAGAACTTATAAGAATAGAGTTGGCGCTTTAGTATGGAAATTGCAGCTATATCATTGAACTGCCTTTCAAAAATGAAGCCATTTTACTGAACCCATTACTGTAATTACACTTTAAACTTGCTAAAAATATACACTTCAGTATATACCAGTTTTACATGCAGTCTCCACATCCAGCTCCATTATTATTAAAATTTTAGGATTTGGAGGTTATGCTATTGTAACAATACTGCATGTGTTGCTTCTTGTATTTCTGTGGGAACAATTTGAATGTATACTTGAAAAGCTTTATGGTTTCAAAAAACCTAATAGGATTAAGGAATAATTTCAGGGAACTATTTTTTAATTAAGAAATTGGAAAGTACTATTTTTACAGAGGTTGGAACATTCATTTGAAGCTAAAGCTTCATCATTTCATAAAATAATTCATCATTCAAGTCAATCTTCAGTAGTTACTAATAATGGTAGCTGCCTAAATAAATAAAAATTTAAAAAGCTAATTTTCAATGAAATCACCCATGACTGGAATGCAGTTAGTGAAAATATTGAAATCTTGTACTTGCTGAATATCTAAAAGAACTCAAGTTTCTATAAAGACACTGAACCTGGGGTGGAGGCCTCCTAATAGAGGTGAGAGAGGTGACTCACAGACTCTTCAAGAAGGAGCAGGAACAAGATGCTATACCTCCCTCAGCTCAGTAACCGAGAAGATTAGTCTAGAATCTTAATAAAAGATAATCTTATTGTCTTGGTCCCCCCCAACTCACAGTTTAAGTTTGCATTGTTTCTTAGGAAAACATATTACTAACAAAATAATAATGTTAACTCAAGGAGTAATATAAAAACAGTTGCAGCGGTTCTCAACCTGTGGGTCGCGACCCCTGAAAATACATCCTGCTTATCAGATATTTACATGACGATTCATAACAGTAGCAACATTACAGTTATGAAGTAGCAACGAAAATAATTTTATGGTTGGGGGTCACCACAACTTGAGGAACTGTATTAAAGGGTTGCAGCATTAGGAAGGCTGAGAACCACTGGGTAGGGTATCTCTGAACAGCATGCACCAAGCTACAGTATTTCTATTTCCCATAGGCCAAGGACTTTGTTGCCCATTACCACATTTCCAAGTGTCTAAATTACACACGAGGTATCCCATATGTACCCCTGAAACAGGACTCAAACTCCACGGTCCATTGCAAATGGGCGGAGCCTTGTGCGCTTAGGACTAACAACTGCAGAAAATGCCTGATAACAGTTTGTGGGGAGGGACAGTTTCCAGAGAAACGTTACACCATTTTCACTTACAAAGCTCTGGTAGTTTAGGAAATTGTTTGGTCTATAATCAGTCCAATCAGCCCAGTCAGGAAAACAGAAATCACTGGACATAGTTCAAACAGAAAGGGATTTAATTCTAGAAAATGGTTACAAGGTGTTGGAAGGGCTAGTGGAGAAAGGGGAAGAAAAAAAGGAACGTTACCCAGAGATGAGAAGCTGCTACCACCACTCTCGGGCTGAGCCCCCAGCTGCATTTGGGGGTGGAGGTTACGATGTGGCCAGTGTAGGAACTGAACCCTCACAGAAGGGGCATCATGTCCCCAGTGCCCACTGAACCACCCCTACCTTTGGTGCCAGACTAGAATGGCTTCTTCTCTTCTCCCACCAGTGACTCCCATTGTCCAGACCTGACTGGAAGCCAGTTGGTAAAGGATTCTGGGAAATGGCATTCAAGGCTTCCAGCCCCTACAATGCTAGAGTACAGAAGGGAGAGTGTGGCATTCTACCAACAGAAAATTAACTGGCATAATAATGTTACCAGTTTAGGTAGATGCTAATCATTGGTAATCAATTACATTCAATAGAAAATTGCTTTTGAATGGCTTGTGTAAGTTATAGCACTAATCGCTTTCTTCCCAATCATTTCTTGAGAAATCTTGCGGCTGAAGCTTAAAACAGCATCAAAAGACCGAAATAGGGAGCCAGGGATGGTTGAGAAGGGGAATAACAGACAACAGAACAGGTCCAGGGGCAGACATATGGATAATTAACTTGATGAAAGGCCAGAAAGGATTTTGAAAAACACTCGATCTTTCTAATTAGAAAACATTTTGTCTTGCCCTGGCTGGGTATCTCAGTTGGTTAGAGCATCGCCATAATAAGCCAAGGTTGTAGGTTCTATCCCCAGTCAGGGCACATACAAATCGATGTGTTCTCTCTCTCTCCCAATCTCTCTCTCTCTCTCTCTCTCTAATCAATAAAAACATAATAAACAAATAAATAATAAAACATTTTGTCTCTAAAATTGAGGGTAGAAATAGGGGAACAACAATAAAAACCCTTTCCTTTTATCTAAGGAGCAAGAGCCAATGAATTTCAAAAGCAGAAAAAAATCTAGCTCACCAATTATATGTAAATTCTCCTTTATAAGGGAAGAAGAATGAGTCACCAAAAACACAAAAGCTACATAAATTAACATCCTTTAATGCCTTTAGACAAGTGAATGAAACAGCATAATAGAGTTGTCCCAAAATTAGCCTTCGTTCATATTCCACCCAAGCATATACAGTAACATTTGTAAAAGACTCATATTACCATCAAGTTGGTACCTGATGTGGAATTTTTTTATTTCTTTATATTTCCTCCATCCTCACTCTAATTCACAAAATGCTTTGTTAGAGTTCATTGGGGTTTTGTGGCTTATATGACTCAAAAATGAGTTAATTCCTATTTTGTTAGTTGGCATTCAATGAGTAATGTTGAATACGATGATTACTCTATGAAGAAAGATGTAGAAGTCATTTTAGAGACTGTTTTGAAAGTTTTACTCTATAATAAAATACTTAATTTTTTAAATGTATGAACTTTAAAATAATTAGTTTTTAAAATGAACTTTGCTACTTGACAGGGTGTGTGTGTGTGTGTGTGTGTGTGTGTGTGTGTGTGTGTGTAGACTTCTTAAGTTCATAACTACGGTTTGTGGTGTACCACTGACATGCTGTTTTAAATACTTGTTTTCAGAATCATGAAATGTTTTAGAGTTATAAAAGTCAGAATGGATTTCTGGAACTTAATTTTTTTTTTAAAGCTGCCACTTGTCATCATGAAATGCATACTATGTGACTAATAAAGTTAGTATAAAAATAATAAAATAACTTCCATTTTTCACATGTGGTAAAAGGGGGGAGATTACTGTCAGATATTTCCTTAATTTTGTGCACAATTCTTTTCCAGTTCTCCTAGATCTGAAGTAGTCAGCCCGTTTCATAGTTAATCCTCCTAGGAAAATACTGGCAAGATGAAGGCAGCGGAGTTAAGTTATGCTGTAGATTAACCATTTCCCTTTCTTCTCTTGGAGATTGTAAGGTGAACATTCAAAACACATTCACTGAGTTCTACACAGAGAATCCAAAGGGGTCATTTCACAGACAACCTGTATTCAGTTACAATCAGGCAGCATGCACAGGTTTGGCTGTACTGCTTGTTCAAATAATGAAACACTCCCATGACCATTGTGGCCGGCAGAATAATGGTCCCCAAAGGTGTCCATTCTCTACACCTCCAGAACCTGTAAAAGTATGCCCTTACATGGCAAAAGACTTTGCAAAAGACTTTGCAGATGCAATTAAGATTTTGAGGTGGAGAGACTATTCTAGAATATCCAGTAGGCTCAATCTAATCACATATAGATCTTTAAAAGCAGACTTTTCCCCAGCTGGGGTCAGAGAAAGATGTGACTGTGAAAGGAGGGCAAGAGGGAGATGTAATGTTGGTGGCTTTGAAGACACAGGAAGGGGGCCACAAGGCAAGGAATGTGGGCAGCCTTAAGAAGTTGGAGAGGGCGGGGAAACATTCTCCCTAAGAGCCTTCAGAAGGGCATACATCTGTGTCACCATCTTGATTTCAGGTCAGTGAGACCTGTGCCTGCTTTCTGATCTACAGAACTGGAAGATA
Organism: Myotis davidii; assembly: GCF_000327345.1. Classification (NCBI taxonomy): domain Eukaryota; kingdom Metazoa; phylum Chordata; class Mammalia; order Chiroptera; family Vespertilionidae; genus Myotis; species Myotis davidii. The sequence continues at coordinate 9,616,718 of NW_006383011.1, forward strand.
GTGCATTTGTGTTATTTTAAGACACTATGTGGAAATCTGTTTCTGCAACAATAGAAAACTAATATACCTATAAAGCCACTGCCCCAAGCCCACTGCTGCCTCTCCCATCTTTATGCTTCCTTGGGACTCTCAATTCAGTAACAAAAAGGATCATCCTGGCATAGCAGATTTCCCTGGACACCTGTTTCAAACAGCAACCAGCTTTAGTTCTGACTGAGCTATGCCCTAGCTTTCCCAGTTGTGAACATTGCGTTTTATTACAGGGACCTAAATCAGTGACTTTCAAATTGATTGACTCCAACCCACCTACAATGAAGAAATACCGTTTGATTTCAACCTAGGACACACATACATCCTCCCAAAACACACACCTCTATAATAATAAAACCGTAATATGCCAATTAAATCAGACAGCTGAACAGCAGAACAACTGTCCAGCCAACCTTCTGGAGGAAACCGGGCCTGCGAGGGCCAAGTCCCTTGCATGAATTTCTTGCATCGGGCCTCTAGTATATTATATTACTAAACTAACATTTCATGTAATAGTACTTATCTTTACTACATGTATTGTACTCTAGTAGTTTCAATTCTACGCTTTTTAAATATGTTTTTATTAATTTTAGAGAGAGAAAAAGGAGAGAGATAGAAACACCAATGAGAGAGAAACATCAATCAGCTGCCTCCCGTACACCTCCAACCAGGGATGGAACCCAAAACCTGGGCATGTGTCCTGAGTTGGAATCAAGCCAGTGACCTCTTGGTGCATGGGTCAATGATCAACCATTGAGTCACACCAGCCGGGCATATTCTCTTCTATTTTTTCATGTAAATTTCAACCCACTAAACTGATTTCATGATTCACTAGTAGGTTGCAACCCTCAACTGAAAAACATTGACCTGGATCATGAGAACTTTATGGTCAAGATGTAGAGTTTGTGGTAGAGAATATATTGTTTTATTTTTAAAGGAAGCATAAACATTTGTTCAGAATTTAAATTGTTTCTGTATGACAACAGGTAAATTAAGTCTAATAGTAAAAAAGCGGGCTCACCATGTGGACCAGCTACATTCTAGAAACAATCCTATATAATAAAAGCCTAATATGCAAATTGTTCAACTGGGAGTTCGACTGCTTGCTATAATGTGCGCTGACCACCAGGGGGTGGTGTGGAACATGGTGGGGATTGGTGACACAGAGCTCGCAGCGGGTGGCAGTGGAGGCACTGCTGGCCCCCATGGGCCCCCGAGAGAGCAGGACTGCGGTGGGATGATGGAGCAGGTGAGCAGGCAGTGCCAGGCCAAGGCAGGTGCAAACGGGGGCCCGAATGCCCCGCTGATCGCCCTGCAGACAGTGACCAGTGGCGGTGGTGAGGGGGGATGGGCGCCCGGCCCAGATTGATCACCCCACAGGCAGGATGGTGGAGCAGGTGAGGGGGCAGCGCCAGGCCATGGCGGGATGCCAGGCAGGGCTGCGGAGCTGCAAAGCTAGGGGCATGAGCTGGGGCTGTGAATCTGGGGGCACAAGCTGGGGCCCGATCCCCATAGGCCACCCCAAAGGACCCCACCCATGAATGAATTGCACCGGGCCTCTAGTTTTTAAATAAATATAGTCATTAGGTACGTGTCTTTAGGGTTCTACATTCTTATTACTCAACTTTGTTCATTTCTGCTTTTGTTTTTAACATTTCCTGTTTTCTTGCCTTTAAGACATTACCCATTTCCTTTTCTAGAATTTTTAATTTATTACATTTCTCTTTTTTTCTTGTAACTATTTATAGCTGCAGCAATATTTCAAGCACTTACACTTGTTTCAGTTAATTTAGAGATCCTGAAGAGTTTACATATGCACTTAAAATTGTTTGCTGTAGCCGAAGCTGGTTTGGCTCAGTGGATAGAGCATCGGCCTGCGGACTGAAAGGTCCCAGGTTCGAAGCTGGTCAGGGGCATTTCCCTGGGTTGCGGGCACTTCCCTAGTGGGGGATGTGCAGGAGGCAGCTGATCGATGTTTCTCTCTCATCGATGTTTCTAACTATCTCTCTCCCTTCCTCTCTGTAAAAAATCAATAAAATATATTTTAAAAAAAATTGTTTGCTGTAATTCAACTAGCTTTCCTAGGTGTTGATAGCAAAGGGTTTGAAGATTACGACCTATTGTATATCAGTTAGCTCTCATGAGGTTATGTTGTAGAACAAACAACCCCCAAGTCCCAGGGGCTCACAACAACAGAGGTTTATTACTCACTCATTGCACACTTTGGCTACTGCTCTGTGCTGGGGTCTTCTTCACTCCAGGAGGTAGACTGAAGGAGCAGCCTCTGTATGAGACACGCTGGTTCATAGCGGAACCACAGGAGTCTCCTAAAGCTTCTGCTCACAGCGGGGCATCCGCCACTCTGCGCACATTCCATAGGCCAGAGCAAGTCATGAGGCTAAACTTGATGGCAAATGGGTGGTAAACATAACCCTTTTATAGGCAGGGCAACAAATAGTAGGGAGCCATAATATAATCTACTCCCATGTTATCCCCCATAGTGCTGCAACCAGAAAGGTTTACCCTCGCGTCTCTATCCATTTAAAACTCCATTTTATTGTTATATCTGGGATTATATCTGGGACTTACCATTATAGCATTTATGTTTTCATTTTAAATGTATCTTTTCTCATAATATAAAACCGTGTGTCTCCCTTAATGCATTTTGCTACAAAATTAGTTGTGCTGATCATGTTTTTATAGGCCACACCGGGCTGCAGCCACTATGGGTTATAATAACATTAAGAAAACAGTATTTTTCTAGCTTAGCCTACACCCACAGCAATGCCAGCCCTTCTCTCCCTCAGAATTTACCAGGCACTGCATGTGCTTCTGCAAGGCGTCCCCTGGTCCCAGGAGGCTCCTTCCTAGTACCTGTCCAGCCTGGGTTTCTAGTCTGCTGAGAGGAGGGCCGCGTTCCCTGCCACCTCCAAAGGCGGAGCAGTGCTGTTTTGTGCATTTCACACAATCAGAGATTCTAGGGATTTCACTCTTTTCAAAATTAATAGCCATCTTTCTCTAGAGCTTTGGCTCAAGTTCCTAGTTGCTGGGACACCACTGGATAGAGAATAATATGATTACTACACTGAACCATTCTCCAAATTACTCTGACAGCCAAACCTTATATTTCAATGAGTTTATTTCCCTCCCCGGCTTCTCTTTCTCCCCCCTCCCCTTCTCCCCTTTTGCTCTACGTGAGACTCCTCTGCTGTTCACGCTGATAGATCCTCTAATAACCAGTCCCACCTGGAAATCTCTGTGTAACTGATGTCATTTAAATATCAGGTTTCTATTGTGCTTATGCAGGCATTAGGAATTGTAAGCCATTCCCTTGCCTTATTAAAATTTCCTTATTTTAAAACATTTTATCACAATAATCACATGCATGGAAAAAAAAACAATAACACAGGGCTTATCATGAAAAACGGCAGTCTACTGGCCCACCCGCTCCCAGCCCTAATTTGATTTCCCAGAAGGAACCACTTTTAATTGTTTCTGTTTCTGATGGCTACTTTCCTAATTCTGAACAATGCTGTTTCTTTTTTTTTAATTCAATGATTTTTTTAAAAAATATATTTTAATCAATTTTTTTTAGAGAAAGAGGAAGAGAGTGGGATAAAGAGATAGAAACATGGATAAGAGAGAAACATTGATCAGCTGCCTCCTACACAACCCCTACTGGGAATTAAGCCCACAATCCCAGCGTGGGCCCTGACGGGGAGTCAAACCGAGACCTCTTGGTTCCTGGGTTGACTGCTCAACCACTGGGCAACAATGCTATTTCTTGATTTACTTGGTAAATCACTGTATTAGGTAGAAAGATGAGTTCTCCTCTTCCGACTCCTCTCCATCTTCCTCTTGCTTTCTGTGTTTATACATTTGCTTTCGCATTATAAAGGTTTGCATTTATAATTTCTCTAGTAACTATATTTAAGTTTTACCTGTTTTGTGCATAGCTGCTTCTAAAAGTCCAAAACCACGAATAATCATATATAATAGTAGTTATAATATATCAATATATCAATATTGATAATAATATATCAATATAACTACTGTTACAATATATTATAAATACTGTTAAAAAAATTAGATAGTAGGATTTCATTTTCCTCTTCCCAAGGGCTCTACAGATCATTTTAAAACTGTTCAAATTTAATATCACAGAGTTTTACTTGGCTGGTTTGATTTTATATTTCCATCTCTTTTTACTTATGCAGAAAATCTTGGTTCCAATGACAATGACATAACAATCAGAAATTGTCAAGCCTACAGAAAAAGTAGAATAGTAGGATAAATGCCTGAATGCCCTTTATCTAGATACACAATGGTTAAAATTTGCCGCATTTGCTTTCTTTCTCTCTGTTTTTGCTGAGTCATTTGGAAGCACATTGCAGACAGCATGACAATTCACCACTTGCATGTTTCTCCTTTATTGTCCCTTACTTTTACTTTATTTTTTGTCTTTCATGAAATTGACACTTTTTTAAGTCCAGATGTCCATAACCTGGTTTCAAAGGGAAGTAGCCAAGGGGTCATCCAGCCTCAGGGCTCAAGAGCTGAAAGTAATTTAAATTAAGATGTCGTTATCTTTAGCCTGCCTGGAGCTTAAACCGTGTGCCCTTTAGTCAAAACCTGATTATTGTCTTCTGCTGCTTCAGGAGTGAACAACCACCAAAGAGAGAAACTAAGGCTAGGTCAGTGACGTGTGCTGAGAAGAGAGATGGTAAAAAATGATCTTTTTAAAACTATAGTTTAACTCTGGCCAGTGTGGCTCTTTGGGTATCTTTCCGTGCACTGAAAGGCTGCCAGTTTGATTCCTAGTCAGGGTTCATGCCCAGGATGCATAGAGAGCGTGCAGGAAGAAGCTGATCAATGTCATCGATATTGCTCTTTCTCTCTTTCTCTTGCCTTTCCTTTCTCTCTAAAAATCAATTTAAAAATATTTTTAAAAATAAAACTACTGTTTAAATGAAATCAGAATTACAAGGACCTTCGGTTTCAGTTTTCAAATACATTAATGACCCATGTGTGAATCAATTACAATGAGGTTTTTAAATGGTGATCCCCCCCCCTTTAAATTAAATTTATTAGGATGACACTGGCTAGCACAATTATATAGGTTTCATTTGCTCAATTCCATAACACATCATCTGTACACTATATTGTGTGTTTACCACCCCAAGTCAAGTCTCCTCCCAGCAATATTTATTCCTCTATATACCCTTCTAAAACGGTGATTTTCTAAATCATTTTTTTAAATGGCTGCTAATATATCAGCCTTTAGAGTTGTGTCATAATTTACTTATTAAATCCCCTATTGATGGACATTTAGGTTGTTTTTAACCTTTTGCTGTTACAAATAATGCTGCAAAGAACATTCTGGTGTCTTTTACCCAAGTCCCAACTGTAATTGTCAGATAAATTCCAGGAAGAAAAATTACTAGTTCAAAGGCATTTAACATTTGGTAAATATTTCAATGTTACAGCTCCCCACCCCATCCCCAAAAGAGTGATATTAATTTACATTCCCACAGTCAGTGCATTAAAACTGCCTATTGCCGGGTTGGTGTGGCTCAGTGATTGAGTGTTGATCTATGAACCAGGAGGTCATGGTTTGATTCCCGATTGGGGCATATGCCCAGGTTGTGGGTTCAATCCCCAATGTGAGGTGTGCAGGAGGCAGCCAATCCATGATTCTCTCTCATTATTGATGTTTTTCTCTCTGTCTCCCTCTCCTTTCCTCTCTGAAATCAATAAAAATGTATTTTTAAAAAGATATTAAAGAATTATGTTAATTTTGTTAGACATGGTGTTTATGTGAAAAAAAGTCTTTGTCAGTGAGGTCCAACAAAGTATGTATGACTAAACTGACATAATATCCAAAATTTTCTTTTATTGATTTCAGAGAGGAAGGGAGAGGGAGAGAGAGATAGAAACATCCATGATGAGAGAGAATCATGGATCGGCTGCCTCCTGTACACCCTACATGGGATTGAGCCCGAAACCCGGGCATGTGCCCTGACCCGGAATCAAACCGTGACTTCCTGGTTCATAGGTTGACATTCAACCCCTGAGCCATGCCAGCCAGGCCAAAATTTTCTTTTAAGGGCTCAGGGATGAGTCAAAGATTTTTGGCTTGAGCAACTGGGAGAGCAGGGCTGTTATTTGATGAGATTTTTGAAGACTTCAGGAGGAAGCAGTTTTGCAAGGATGGAAGTGGGAGAAAATTGTAAGCTTGGTTTGACATATTAAACTCGAGATGTATATAGATACCAGAGTAGAGCTGTTGAGTAAGAATGGAATTCAGGGAAGAGAACTGGTCTGGAGATAAACATCTGAGAGTTATCAAGATATACATGATAATTAAAGCCATTGGTCAGGATGGAAACATCTAGGAAATTGGATTTTTGAAAAGAGAAAAAGGAGAGGCCTGAGAAATGAGCCCTAAGTACTCCAAAATTCAGAGGCCACGGATAAGGAGAAGTCATTAGAGGACTAGGAAGGGGTGGCCAAGTGAGGTGGGAGGTGAACAAGTCTGGTAGCCTGAGAGCCAATGGAAGAGAGTGCCCCTCCTCCCAAGGATTCCAAAAATGGTGGTACAATGACTATGTTTAACAAGCGAATAAAACACCGTAATTTACTCCCCTGCATCAGAATATATAGCAACTGAAGATAATCAATTGATATAAAACGCCAGAACTTTTCTTTTTTAGAAATCTCACATTTTAATACATGGCTATGCACCTAAGGAAACAAGGAATGAGGACACAAAACAGCCAAATGTACAAAACGATAAAGCAAATTTTCAGGCCTGATAGAGATCGTGCTCACAGATACTGGGGGCCAAACATTTATACAGTTTCAAAATGCCAGAACTTTTGGTAAAGTCATATTCTTTTTAACTTTTTAAATGAAATAGCCATTATTATGCAAATTACGCATTGACTAATAGCTAAATGTCGCTGTAATCTCAAGATTTAATTCTGTTTTACATTATTTTAGTGAATACTATTGTGTTTCATCAAGGATCAACATTCTCATCCACTAGCTGCTGAGCGTATTAACGGCTCTTGGCTCTCAGCTGAAGCCCTTGCTGGAAACACCCCTTAGGTGTAAGGAGCTGCCTCTCTTAAAGTTAGACCACCTGGTAGGGGGCGACTCATATCAAATACCTGGTTGAGGCAGGAATACAAAGCTTGGCCCTCTTGCCTCCATTTGGGACGACTCTGAAGGGTCATCCCTGATCCAGAGCTCCCCATTGGATCAGTGAGGCCTCAGCGGAAACCTCACTGGGGTCAGCTTCTCTGCTGTCCAGTCCTACCTTCCTCACTTCCTCAGAGGTATCTCTCCAAGAAATTGCAAGCAACTCTTCACCCCAGAATTTGCATGTAGGGAACCCAGCCTAAAACAATGTTCTATGAGGTGGGCACTCTCCACCAAATGTAATTGTGCCATTTATAATATAACTATAAAATCTATTACCTGTTAAACAAGCCGGGTCATTTGCTCTGTGGAATTGTCCATATTCTGGAGTTGGCTGATTATATCTCGGCATGCATTCTTTATCTGATACTTTCTGTAAACTGGCAGTAGAGGCTTCATTAGATTCACTTCCATCCATTAAAACCTGGTATCCTGAAGCTTCTTTACTGATCTTTTCTTACCCCGTAAAATTTAAATATTGATTATATGATTTTAAGAGGAGGAAAATATCAAAGTTTCCTGGGATCAGGAGAGATCATTTATGACTGCACTTCCCCCAACACCCACCCCACACACCCACACACAGACCTGGCATACGCAACGAAAAGGCTTTCCAGATACACACTGAGATTCTGAAGGAATGGCTGGAGAATGTGCTTACCCAGGTTTACAGCCTTAGATACGAAGTACCCTCCTCCCACAGCAGAGTATGATTATCTCATTCTCATCTAGGAAAGAAACCAAAGACAGCAACAGCGTCTCTGGATTATTTGCATGTAGAATTCCACATTGTTACTAATTTTAAAAGCCATCCTGCTTTTCTTCTGTCAAATGGTTTGATTGTGGATCACATTTTTTCACCGACAGCTGGTGTATTCTAAGTCAATTAATCAACATGCATTTATCAAGCACCTGCTGTGTGATCAACGTCATTCTTGGAGAATTCATGCTGATTAAATTCTCTATAAAACAATTAGGAAGCTGTATCTTGTTTCTGTTCTGCCCCCATCCCCCAATTCACATAAATGTATTCCAAAATCAAAGAGATGCTCTTTCCGTATCAATTTACGGTTTTGAATTATCTACACCCTGCTCCATTCTGTTGAGGGTTGATAACACCCTGGACAACTATGCATAAATGTATATCCTTCTGCATAATTATGTTCTCCTATGTATCTCCTTTTAAAAATATTTAAGATTATTTTTTGTTTATTTTACTTTTTTATTAATATCATTACACATAAGAGAAACCAGCTTGAGCTGGCTCAAGGGAAAATAAAAACTTACTGGAATTATATTAGGCTCTCTCATGGAATTAAAAAAAAAAACCCACAAAAAACAACTGAACTACCAACCAGGCCTCTGGAACGACAGAAGACAGGGAAGGAAGCTCTGGGGACCCTCACAACAGCTGCTCATGACCTTCACTTTGGAATTCTGCCACTAACATGACTCAGAGCCAAATTTCTCCATTCTCTGTGTATTTCAGTTCAAAATTCAAATTCCTGAGAGGAAGAACCTGATTGGCTGAGCCTACTGCAGCTCCAATCAGTTATGACCATGAGACAGAGTCTCGTGCTCTAAATTCAAACTGTCCCATACACTGGCCACGTGTGCCTATGGAGCATTTGAAACGTGGCTAGTACAACTGAGGAACCGAATTTTCAGTTTATTTAATTGTTATTAATTAAACATTTAAAACTGAAGCAATGTAGATTTTTTTTCATTACATGTAACTTTAATATTTTGGTAAATGTGCGTTTCACTTTAATTGTTAATTTTTATATATATATATATTTTATTGATTTTTTTACAGAGAGGAAGGGAGAGGGATAGAGTTAGAAACATTGATGAGAGAGAAACATCAATCAGCTGCCTCCTGCACTTCTCCTACTGGGGATGTGCCCACAACCAAGGTACATGCCCTTGACCGGAATCGAACCTGGGACCTTACAGTCCGCAGGCTGATGCTCTAACCACTGAGCTAAACTGGACAGGCTAATTGTTAAAATTTGCCATCTGAATTAAGATGTGCTGCCAGTGTAAAATACTCATCAAATTTCGAAGACAGTACCAAAAAAAATAATGTAAAATATTTCATTAATAATTGGATTATATCCTCAGGTGAGGATAGAAAAGAATAATAATTGTACTTACATTATATTGGTTTCATGTTGAAATGATGTTTTCAATATCTTGGGTTAAACAAAATATTAATAGTTTACCTATTCTTTTTACTTTTACAAATGTAGCTACTAGAAGATTTTACAGGACATATGTGGTGCTCAGTACATTTCCACTGGACAGAGTTCTTCTGTGTAGCTACCAGGGATCCATTTCTGAGGACCAGGGGCAGTTTCAAGATACTGGTTAAAAGTTCTAAACGGAATAGAACCCTGAAAGCAGTCAATTACACAGTAAAAAAAAAAGGAGATTTCTGGGGCAACCTAATGTACTCAAACAATAGTGGAATGCATCTCTTCAGCATTATTTGACCACTTCATTGCAATATTTGTTATATCATTAAGGAAATTGAAAGCTATTATCTTTGACTTCAGTGTTTAATGCCACAAATGTCCATCCAACCACGTGTATTAACAAAGCCTCTACCCTCATGGAGGTGAAAATGTGGTAGAGGGGAGAGACAATAAGCAAAGACACAATGCCCAGATAATTAATAGGCACTCGGCAAAGCAAAAAGTAAGGAGGTAGAGAATGACAAGGGATGCTCTTTAGCTGGGTGATTAGGGAAGACTCTGATCTGGGGATATTAGAGTAGAGATTGGAATAAAGGGGAAAGGGTGTGTCATGTGACTCTCAGGAAAAGCAGCCCCGGGGAGTCAGATTATTCAGGGTCCTCGAGACAAAGTAAATGTGAATGGAAACTTTTGCAGTGTTGAATGCAAAACTTTAAAAAACTGCCAGACACATAAAGAAACAGTCACCCATTTAACCTAAAGACAAGCATAAAAGAGACATGAACTCAGAGCCACATCAATACCTAAAACTTGCTAAGCATACGCATAGATAATTTATTATTTTATTTTCATTATTTTTAATCCCCATCCAAGGATGTTTCTACTAATTTTTTTTTGAAAGAGAGGAAGGGAGAGAGAGAGAGAAACATCTATTTGAGAGAGAAACATTGATTGGCTGCCTCCCATACACACTCAGAGATCAAACCTGCAACCTGGGTACATGCCCTGACTGGAAATTGAACCCGCCACCCCTTGGTGTGTGGGCCAAAGCTCCAACCAACCAAGACACATTGGCCAATGCATGCATAAATAGTTTATATACAAGAGGTATACTGTACAAATAATAACTGCCAATTATCTATACATATAAAAGCCTAAGTGACCGGTCAACTGTTTGACTGTTTGACCGATCGACCGGTTGCTATGATGCACACTGACCACCAGGGGGCAGACGCTCAAAGCAGGAGCGCCACTCAGCTGACCAATGGATGCCAGACACCAGGCTCACAGCTGGGGAGCACAGCTGCAGCAGTGTCCACAGCGGAGTGGCAACTGTGGCAAGCACAACTGGGCTGGGATGAGCGGGAGCGGCCGCCTGCCACTTTGCACACTACTACATCCCTTGGGGGATGTAGGACTGCCAATTTCAGCTGATTCCCGCAGGCCAGGCCAACGGATCCCATTGGTACATGAATCTATGCACCAGGCCTCTAGTACATTATAAGTACCATTTTTAAAGCACTTACTATATGTCATTTAGTTCGTATTAGTTTGCTAGGGCTGCCATAACAAAATACCATTCACAGGATGATTTCAACAGAAATTAATTTTCTCACAGTTCTGGAGGCTAGAAGTCCAAGCTAGGGTCAGCAGGTTTGGTTTCTTCTTAGACCTTTCTCTTTGGCTTTCAGATGGTGCCCTTCTTACTGTGTCCTCATGCAGTCTCTCTTCTGTGCATGCTCATCCCCGGTGTGTACAAATTTCTTTAAAATATAGATATATATTTATATTTTTTAAAAATTTATTTCAGAGAGGAAGGGAAGGGGAGAGAAACAATAGAAACATCAATGATGAGCATCGTTGATCAGCTGCCTCCTGCATGTCCCCTACTGGGGACAGAGCCCGCAACCTGGGCATGTGCCCTTGACTGGATCACAACAGGGACCTTTCAGTCCGCAGGCCAATGCTCTATCCACTGAGCCAAACTGGCTAGGACTAGAGGCAGTTACTTTTGAAGTGGCTTCAGAGGACAATTAGACATTGCATACCTTGTGCCAGTAACCATGGCAGCTGTGCCTAAAATGTAGTCACCAGTTAACTATTCAATATATTATATAGGAACAAATGGTTAGGGAACAATAAGGTGCTATGTAAATACTATTTTTCTCGCTTTTTCAAAATAATTAGTTAAATTACAGTATTCCTTATTCCTCCAGAAAACAAATTGTTAAATAAAAACTAAACACAGAAGATCCTTATTTGCCTCTTTATTTATACACTAATGCTTGGCAAAACATTTCATTGTTTCTTGTTGCTTTTCTCATCTATCTTGCTTTTTTTGGTTGTTACAAAATAATTATTATAAGTCTTGAATTTTTCTCCCCCTTGGATGGAGATAGAGACTTCTTCATGAATTGTACATGTCATCTGTGATTGATGACAGTACCTGAAGATAACTATTAATTGTGGCAGGAACTAGATGAAATCAGGTGGAATATATACTTAGCAAAGTTCTATATTTCCCTTAGATTGGATAAGTCCTTGAATTGACTTCAAATAGAATTCTTTAGAGCTCTTTTGTTGCAATACCTACAATATTGTTCTATTAAAATATAAACTTAAAAAAATCAATCTTATATAAAAACTAGAGGCCCGGTGCCGTTTGGGGCGTATTGGGAGTGGGCCAGCCAGGCGGAGGGGACAAGTGAGGTTGGCCAGCCGTCGTGGGGACAATTTGCATATTAGTCTTTTATTATTTAGAATAGCCTCTATAGATCTGAAAATATTTCTATTTAAAATTGCAAAGTAACGTTCACTCCCTCCTCCCCCAAATGACTCCAGATATTACTTTTAGAAAGAGCTTTCTTTTCCTAGAGAGAAATCTTGGCTTTGGTGGCAAATGTCTTTCTCCTGAGAGAAGTTGAACAAGAATCTGTTTTTGGCCCTGGCTGGTTTGGCTGGGTGGGTAGAGCGTCGGCCTGCGGACTGAGGGATCCCAGGTTCGATTCTGGTCAAGGGCATGTACCTTGGTTGCAGGCACATCCCCAGTGGGGGGTGTGCAGGAGGCAGCTGGTCAATGTTTCTCTCTCACTGGTGTTTCTAGCTCTCTATCCTTCTCCCTTCCTCTCTGTAAAAAATCAATAAAATACATTAAAAAAAGAAAGAATCTGTTTTTGTGGTCTTTTGTGGTTTCTTTTTGTGGCTTAGAGCAACAGTCATCAACCTTTCGGACCTCACGGACCGCCAGTGGTCCACGGACCACTGGTTGGTGACCGCTGGCTTAGAGTGTGATGATCATTTAATACATGTAATGTATTCATAAATTATATTTCTGTCACTCTGCCACCTTTATAGCATGTCACTAAAATAAAATCCTAACTCTACTAATTGCATTAGGAATAATGAAATTCTTTTCCACTAAGAGTCAAACTGCTTTGCTTTCTCTCGGCCTTCTCTTAACTCGTACTGCTGTGAACAGGACATCCTGCAGAGAATGTATGAAACTATGGACAGCTAAAATGTGCCAAACAAGTAAGAGTCTTCCCCAGAGAAGCTCCTAACCACAGAACGTGGCATCTTGGCAGCTTGTGTTTTGGCTAATGAGGAGTTTATTTTAAATATTAAAATGTCACATTCACAATAATTGTCATAGCTTAACTAGAAATAACTTGAAAAATGGTTTGTTTTAAAATTTAGCAGATTCAGTGCAATGTGCTACCCTGGATTGAGTCCTGGAATAGAAAAAACATTAGAGGAAAGCTAGGAAAATCCGTTTGAAGTCTGAAGTTTAGTTAATAGTAATGTCCCAAATTTGATTTTCTCGTTTTGACAAATGCTTCATAGCTAGGTAAGATGTTAACACCCTTATTGGACGAAGGATACAAATGAACTCTGTACTATCTTTGCAATCTCTCTGCAAATCTAAAATTGCTCTGAAATTTAAAATTTAATTTTTTTGGCCTGTCCAGTTGTCGCAGTGGTTAGAGCGTCAGCTCTCTGACCCAAGGGTTGCAGGTTCCATTCTCAGTGAAGGGCACATACCTCAGCTTCGGTTTACTCCCCACCCCTGGTCAGGGGCACGCAGGAGGCAACCAATCCATGTGTCTCTCTCACATCGATGTCTCTCTCTCCCCTGCCCCCTCCCTCCCTTCCACTCTGAAAACCAATGGGAAAAACAATAGTTTATTGTTTTAAACTTAAACAAATTTAACCAAATGCTAAAATTATATTTTCTAATCTATTTCCATGAATAAGGGGCCAGATCCACAATTCCAGGGATCTGGATTGCTTGGGAACTATGGGGAAAAACAACACAGAACCAAGATGCAAAACTGCCAAGGCTGGAAACCAAGAAAGCTCTAGAACTGGGAGGGAAATTCTCTAGGCTATGAATATTGATATTCACTAAGTGCTAACATAAATTTAGTAATCAGAAAATGTTATAAAAACAAAACATATACGTAGATGAGAATAATGGATATAGCACCTTCTAAAAGCACTTTTGAAATTTAGATTCCAGGTCCCAGCCAGATAGCTCAGTTGATTACAGTGTCGTCCTGATATGCCAAGATTTGATCCTCGGTCAGGGCACACACAAGAACCAACCAGTGAATGCATAAATAAGTGGCATAACAAATCGATGTTTCTCTCTCTAAAGTCAATCAATCAATACAAATAAATAAAAAATAAAAGAGCCCTGACTGGTTTGGCTCAGTGGATAGAGCGTCGGCCTGCGGACTGAAGGGGCCTGGGTTCGATTCCGGTCCAGGGCATCTACCTTGGTTGCGGGCACATCCCTGGTAGAGAAGCTGATCGATGCTTCTCTCTCATCAATGTTAAAAAATCAGTAAAATATATTTTATCTTTTTAAAAAAGGGGCTCAATAAAATATATTTTAAAAAAATAATAAAAGAAAAGAAACTTAGATTCTACCTGTCAAACGGGGGTAAAGCTGCAGGTTTACGAAAGCCAAGGAAGCCACTGAATATTTTTACAGGACCAGTTCTTGCATTTCTGATGGTGCGAAGAAGGGGTGACAAAGTCTCCTGTTGTTTTCCTTGTTCTCTGGTTCTGGCTCTTTTTCATCCTGTTTGAGGTCACCTGGCAATTTTTAAATATGAGGGTGTGATCCTAAGAACCTTTTCTACTCATACAGTTTTAGATTCCATGATTTTTTTTTTCATTTCTTCTTTGTTTATTTTCGTGTTACGAAAACTTCTAAAAAATGTATTTATCTTTATTGCTGAGGGTATTAGAGATGTCTCCCATTTTCCCCCAGTGCCCCCCTCCACCTGATTCTAGCCCCTCCCCAGGCCTTCACCACTATTGTCTGTGTCCATGGATTCTGCATATATGCATATAAATACTGTGATTTATATCTGAAGTACTAAACTCCTTCAAAAATAAAGGTTCAATAGTAGCTTGTGGTCTACCCCAGAATGGATTTCTACCCCTCCCCTCTTTCTCCAGTAAAACCCACCGCCTCAGAGGTGGGAACATGACCCAGGTCAATCAAACAGGATACCCCATTTATCCGGACCTACTGACAAATTGGGAGGATGGGAACTTGCAGTTGCTAGAAAGAAATCCTGCTAAGCTAAGAGGAAAGGATAAGCTGAAAGCACAAAGGCAACAGCAATCAGGAAGGCCCCTTCTGCCTCTAGCCAGTGATCCAGGACCACTGAGAGTCAAATAATACTTCTTGCTGCATTGAAAAAGCTGAACTCTATGCTCCCATCTAAAATGAATACAAAGGCGGGAGGCAGGAAACACACCAGAGTCTTGATAAAAATTAGGGAGCCCTGTGTCCCTTGCTGCTTTCTCTTAAACAATTGGGCTATTCCCTGCCTAATATAATTAGAAATTGTGTGCCTGTGGTAAAAGACTGTCCACTGAAGTACAGCCTGGGGGCACGTTAGCCATTACTGGAGACTGTAAATTGAGAGCTTATAGACTAAGCAAAGCTGAGATCGGTTACTAAGAGACAGAAACTGTGAGGGCGGGACAAAATTTCTGGTATTGCTGCCTGGTTTATGGAAGCCCCAGGTATAAATTTGGCAAAAAGCCAGCAGAGATCTGAAGGGAGTCCTATTGCCACAGAAAAAAACGACTTGAAAAGAAGTTTGTGAATGTTCAAAACCCAAGACAACACAGAGGCTCCATAATCAGGCCAACAAGAAGATGGTGGCTAAAGTGGTTCGATTCTGCAATGTGATGGGTGAGGGAGGCTTGCTTCTCACGTGTACAGACCCAGAGGTAGCAAGATTGAGTCGCTGAAGAACCCCAGGACAATAGGAGCCATGTAGATGATATTTGCATTACAGGACTAGAAGGAGCCCTGTTTTCATCTGACCAAGAAGAAAGCATATGGCCCAGAGTTTGCAGACTTCACACAATGTAGTCACCAGACAAGATTTCGGGTGTCTTTCTGGGAGATGAACTGTACATGACGGTGTTGCATTTAATCCAGTATGGGAAATTTTTGGAATTGCACGTTTCAAAAGGTTAGAGCATAGATGAAACTGGTGCACTGTGATAGTATACTGTGCTGCCCATTATCTTGCTTTCTTTTATTTATTTTTTCTCAGTTTTTTAAATTGAATTTATTTGGCTGACCATTACTGCTATTTCTCTCTTCCAGTACCAGATCCTAGCTTCTGGAACATGTCACAAGCCACCCAATCTTAATGCTCCATTTCCCCAACAATGTGATTAGCCTAGAGGTGGGCAGGTGGCCCAAGCAGGCCCCATTATAGTCCTTCTCTGGAAGTGACATGTAGACATTGGGGGAAA
>NW_006383011.1:9633128-9660948 GCF_000327345.1 Myotis davidii
CTTTCCACTAATTCCTAAAGCAGACGATGGAAGCCTGGAGGTGTGGGCAACCTACTTCTCTGGCAGCCTGGAAGATGGAAGAAAATGAGGTTACTACACAGAGGAGGCTGAGCTGAGCTACTGGGGGGAGGGTGAAAGAGGGAGAACTGATAATATAATTTCCACCTTGGACTAAAGCCAAACCCTTCTATGAACTCCCTCCCTTTACCTACTCTTCCTTTTTGGCTTACATTAATTTGAGTTGTGTTACTGTTAATTTCAACTGAATAGTCTTTATATTTATTTTACTTTTCTAAATATAAAAGTAATACATACTGTAAATGAAATTTGGAAATACAGATAAGTAGAAAGAAAATATTCTATTATGCTTAAATAGATTAGTAGTTCAGAGGTTTTAGAGTGTTTAGATGCTGGTTTAACATAGTTATGATCATAATAAATATTCAAGCTTAATATACTTTCTATTTAACATTATAATATTTTCCCATGCTCTTAAACCACCTTATAAACAAAATTTTCATAAATTTTATCTATTATTGGATAATTTTTAAATATTATAATCATTTTAGGTTATAGCCTTAGCATTTATTTTCAGAAATATAATTACTGGGCCTAAACACTGGAATATTTTAAAGCCCTCATGGTATGTTTTAGATATGATTTCTTATTTAGTTGAATACAAGAATACACATATAAGAAATATGTTTTTAATGGACAATTGGGATTAAGTGATTCAACTATGTGGAGTTAAATAAGAGGAAAACAAGTAAGATATGATCAGGCCTTCAATAAATAGTCTTTTTTAAAAGAAATAAAAACACTGATATTCAATCATGGCACCTGGTATACATTCCTCCCTAATTGATTAAATCTTTTAAAAATACAATTTTAGCATTCTTCTACTATAAAAATAATATACAAAACAACAGAAGGTATCATTGACAGATTTTAAACAATGATAATGTCCATTGTCATTGAAGGTACAGGTACAATGCTGGGAAGAGTGCAAATAGATATAACCCTTTGGGGACAAGTTGGCAACTATTTTATTTTTGTATGAATGAATAAATAATCAGGCATTTAAATTGCTTTATAATATTCCATTAAGTGCCTGTGTTTACTTAACCAATACTCTATTTTTAGAGATTTAAATTGTTTCCAGTATTTATTCATTCATTTATATGAGTTTTAATATATTATAAGTTATTTACTTTGGACCAATTCCCAGGAGTGAGATTACTGAATCAAAGGTCAATGAATCAAGATTAGAAAATTAAACATTTCTGGCTCTTGATGGAGCTGCCAAATTATTTTTCAAAGAGAGTTCATCAATGTACCATTCCAACAGCAATAAATGAGAGTACACATTTCGCCCCACTTTTTCCTAATATGTTAAATTAGTTTATAATGTTTTCTCATTTAAGAAGTAGAAATTGATCTGGTTTTAATTTAAATTTTAAAATTACTAACCAGGATGAATATATATGAATATTTGTGTGAAATTTTGTTAATCTTCCAAACATAACCTTTTAACCAGTAAGAAGACATCCTTTCTTCAGGGTGGCTTCTGTCATATTAGGAAGAAATATACCAGACTCTTCCATCACTTTGCCTGAAGTGGGGCGTGGGGAGGGGCTGACTAATCAGGCCCACAGTCTGTTATTACAATTGTCCTCAAATGCCTATTCAAAAAAATGTGCCAAATCACTTCAGAAATAATAGCTAGGGATTCTATTAAAAATGCAGATTCCGCCCTAACCGGTTTGGCTCAGTGGATGGAGCATCGGCCTGCGGACTCAAGGGTCCCAGGTTCGAGTCCGGTCAAGGGCATGTACCTTGGTTGTGGGCACATCCCCAGTAGGGAGTGTGCAGGAGGCAGCTGATCGATGTTTCCCTCTCATCGATGTTTCTAACTCTCTATCCCTCTCCCTTCCTCTCTGTAAAAAATATCAATAAAATATTTTTTAAAAAAAATGCAGATTCCTGGATGCCCGTCTCAGAGTATCTGACTCTGCAGGCCTGCAGTACTGTATTTTGAGTGGAAATGTTAGGGGGTCGTCTTATACGCCCAGTCGTCTTATACGCCGGCAAATACGGTATGTAAATTCTCAGGATCCCACCCAGACCTACTGAGTCAGAAACCCTAAGGATAGGGCCAGGCAATCTGTACTGTAACCAGCTCTCAGCTCATTCTGAGCCAGAATCATTGCCCTGACTATTATTGTGAGATGAAGAGTTGAGAACCATTCAAGATGTACCACCGCCTGCTTGGAAAGTGAAAGGAGATGAAATCTGCAGAATGAGTAGACTTTCATCAGGGACAAGGAACAGAAGGACATATCAGGCAGATATCACAACACGACAAAAGGTAGAGAGGCAAGAGAGAGCAGGGAGCATGACAGCACAAGGTGGATGGCCTGGCTGGAATGTGGGGTGCAACAGGTGTGACAGGAGATGAGGGAGAAAATTTGGTAAAGTGCCCAATGTTAATGCAGAGGAGTAGACATTTGTCATTATCTGGCCACTCAGTCAGCATCCTTCTTCCTAATTGCATCTCAATGTCCATTGGGGGAATTACCTCTTCCCCCCTGTGCCTCATTGACAGGATGGTATATGCAGGTGTTCTGGTACAGAAACCAAAGGACCTTTTGGAGGGTCCACCCACTCACTGACTTTCCTCTCACCTCCCTGATGTAGTCAAGACGTGAGCATGTGACCTAAACTAAACCAACTACACTCTCTGTCACGGGGCTTTAAAAAAAAAAAAGGATTTAGTCATCTTTTCATTGTGGAGAGTTCAAACATGCACAAAAGCACAAGGAATAGTGTAATGAATCTCCATAAACCTCAACTCATTCTCAACGAAGATCAGTTCATGGCTAATCTGCCTTGTGTATACAGTTCTTCATTTCCTCCAGTCCCTAGGTCTTTTTGAAGCAAGTCTTAGAGATGTAATATCATGGAATATTTGCCCAGTACTGTTACTGTAAGTCATTAGACTAATTTAAGTTAGTTTGATGAAAATATTGCTTTGTGCTAGAAGTGATACTTTCTAACTTTTATTGCCTAGTACTGAAAAGAGCATTTTCTTCATTGGAGGAAAGAAGAAATGTCCAGGTTTGATCACCTTCTGTGTTTCTCTGCCTTTGTCTATCTCTCTGTTATCTCTGAAATTAAACACAACTGTATCAATTTTACTTAATGTGATCACATTTATTTAATTCCATATATTATCATGTGCCATCTAATTCCTATAAATATTTAAAGCTATATTTATGTTTCATTGGTTTAAAATTACTTTCCTGAATATCTTCAGCATTTGGCTACATCAAGATCATTGTTAATTTTTGTTTATGTGGTAAAATGTATATAACATAAAATTTGCCATTTTAACCATTTTCAGTGGCATCAAGTATATTCATAATGTTGTGTAACCAAGGATTTTGTATTTTACAGTGTAACATATGGAGAGAAAGAGCCCATAGAGTCTACTCATTGCAGCATAAATACCCAACCAAGACCCAATAGGGATCCCTACTATTAAAACCCACAGGAACTACCTCATTCCAAGCAGGTTTTCCTTCCTTTCAATTCCATTAGCTCCCCAAACCCCCTTAAGATGGCCTTGAAAAAAGTGCTAATATGCCATTGGAGTGAATATCATAACCAAAATAAATTTTCTTAGTCATTGCGATTAATTGAATCTGGGACTAAAGGAAAACAGCCCGTTTACTAATTTAATCACTGTCTATAGGTAAGAAGCTCCTGGACTTTCCAGGTGAATGACGCTCCTGATAAATCTCTCTCTGACTTGTGGACAATAAAATGATTCAACAAATGCCATATGTAGTATTTAGCTCTCAAGGAGACCTACGGCTTAGTTGGAACACATCCTATTTGCTGTGCCTACTGGAGGGTAGAATGAACAGATTGCTGGTAATAGCTCACTCCACATAGTGCCTGTCAGACATAACGTGCCAGGCCAAAAAGTGACCACACGCAATGTGGACACCATTATTTTCCCACTTCTCTCTACTAGAAGTCTTCAAAGAAGAACAAAGAGAACAAATGGCAAGAACACTATTCAGATAACAATAAATTGTGATATGAGATCTGACCATTATATTATAATAAATAATAGCTGATTAAAAATGGACAAACGGTATCTTGTAATTTTCAGTGTTAACAGAAGCAATTTGATGTAATTATTAGCAACTTTCAGGGATGAGATTCTATTATTGAATAGTTTCTGAAGAGGAGTATCATTGTCGTAAAAATACTAGTAATATCTTACTATTAATATATATATGAAAGATAGCGTCCTTTGGTAAGTGGATAAGACCCAAATAGAGGTGGAATGCTGAGTGATAAAGTCTAAGTTCTGCTACTTAGGACCTCATTGGTTGCTGAGAATTGCAGTTAGGATAATGAAAATATATACTGTTGTGTGTACATGACTGATATAGTACCTTGATACTCAAAGTGTTGTATGTGGACCTGCAGTATCAGCATTACCTAAGAGCTTGTTTAAAATGTAAATTATTTGGCCCTACCCTAGATCTACTGAGTCAGAAATTCTTGGAACTGGGCCAGCAATCTGTGTTTTACGAGCCCTCCACATGCTTCTGGTGCACCCTAAAGTTTGAGAAGCACCATCCTAATAGTTATGAGCACTCTTCTGGTGGCTTGTGCAACTGCCCAAGCAATAGGACTTGTATTGACGGTGTAGACATGTGATGCACAGGTCTCTCTGGTCTGGGTCACTACCTGCAGTGATAAACCAATTTAGTAGACCTCCAGTATTGCAATGACTTCTTTCACCTAAACCTCAAACCCACACATTTAGGTGGGTTGAAATAGTCTCATTTTGCTCATCAGTTTCTTTAAATTTATCAATAGGATTTCTCAGATTACTCTCACTTCTAGAGTTCTGTGTTCTGTTATCATGTAACATACACAGTGCTGTCTCCGATAGTTATTACAACTAAGGCATTTCTTTTCTATAACATATTCTTTAAAAGTTCATTTTCCCTTTACTTTTTCATAAGACTAGAAGAATTTTGAAAATAAGACTTGAATTTTCTTATGTCACCTTGTTCTAGGACAAAGGCCTTTCAGCATGTGTGCTAGCCAAAGCTGCATAATGCACTCCTTGTATTCACATATTAATTAAAAATAAAATTGTTGGAAGGTACTTTTTGAACCACTGATTAATCAGCATCAACAAATATTTAGTAAATGTATGTTACACCCAATACTCTGTTCTAGGAGCAGTGGAATATAAAGTGGCCTTAGACACGATCATCACTTAACATCTGGTTAAAGAGAAAACATAAATTGGGAAATTTAATGGCAATATCAGATAATAAGATAAAAGATATACCTAGACATTATATGGTTAATTGTAAAAATACGTGGGAAATTCTGTGAGAAGAGAGAGATCATCAGGTTGAATAGATCTGGGAAGGCCTCACTCAAGCTTTCTCTACTGAGCACCTGTTTAGGAAGTAACTGCTCCGGGAAAGGCCACATGCAGGTGCTGGGGAAAATGTGGAACTTGAGCTAGGCTTTTGAGAAAGGCAATTCAAACGGCAGGAACAGCACAAGGAAAGGTAAGGTGTGAGGAGTTAATAGAGTAGTTCTGGTAGCCCTCTTCTTTTTTTTTTTTTTTTCGATGCAAAAGCAAAGAGTCATTTATTTCAAACCTAGGTTTGGCTCCCCTGCCACACTCACCGATGCAACGGTAAGCCCCAGTGGCCGAGAGCTCGAGGCCTGATAGGATTGTGGGTTTTATAGTAAGGGCAGGGGAGGGGACCGTGGGCCCCGTCGATTGGCCAGGCGCGAGTCGGGTCTTGTTACACAGGATGTGGTCATCTCTATGGCACCCACATCCCTTGATTGTCATTGGTTAGTTTAAAGAAATCCTGGGCGTGGCCAATGGTAGCCCTCTTCTTGCGTATCTCTAAGGAAGCCTGGATTCATGACTGATCATTGCCAACCCCTGGGTATGTAGTCCTTGGAAGTTTCATTATATTAATTTTGATGATTTTATCATATACATCTAGAACAAGCATGTCAAACTCGCGGCCCATGGGCCACCTGCCTTGTTTATTTGGCTTGTATTAGCCTTTGAGTTTGACATGCTTGATCTAGAGCAAAGGGCCATGCTGTACCAGCTTGTCAGAATTGTTTTGTCCAAACCTCAAGGTAACTGATGTGCACTGGTTTCATTGTTAGGCTCCTGAGTTTCATTTGGCATGAATGGTCATGTGCTAGAATGTGCCTGTATAATTAGCCCTCCATAAAAGCCTTGAACCCTAAGACTTGAGCTGACTCCTCTAGTGGAGGCTTTCTGCACATGTTCTCTGCAAGAGAAAAAGCATATCCTATGTGGCACTTAATGTGGAAGGACTGGAAAGCTTGTATCTGGTCTCTCTGGATTCTGTCCAATGCATATATTTTTCCTGTTGCCTTTGCTGTAATAAATCTAAGCTGTGAGTATAACCTGATATTGACTCTTATAAATCCTCTAGTAATCACCAAACATGGGTGGTCATGGGCCCCCTGAAACATATTACCGAACATGCAACAAGACTAAAAATACACATGAAATCTGGGGGGTAGAGACAACAAACATTTAGATCTGGTAGGAAAATTCAATTCTTGGTTGCTGAATATAGGTGAAGTGTGTGTCCACTGTACTATTCTTTACAGTTTCCTGTAGGCTTTAAATTTTTCAAAATACAAATTTGTAGAAAAATTAATAATATTGGGGGAAAACTAAGTACTAAAGAATGTTAACAATTAAAAAAATCAATTATTGCAATATGCACATGGACATGTGTTCACTGGTATAGAACCATAGAATTGTGTGTTGTATTGAAGAAGGGAAGTTTTACCCTTTAGTCAAAGCTATCCATCTTTTCTTTTTTTGTGTGCAAGTGTGTTTTCCATTACTTTTTGACCACAGACTCCTGTCTTGGACATATGGGGGCCTGAGAGGCATGGTAGAGCCGTGATTTTCTGGGCTGAAAGTGGGCATGAGGCTATGGTAAGTGGAGCCAGGAGGATAATTACCAGGGCAGTTTCCTATGGAGTTCCTGGGTCAGTGGTGCCAAGACCAATAGCGAAGGGTCAGGATGCCAAATTCAGACAGGACAACGAGAAGAGGATGCTCTGATTCCAAGCTGGTCTGTCTGACAGAGAAGGCAAGGCAAAGACAATTCAAACGGGGAGGAAGGCAGACAAGCCAAGAGTGACCCCTGAGGAAAAAAACAGTATACAGCCAAACTTTCCTTTTTAACCACAGCTGAAAGAGGGAGTATATCCTGAAGTGACCGACACAGCTGAGGATTGGACACTTGCAAGGTCACAGAGTCCTCTCTCATCCTGAGATTGAACAAATATTTACATCTATTTTCTTCTGGTTTTATTATATAGGATTTTACGTGTATTTTAAATCTCTCTGGTTACACTGTTTCTACCTATATGAGTGAGTTCAGCTTGTATTGTGCTAGCTTCCTCAGGTTTTATTAATAGGATGTACATAGTGGTCAAGAACATGAATTCTGGAGTCAGACCCTTTGGGTCCAAATCTTGGCTGTAACATCTAATAAATAATTATCACTATTACTTAACCTCTTAGTATCTCACTCTTCTTTTAAATGCAGATAAAAAAAATGCTTCCTACCTTAGGGTTTTCATGAAGATTAAATGAGATATGTATGTAAAGCAATTTGAACAGTTCTGATGGAGACTAAGTGCTCAATAAGTTTGCAACATCAGAAGAAGGAATTATAAATAAGGAAAGGACGAAGGCTAGAGTGACTCCCTATGGTGTTTGGTTGGAATAAAAAGTATAAGGAGCAAGGTGGTAGAATAGGAGTTTTCTGCTGTCATCCCAACACAGAAGATCAATTTTGACCATCACCCACAGATGAGAGCACCTTTGGAGGGGTCTGGGAGTCTAGGGGTGAAGCTCCAGCACATTGTTGGAGCAAAAAAAGTCTGAGAATAGACACAATGAAGAGAGTAAGGACAGTTTCATTTTACTTGCATAAGATCTGGGAATCTAATGTACAGCATGTTGAGTATAATTAATAATACTGTGTTGGATACTTACTAAGTGAATGGATCTTAAGCATTCTCAACACATACACAAAAAAGGTAATTATGTGACGTAATGTATGTGTTAATAGACTTAATTGTGGAAATCATTTCACAATTTATACATATATCAAATATGTTGTACAATTTAGATACAATTTTATTGGTCAATTTTACCTGAATAAAACTGGAAAAAGTATCAGTATAAATTAATGATTTTGAATAAATATAGAAATAGAGGTGTGGCATGTGTATAAATGTATATAAATAGATATTAGTGTATGTATATGTACTGAGAGGGCCTAGAAGCAATGATACCCTAGTAGCAACAAACACACCAGGTGCTCAGATTTTGTTCTGTAAATATAATATTTCAAAAAAAAATAAAAACAGTCCTAACTGGTTTGGCTTAGTGGATAGAGTGTCGGCCTGCGGATTCAAGGGTCCCAGGTTCGATTCCGGTCAAGGGCATATACCCAGTGGGGGGTGTGCAGGAGGCAGTTGATCGATGTTTCTCTCTCATCAATGTTTCTAACTCTCTATAAAAAACTCTCCCTTCCTCTCTGTGAAAAATCAATAAAATATATTTTAAAAATAAATAAATAAAATAAATAAATAAATAAAAACAAACCCTAGTTCCATAGAGAAATGGCTGGTTCCAGGGCTGGAAGGAACATCTTATAATGCCAAAAGATAAATGCTCAAAAAAATGATGGGAGAATGTTGAAAGAACATAAAAACCAATGGCTAAAAAAAGGGTGCCCTAACCGGTTTGGCTCAATGCATAGAGCATCGGCCTGCGGACTCAAAGAGTCCGGGGTTCGATTCCAGTCAGGGGCGTGTGCCTTGGTTGAGGGCACATACCCAGTGGGGAGTGTGCAGGAGGCAGCTGATCAATGTTTCTCTCTCACTGATGTTTCTAACTCTCTGTCCTTCTCCCTTCCTCTCTGTAAAAAAAACAATAAAATATATTAAAAAAATTTTTTTAAAAAGGGTAAAAAAAAGTATACAGCTAAAAGGGGATCCCAATGGCTAAATCTAAAACAATTTAAACAACAAAATCAATAATGATAGCAATATATTATAACCCATGGAATAAAACCAATGTCCATAAGAGCACATGATAAATAAATAATTAATACAATTATATAAATAGTTGGGTAAGAAAAAAATTCAGAATTATAGTAGCATTCCAAGTAATAAATGTTGAAGAAGTGATGGAAATAGAAAATAACCATTTGCCAAACACTATAGTAAAAATTGTTTCAGGCAACAGTCAATAATGAATGCCATAATTGTTTGGCTTAAGTTTGGAGAAATGGAATTTTTACATAACGTGAAAGTATCTTCCCAGAGGATACTTATTAGTGAAAAAGAGAAAAAGTGTCGAAGTCATGAAAGACAAATGAAGATTAAAAAACTATCCCAGATTAAAAAGTCGAAGAAGACATGGTAACTAAATGCATTATGTGATCCTGATTGTCCAGGAAAAGGATGGCATTAGTGGGGGGACCATTGGCAAAATTTGAATATAGCCTATTGATTAGTTAGTGGTATTTATTGGTGTTATTTCCTTGGTTTTGATCTTTTTTGTTGTTGTTAATCCCCACCCGAGGATATTTTTCCCCCTTTGATTTTTAGAGAGAGTAGAAGGGAGGGGGAGAGACAGAGAGTGAAAAACATGGATGTGAGAGAGACACATTGATTGGTTGCCTCTCACACTCACCCCAACTAGGCAGGGATTGAGCCTGTAGGGTATCCTTGACCAATATCAAACCTGTGACCTTTCAGTCCACAGGCTGATGCTCTAACCACTGAGAAACTGGCTAGGGAGTTTTTGATAATTTTAATATGGTTATGTAACATTTAACATTTGGGGAAGTTGAGGTAAGAGTAGGCAGGAATTTTATGTACTATTTTTGCAACTCTTGTAAATCTGAAATTATTTCATAATAAAAAGTTAAAATATAAATGTCTTTTTCCTATTCACTAAAGTCTTTTCAGACTCTTCTAATATATGCATTAGCAAGAGACATATGTTTGTATATACACAGTTTTGTTCTGTTTCTATAGAAATGGGATTTATTATACTTGACTCTCTTGTTTCCACTTAACAATTGCATTTAACTCTCCTTGGGTGTTGGCTCATTTCACAGTGATCTAGCTTAACTTCCTTTTCTTTAAAGATGGGCCCCAGACAATCATATCTCTATTGATATGACTTCATTCCTTGGTCACAGATCATCAGACCATGGGTAGAGATCTGACACAAACTGGATCTATCAGATTCTTTCTACCAGGAATTTGAAATCGGGTCTGTAATATTCTTATTCAGACGGATCTACTGTCTTGAGTGAAGGAAATTTAAAAACATCAGAGATGGACTACAGCTGTAACCTAAATATGTGAACTGAGTGGCAGAGACAGTTGATCAGCAGCGAAATGAGAATTAAATAGAGAAGCAGGAACAGGATATGAGAAGGCATTTCCCGGGTTCCTGGTTGCTAACCATTTTATTATCCCCTTTCCTTCCCTGCCCTGCATTCCTCTCCTCTCCACTCTTCTCTCCTCTAGTCTCTTCTACTCCCTTACCCTCTTTTCCCCCTTTCTTTGCCCCTCCTCCTATTTCTCATTCTTCTTCCACAAATAAGCAGATCCAGATATATTTTATTTCCCTTCTTTTCTTGTTTTCACACTTAAAGATTTATTTTGAAGTTAGTTCATAGTGATCTTCCTCATTCACTTTCACAGCTCTGTGATATGACTTTGTGTTGCTATGCAATAGTTTATTCAATTATTCTAGCAGAAGTTATTTTTGAATCATATATAAAAAAATTTAATAGAACTATACACATATGCACATATCAAAGTGTACAGCTCAGTGAATGTTCATAAACTGAACACACAAGGGTAACCAGTAACCAGGTCAAGAAACAGAACATTACCCCAAGGGCCCTCCTTGTGTTTTCTTTTTACTCCTGTCAACCTCTACCCCACCTCCCACCTCCCTGGGTAATTAACCACTCTCTACTTGTAAGAATAAAGATAGCTCACCTACTTTTGTTCTTAATATCAATAGAATTATACAATATGCACTTATTTGTGGCTGGCTTCTTTCACTGAACATTACATTGAGAGAATCATCTATATTGTTCTGGGTAGATCATCCTTTTTGCTGTACAGTATTCTGTTATATATCCATTATGAGCATCCGGGTAGTTCCCAGTTTGGGGTTACTACAAATAGAGCCACCATGAACATCCCAGCAAATACCTTTGGTATACACAGACATACATTCCTGTTGTATCTTTACTTAGCAGTGGAATTACTGCGTTATGGAATATGCACATTTGGTTTTAGTACATGCTGCCAAGTAGTTTTTCAAAGGATCAATTTACACTCCCACCAGCAATATGAGAACTCTGTTTGCTTCACATCCTCCCCAACACTTGATCATTTCATTTTAGTTTTTCAGGTGGGTGTGTAGTGGTAAACCACTGTGATTTCAATTTGGATTCCCTAATGACTAATGAAGTACAGTACCTTTTCATATGTTTATTGATCACTTGGATGTGCTCTTGTATAAAGTATCTGTTTAAACCTTTAGCCATTTTTTTTTCCTATTAGATAGCTTGCATTTTCCTATTTTTTGAAGTGCCTCAAGAAAAATTAATGTTATGGGTACAAGTTGTTTCTTGATGTCTTAGTTTGGATTCTCTGAAAACAGACCATGAAATGAGGATTCTAGTGCAAGTGATTTTTCCAGAAAGTACTGCCTGGAGAAAATAATGTGAAGTATGAGAAGAAGAATAAGGACAGGAAGAAGCCAAACAAAAGTGTGACTTCAGGCAAAGTATCACTGAGGGTAGCTGCAGCCTGATCCCACAGGGGAACTCTGAGATGTTAGTTATGCCTCAGAGTTTGTCCCAGATTGAGACAGGGGAGCTGAGCTTTGATGCTCCTAACATGCAATTCTGATACATGCTACAACATGGATGTACTTTGAAGACCTTATGGAAAATGAAATAAGCCAGACACAAAAGGGCAAATATTGTATGATTTTATTTATGAGGTTCCTAGAATAGTCAACTTTATAGAGACAGAAAGTAGAATAGTGGTTCCCTGTGACTGGGAAAGGGAAGAAATGGAGAGTATTTGTGTAATGGATTTGGGATTGTGGTAGGAAGTTAGATATGAGCAGAGCAAGAATGATTCGCCAGGAACAGAAAGTCACCAGGGTGGAAAGTCCCAGGTGCCTAGCAATTGTAGGGTGGGACCTCATTCCCAAGGTGACCTTTCCTCCCCTAGCATATCGCTGATCTGTGGTTTAGACCCCCTGACCTTTCCTCCATAGAGATAACATCTAGACCTCAGTTCCATTTCAGCTCCACGCCCAGAAAAGCTGCAAAACCAGACATGCAGCACCATGCCAAGGCTGACCTCGGGACCAGCTGCATGGAAAAACAACACACACACCACCACCACCCTAACCCCACCATCACTCCGCCCCAGGACCGGCCAACCAACCAACTAGTGGAGACCCTGACCCAGAAAAGACATACCTGGAAAGATGCTGAATATTCTATTGAGATCTTCCTCTGGGACCTCCCCTAAAATCTCTACCCTTAAAACCCTTAGGACAGAGGATCCAGCGCTCTCACCCTCCTGGAGCATGCCAGGGCCTTTTACCTTC
Source organism: Myotis davidii (assembly GCF_000327345.1). NCBI lineage: Eukaryota > Metazoa > Chordata > Mammalia > Chiroptera > Vespertilionidae > Myotis > Myotis davidii. The sequence continues at coordinate 9,645,928 of NW_006383011.1, forward strand.
CCCCACCCCAACCCTATCCCCCTCAGGCATGTCACCTTTACCCTCCTCGCTTCTAAGCTCCAAGGGTCCTTCCTTTACCTTTATAACTTGTCTCCTAAGCCCATTTCTTCTATGAAGTACTTCTACCTCTGTGATGTTCCAAATGAAATTTCTCTTATAGTTTGAGTCTTGGCTCTGAATTCTGTCCTAGCTGGACTCAAGTACCGAGGTTGCTGAATCTATGTTTGGTCTGACACCACTGGTCTAACTCCAATTTTCACTGCCCCCAACAGGATGATGAAAAATTTCTGGAGATGAGTAGTGGTGATGATTGTACAAAAATATGAATGTACTTAATGCCACTGAACCACCTAAAAATAGTTTAAATGGTAAATTTTATATTATTTATATTTACCACAATAAAAACATTTAAAAAAGCACATTAAAGAATCCATGATCAAGTGGGATTTACCCCTGGGATGCAAGGATGATTTTAACATATGCAAATCAATGTGTGATTTCTGACATTAATAGAATGAAAGAAAGATAAAAAATCATATGATCATCTCAGTAGATGCAGAAAAGGCATTTCACACAATTCAGCAGCCTTTCATGATAAAAACTTCTTCACAAATTGGGTATAGGAGAAATGTATCTCAATGTAATAGAGGCCCATACATGACAAGTCCACAGCTAACACTATAGTCAGTGGTGGACAGTTGAAAGCTTTTCTTTCTAAGATCAGAAACAAGACAGAGAGCCTGCTTTCATCTCTCTTATTCAACATAGTAATGGAAGTCCTAACCTAAGCAATTAGACAAGAAAATGAAATAAGAGCATCCAAATCAGAAATGAAGAGGTAAAACTTTCTCTGTTTGCAGATGATATGCCCTAGTGGCTAGGTTTGGCTCAGTGGATAGAGCATCAGCCTGTGGACCAAAGGGTCATGGGTCAAAGGCACATAAGTTGGTTGCAGGCTTCACCCCAGGAACATGCAGGAGGCAACCAATTGATGTGTTTCTCTCACATCGAAGTTTCTCTCTGTCTTTCCCTCTCTCTTCTGGTCTCCCTCAAAATCAATGGGAAAATATCCTTGGGTGAGGATTAACAAAAACAAACACACACACACACAGAAACAAACAAACAAAAAACAGATGATGTAATCTGATATATATAGAAAACCCTACAGACCACCAAAAACCTCTTAGAACTAATAAATGAATTCACTAAAGTTTCTGTACATAAAATCAACATGCAAAAATCAGTTATGTTTTATACACTAAAAATGACAACCTGAAACAGGTTGTGGGTTCAACCCCCACTCGGGGTTCTTATGGAATGCAATCAATCCATGTTTCTCTCTCACACTGATGTTTCTCTCTCTCCCTTCCCCTCTCTCTAAAATCAATAATTTTTTTTAATCCTTGGGTGAGGATTAAAAATAAAAATAAAAGAGTCGCCGAAACCAGTTTAGCTCAGTGGATAGAGCATCGGCCTGCGGACTGAAAGGTCCCAGGTTCAATTGAGAAGTCTGATATTTTCTTGAAAGCTTCAATTGACCCCTACTGACCATAAAATAAAATATGATATTTGAGTTTTTTCACAATATGACTTTAACTTTCATTTCTCACCGTTTTCCACACCCTCCGAAACTATGTTCCTTAGCCACGCAAACCTACTCATATCTCCCCAAACACATGGGGCATCCAGAGGGCCTGGATCACACAGAGCCGTCAGCTGCCAGGAGGAACCAGCAGAATCTGGAAGCCTGCTTGGCCTGGAAACCCCGTTGGGGACAGCTCCTGCTCCCAGGGCCTGCTGGCCCGGCCACCCGACCCCATTGAATAACTACTTTTCCTTCAAGGCCTGGATCAGGTCACCTTTTTGTGAAGACGTTCTATTAAAACTTTCCTTTTTCTCCCTCAAATATCACACATCACCCATTGCCCTGTTAGAGAATAATGAGTTTGTCTGTATTTTCTAACCATAAGATCCCTGAGGATTTGTGTGTCAAATGGAAACATCTTATTTATCTTTGTATCTCCCATGCCTGGCATGTAATAAATACTCAAAATGCTTATTCACTGAATGGATAAAGGAAAGGAACTAAGCAGGAAGTTCGTATTGGACAAAGCACCTTGAATAAAACTTTGGACTGACATTTGCAGCTAAGGCATACGGATAGTGCTCCTCACAATTTCAGGAAACATCAGATATTACTAAGAGATTATTTTTGAAATATACGGGAATTTTTTTTAGTTGTCAAGATGGGATTCTTTAGTGCAGAAGTACTGGGAGGTCATGTTATTTGGAGAATCTCTGGTAGCACCAGGTCACTTGATTTCTAGGCCAGGTGGAATTCTACTTTCCTGATTCTCTGGAGACAGGGATGATGTACAATCTGTGTGTACTTGGCACACTCGATAACCAATTCCAGTCTCATTTACGCTTTTATGCTGAGATCAGCATTCAAGAGTGTAATGAGGAAAGAAATAACATTCCTTTCATGATTCTACCTCTGTCTTAAGCACCACAGTTTGTGTAAAAACACTTGATATATATACCAGTAAGTAGACACAGATGATGTCTTGTAGAGGTGATCATTGCTCTACCATCTGCCAGGGTCTGCAGTTTAGAAAAAGAAATTAGTTTGGCAGGATTTGCTCTTCACAAAATCATGTTGATTTTTGCCAATTCCACGTAATTTGATATGTCCCTGCAAAATGAGTAAGAGAAAAGTGCTTTTACATTGAGCTACAGGAAAAACATGGCCATTGTTCTTATGACCCTCGTCCAAAAAAGTTAAAGTATTAGTTAGATAAGGCCATAGTAAATAAAAGAAAATAAAGAAGACAAAAGACAGCTGGGTTGCTAATTCAAAATTACTAAAACTTGAAAATTGTAGCTGCAATATAATTGACGTCCAATTGCCATGTCTTAAACTAAAAAGGGGATGAAATCTAAAGCCTTTTCAAATAAAAAATATGCCCAATCCAGGACTTGAAAACCTGTCACAGAAGTTATGTATGAGTTTGTGAAAGTTTACATTTACACTTAAAGGATTTCTTCCTAATTCAGAGCCAGAGTCTTCACATGATTAATATATTGTGAAATATAGGCGATCTAGTTGGTATTACCTACAAACAGTATTTCAGACAGTACCCTGGCTACCTACTATGTAGATTTCACAATGATTTTGGGAAGAGGCTATTAGAACTTTCTCAAATATAAGTAAAAGGCATGACTCCAAATCGTTATCAATTTTGCATTTATTAAACAAAATGATGACTGATTTCAAATGGGGAGATATTCTAAATAAATGTTGAATGAGTAAGTGTTAGTGAAAGTTAGCTTGTGTGTACAGCTTCCAGGTTTTGCTGTGAGTGAAGGATACAGGTAAGAGAATCACAAGTGCCCCATAGACATGTTAACCCAATTTTGGGATTTTTCAAAAATAATGTTTTTTGAATAAATTACATTTTCTGCTACTTAAAAGTCATTCTTTAAATAAAAGTTAGAAAAAATATTATTTTAACAAATTTATTCATTCAACTAATATAGAGCAAATACTATGTACAAGACATTGCAAGGCACTGATATTTTATACTGGTATTTGTCAGTCAAAAAAAAATTGGGGTCCTGTCTGGGTGCCTCAGCTGGTTGGAGCATCGTCCCATTGCACCAAAAGATTGTGAGTTTGGTTCTTGGTCAGGGCACATACCTAGGTTTTGGGTTTGATTCCCAGTCAGGAATGTACAGAAGGCAACCGATCAATGCTCCTCTCTCACATCGATGTTTCTCTCTCTCTCCCACTGATGTTTCTCTCCTCTCTCACATCGATGTTTCTCTCCTCTCGCACATCGATGTTTCTCTCTCACATCGAAGTTTCTCTCTCACTCCGATGTTTCTCTCCTCTCTCACAGCGATGTTTCTCTCTCTCTCACACCGATGTTTCTCTCTCTCTCACATCGATGTTTCTCTCTCTCTCACATCGATGTTTCTCTCTCTCTCACATCGATGTTTCTCTCTCTCTCACATCGATGTTTCTCTCTCTCTCACATCGATGTTTCTCTCTCTCTCACATCGATGTTTCTCTCTCTCTCACATCGATGTTTCTCTCTCTCTCACATCGATGTTTCTCTCTCTCTCACATCGATGTTTCTCTCTCTCTCACATCGATGTTTCTCTCTCTCTCACATCGATGTTTCTCTCTCTCTCACATCGATGTTTCTCTCTCTCTCACATCGATGTTTCTCTCTCTCTCACATCGATGTTTCTCTCTCTCTCACATCGATGTTTCTCTCTCTCTCACATCGATGTTTCTCTCTCTCTCACATCGATGTTTCTCTCTCTCTCACATCGATGTTTCTCTCTCTCTCACATCGATGTTTCTCTCTCTCTCACATCGATGTTTCTCTCTCTCTCACATCGATGTTTCTCTCTCTCTCACATCGATGTTTCTCTCTCTCTCACATCGATGTTTCTCTCTCTCTCACATCGATGTTTCTCTCTCTCTCACATCGATGTTTCTCTCTCTCTCACATCGATGTTTCTCTCTCTCTCACATCGATGTTTCTCTCTCTCTCACATCGATGTTTCTCTCTCTCTCACATCGATGTTTCTCTCTCTCTCACATCGATGTTTCTCTCTCTCTCACATCGATGTTTCTCTCTCTCTCACACCGATGTTTCTCTCCTCTCTCACATCGATGTTTCTCTCCTCTCTCACATCGATGTTTCTCTCTCACATCGAAGTTTCTCTCTCTCTCTCAAGTCAATAAAAACATATCCTCAAGTGAGAAAAAAAAGGTTTGGTTTAGACCTTTCACTAACAGGTCATATATGCCAAACTATATGCCACAAATGTTACGGCATTTTACTGTCAACATATACCAGGTTCCTCTGTTTTGTCGTGGCATTTTGGAAAGAATTTCCATCTTGTATGACTATCAAAAAACCTATAGAAATGGATCTAGGTATTATCCACAGTTTTCACATGCAGCTCTGTGCTAGACAGTTTTTCTTGTGGGCATTTAGTTCTGACCTCTCTGCCTCTCTCTGCGATTTACCACTTACTCCTCACACCTGTCTAAATCATCCCATCATTAAATTCTCTTGTTAAACACTTCGAAGTTGCCCCCTGTTTCTTGCAGAGACTCAAGAGAATTCCGCCCCCCCCCCCAATGGTTTTATATCCAGGGGAAAGGTTTTCAATGTTAACATGAGAAATTGAAAATAATTTGAAGTATACCTGATACACTAGAATAATGAAATCCATTTTCAAACAACTTGTAGACCAACTCTTCTGCATATACAATATAGATGGATGGTTAATTTAATTATTTGTAAAATTAATTGACTAGAAAAACCTTCAATCCTGTTTTCTGTTTTGCTGATCCAGTGTAAATACAGTGAATACTAGTTTAGAAGTCTACAAACAATGGCCCACCGTCTCTTGTTGCAAATAAAGGTTTTACTACAACACAGCAATGCCTATTACTTTATGTATAGTTAATGGCTGCCTTATGCTACCGTGGCAGTTACAACAGAGACCTTGTGGCATGAAAAACCTAAAATATTTACTATCTGGGTTTTTACAGAAAAAGTTTGCCAACCTCTGAGGAATTGATTAAATGATATATTTGCCATTTTATTTCTTTTGGCTTCATTTAGATACAATTTTCTATGGTCTTGTATGTCAATATGCCATCTCACACATATGGTAGCTCAATAAATATTGATTAATGAAGAAAGTGAGAATGTACTGACAAATATAGAATTCATAACTGCAGTTATACTTAAAATCCAGAAATGACACTTTTATTCTTCTGCAAGATGTATTAGTCAAATTTACATATGGTTCTGGGAATTTGGTTCTGGAAATTTGGAATTTGATGTTTTAAAAATTGGTAATCTGGGCCCTAGCTGGTTTGGCTCAGTAGATAGAATGTCAGCCTATGGACTAAAGGGTCCCAGGTTCAGTTCTGGTCAAGGGCACATGCCTAGGTTACAGGCTTGATCCCAAGTAGGGGGTGTGCAGGAAGCAGCAGATCAATGATTTTCTCTCATCATTGATGTTTCCATCTCTCTCTCTCTCTCTCCCTTCTTTGCTGGAATTAATAAAAATATATTTTTAAAAATAAAAATAAAAATTGGTACACACTTAACATATAATGAATGTTATTAAAAAGCATTTGAAGTCTATTCATTAAAAAGTTTAAACTGAGAGGTATATTCAGATTTTAATTATTGTTGTATTTTCTAATGTGTTATGATAGTGGTACAATTTTTAATAAATTGAAATAAATGCAGCACTATATTAACCTCTGAATGGTAGAATTAGAGGTTTGATTTTTTTTTGTTTCTCCGTTGTGATTTATCCAAATATGACAATGAAACATTATTTTTATAATCTATCATCTACACTAATAAAAGAGAAACATGTAAATTGGTGTCACTCTGCTATGCCCACCAGCCAATCAGAGCGACTATGCAAATTAACCCAACAAGGATGGCAGTTAATTTGCATATGCAGGCATGGAACAAAGACTGAAGGCTCCGGCCGGAGTGAAGACTGAAGACTGAAGAGACTTGGCTTCTCCACTGCGGCTGCCGGGGAGAAACCAAGCCTCGCTGAGGCCACAGCAGAGAAGCCAAGCCTCACTGCGGCTGGAGAAAAACCAGTGCCGGCAGCCAGGGGAAGGAGGGCCTATTGCGCAAATCTTCATACAACAGGCTTCTAGTATAGAATAAAAGGGTAATATGCAAATTGACCCTAATGGCAGAATGACTGGGAACAACTGGTCACTATAATGTGCACTGACCACCAGAGGGCAGATGCTCAATGCAGGAGCTACTTCTGGTGGTCAGTGTGCTTCCACAGGGGGTGTGCCGCTCAACCAGAAGCGGCTCACAGCTGGCCAGCGCAGTGGCATTGGTGAAAGCCTCTCCCACCTCTGCATCAGTGCCAAGGATGTCTGATTAATGTCTTAGGGCCGCCCCCACAGACATCCCCCAAGGGCTCCCAGACTGCAGGAGGGATGTCCGACTGCTGGCTTAGGCCCAATCCCCTGGGAAGCCGTCAGTCGAACATCCCCCAAGGGGTCCCAGACTGCGAGAGGGCACAGGCTGGGCTTAGGGACCCCCCCCACCCAGTGGAGGAATTTTTGTGCACTGGGCCTCTAGTATATATATATAAAAGCCTAAGCAACCATTATGACCAGTTGACCAGTTGCTATGACACACAATGACCACCAGGGGGTAGACGCTCAATGCAGGAGCTGCCTCCTGGTGGCCAGTATGCTTCCACAGCCAACCTCCCGCGGCCAGCCAACTCCCATAATCCCACCCCCCGGCCGGCCGGCCCTGATCAGCCCCAATTGCTCACTCAATCAGAACTGAGTGAAATGGCCCCGATCAGCCCCAATTGCTGGCCAGGCCAAGGGACCCCACCCATGCAGGAATTTGTGCATTGGGCCTCTAGTGAGAACATAAAATAATTTTAAAAATATGAACTGTGTTCAGTTTCACGCAACTGAATATTTTCTATTGCTGTTTTAGTAAGAAACCAAAGGTAGATCTTTAGGTTAGAAATTCATGGAATAAAATAGAGGCTGAGAATCTTCTCAAGCTAATATATTAAGAAAAGATTCAACTGTCACATGGTGATTGAAAATTAGTAAATAAAACATTTACATTTAAATTTTTAATGTTTCATGAAAATTTTAACTTTCAACAGCAGAACATCAAATACATGCTCTCATGTCAGTATATGCATTTTAAATACACCTTTCTACTGCTGTTCAACAGAAGTAAATAAAATGTCTTCATAGTTCCCCATTTTTAATGCTTATTCATTTGTAATTGATTTTTTATATGGAAGCAGATCTGAATTTTTCCTTTGGTTAGAAATATTTCATTGTTTTAGTCCACATTTATTTTCAGTAACCTAAAAGCACAAGTTGTGCTTTATGTGAAAAACTACTTGCTGATTTACCTTAAATGGAAAGCAGTGTGGCAGATTCAAAGATGCCCTAACTATGGTATCATTATATCAACAATAGCCAGTTTGTGATTTTTATTAGAAGGTTTTACACTTGTGTACATAGTATATAATTTATCAATTATATTTCTGTGGTCTTCACTGTGAGAACAGTGCCTGTCACAGGAAATTCTTGTCTATTTTATTAATGATCCATCATTTGTTCTGACATAGGTGAGGTTCTCTTTTAGTTAGGTATTGCTAATGTCTGTCTGCAGGATGGAAATGGGTAGATAGTAGAGGCTTGGGATAGGCTTATCATCAAAATAGGAGAGTGATTTTTTTTCATCATTTGGAATCCCATTTCATAATATTTATCCTTTTCTACACATGTTTTTATTTTCTCCTCTAGCTATCAGGTTTCCATTTATTTAGTATCTTTCCATTAGCAGTATTGTAAATAGGAATGAATGAGTCACCATCTATTGCAGATTTGAGTTAAAAGAGGAACTGATCACATGATAGGACATTCATATTCTGGAAATACCTGGTGAGTAACCATTAATTTATAAGAGTATTTCGTGTCATACCACAGCAAAGTAGTTAAAGAAATAGGATAGCACCATCTTACCTAAGATCAAGCAACTGACAGTTAGCAAAAACATTACACCAAAGACACTTTTAGGCCTATTGCCAATTCATGGACTTTGCTCATAGAAGAGCCATCAGGTCCTCACTCAAAAATTATTAAATCCTTCAGACTGCTTTAACAATCTGTGAATTCCCTGCATACAGTAAATTAGAAGCAGCAAGATAGAATGGGGACTATTGATACTGATATTGTCAGCAGCAAAAACCAACAACCGAGAGAGAAAATAGAAAAACTACTCAAGTAAAATAAAAATTTAAAACATAGTTGTCTGGGACCTGTGAGTGTAGGTCAAATATCCTTGCACTTTTTAAGAGCCTCTAAATATATCATTATACTAAAAGTGAAAAACAATAATTTAAGTCAGCCGAAACCGGTTTGGCTCAGTGGATAGAGCGTTGGCCTGCTGACTGAAAGGTCCCAGGTTCGATTCTGGTCAAGGGCATGTACCTGAGTTGCTGGCACAACCCTGGTGGGAGATGTGCAGGAGGCGGCTGATCCATTTCTCTCTCTCTCTCATCGATGTTTCTAACTCTCTATCTCTCTCCCTTCCTCTCTGTAAAAAAAAAAAAAAAAAAATCTAAAAAAAAAATAATTTAAGTCAATTGTGATGACATATTTCTATACTAAAAGGTCAATTTCTGTTTAGAGTATCCTGTGCAATAAAACCTTGATAATTATAACCCCTTTCTAGAATATTTCTTTCAAAATGATACAAAATGTAAAAAATAAACTTATTGGGTGTTGAAAAGGATAAATATCATTATATAGTATCTGAGAAGTAAAAGATTATGTGATGTTTACGTATTCCTCCAAGCTTTCCTCTCAGAGAAAAGATTATATAGAGTCAGGAAAAATTTGTCTTGAAAGCCATTTATTTTATGGTCTCAGTGTCTTTTTAGTTCTTCCAATTCGCTGGCAAGCAGTAATTGCTCGTTAATGCCCCTTCTAGGTCATTAGTTAATTAGAATAGTCCTTTTCGGAAGTTTCTTTGCTGTGAGCTCTTGCCAATTGTTGGGCATTTAAACTGGTTGAAGGAAGACTCTTTGAGATTTTGACTGAGATGCTGTCTTAAACGTCAGGTATACAAAGATGAATAAAACAAGTCACTCTCCAGGAGTTCCCCATCTACTCAGAAAAAGAACATGTGAGCAAAAATAAAGGGAAGTCTGGCCTGCGTGGCTCAGTGGTTGAGTGTCAACCTACGAACCAGGAGGTCACAGTTTGATTCCCCGTCAGGGCACATGCTTGGGTTGCAGGCTCGATCCCCACTGGGGTGTGTGCAGGAGGCAGCCAATCAATGATTCTCTCTCATCATTGATGTTTCTATCTCTCTCTTCCTCTCCCTTCCTCTCAGAAATCATTTAAAAAATATATAAATATATATGAAATAAAGAGATTAGATACTATGCAGGCACAAAAGAGGGAGTGGTCAACTCAACCCAGAAGAAGAATGCTTCACGGAGAGTGACACTTGAATCCTGAAGGAGGAGTGGGAGTTGACCAGGATAGAAAGCAGGAAAGGATATTTCAGCTGGGGATGGTAGCATGGAATATAATGGTGAATTTGTGCTGGTTCACTTTGGAGCATGGCACTGAAGTATTTGAGCAGAATAAATGAAGATTGGACTGAAAGAAGGATCCTTTGCTCTGCCCTCTCATCTCTTTTTAACTTTCTTTTCCCCTGCCTAGTTGAGACACAGGACAGAGCAACAAGTCCACTGACTAAGCCAGTGATGGCGAACCTTTTGAGCTCGGCGTGTCAGCATTTTGAAAAACCCTAACTTAACTCTGGTGCCGTGTCACATATAGAATTTTTTTGATCTTTGCAACCATAGTAAAACAGAGATTTATATTTTTGATATTTATTTTATATATTTAAGTGCCGTTTAACAAAGAAAAATCAACCAAAAAAATGAGTTCGCGTGTCATAGGTTCGCCATCACTGGACTAAGCAAATGTCTAGTAGGGAATGAAATTAGTATGCTCATTTTACAGCCGAGGCTCAAAGAAGTTAAGCAATGTACTTAATTTCTCTCTGTCTCATTGTATTATAATTCCTATTAAAACTACGTTGGATAATTAAAGCACATGCATTCTATGTTTTTGGTGAGTTAAAAATCTTATTCATTAGATCAGGAGGACTTGGAGACTCCTTTGAAAAGTCTATGAGAGCCTGGCTCAGTGGTTGAGTGTCTACCCATGAACCAGGAGGTTACAGTTCAATTCCCGGTCAGGGCACCTGCCCCACATTGTGGGCATGCAGGAGGAACCTGGTCAATAATTCTCTCTCATCACTGATGTTTCTGTATCTCTCCCCTTCTTCTCCCTTCCTCTCCCTGAAATCAATAAAAAACATATGAAAAGAATAATAAAAGAAAAGTCTGTGAGAGATTGGACTTTTAAAAATTAATGAGAGAGAGAGAGAGACTTATTCCACTTATCTATGTATTTATTGGTTGATCCTTGTATGTACCCTCTTCGGGCATCATACCCACAATCTTGGTGTATTGGGATGATGCTCTAAACAGCTGAGCTACCTGGCAAAGGCCTGAGAATGGATCTTTTGGTAGCATATAAAAATAATATTTATGAGGCAATGGCACCAATTTTTTAAACAATTTTTTAAGAAATACTGTAATTGACAATTCAGCCATTTAAGGTGTTCAATTCAATGATTTTCTAGTATGTTCATAGAATGATGCATTTATCACCACAGCCAATTTTAGACTATTTTCATTTTCTCAAAAAGAAACCTCTTACTCTAAGCTGTGAACTCCCATATCCTCCCAATCTCCCCAGGCCTAGACATCCACTAATCTACTTTCTGTCTCTATAAATTTGTCTCTTGTGGACATTTCATATAAATGGAATCATGTCAAGATGGTCCTTTGTGACTGGCTTCTTTAACTTTGCATAATGTTTCCACGGTGTAGCATGTATTAGTACTTCATTCTTTTTTATTGCCAAAAATATTCCATTGTATGACTTCACAACATTTTATTTATTAATTTATTAGTCAATGGGCATTTGGGTTATTTCAATATGGGGGGTATTATAAACAACTAGGGTCCCGGTGCATGGATTCATGCACATTGAAAGGAAATCAATTAGAAGAAATATTTTAATATTGCTATTCATGTCTTGCTAATGAAAGGAAAATAGGATTCTACTGAGTCTCCTATCTACCCACTCCAGGACTTCTGTGAGGATCAACTGAGATGAGGCACGGGAAAATGCTTCACAAACATTTGGTTAAACTTTAAAATGTTTGCACCTGGCTATAAAGGAAGTTGCGTTCCTGGGCTGAAGAAACTCCAAGGAGGCTAGTCGCTAGGGAGAGGAAGCCAGGCGTTGCTACGTGATGTCATTACCCGGCGTCCACAGCAACTGTTCCCAGCTGGGCTCGCTGTGGGCCTCATTTTGCACCATGGGGAATTGGCAGCATCACCTACGATTTGGTGGGGTGTTGCTCCCGTTTGGTGGCGGGGCCTGTGTCCCACTTGGGGGAAGCCGAGTGTTGGTTTGTCAGCATCAGGTCTGTGGTGTTGTTTATTTTTCTTTTTTTTCTTTTCTTTTTTTTTTTTTTTTATTAGTTAAGGTGGTGTTGTTTATTTTTAAATGGCCAATACGTGTCATGGCAGCTCCTGCATTGAGCGTCTGCCCCCTGGTGGTCAGTGCGCATCATAGCTATCGGTCGGATGGACAGATACAGCCTTTTATATATTTAGACAGATGATACCATTCTGCAGATGTATTTGTTGTTTGCATACTAGCTTATAGATGTGATTAGTTTTGCAAATATCTTCGAGGCACCTGGTTCAGTGTAAGTCTATCCCTTTCCATAGTATAGCTCAAGATGGAGGTACACATGTGTGCTTTTGTACATGGGCAATGTTTTGTATGTATAACTTGCAGTGGGAGCCTCAATTATAATACACGGGCAGGGGTAATCTTTCTTTTGTGACCCCAGAATGTGATCATGGTCCATTTAAGTTCTGATTAGAATAGAGCAGAGCAAATCATGTAGACCCTAACCAGATGAGTATGATTTTTACAAAGTCCTTTCCTGCCGGACTTAACATTCTAAGAAAAGATGAATTCAGGACAAATAAATGATTACTAAGCATGAAACAAAACTACCTTGGAGAAATCTCTTCCTAAGTGAAAGGAGGATTGGAACAAACTTTTGAATTTAATGTTACAGAACGTTGCAATTCAAAAACCATTAAATTGTGTAAATGTACAATCCCTCCTTTGCCAGACGGAGAAGTTTCCTGATTGTACTCTTGAGGTATTACAAAGTATTTCTAAGGTGCTGTTAAACTAGAGAATTGTGAATTGGTAGGTTTTCAAATAAATTGCTCCAGACCTCAGTCTGGTCTAAAGCTTCCTGTTTTTACAATTAACTCCTCATGTTTCTTTGTTGAGTGTGTGTGTGTGTGTGTGTGTGTGTGTGTGTGTGTGTGTAAAACCTAAAGATAGACCAGGAAGCATGTGGGGCCATCTGGCTTTAGAAGGGAATCCAGATTTCTGTGCGGGCTAGCTTCTAAATGTAAACTGGATAAACAATGCTATTGTAATGTACAACTCCTGGGCTAACCATTCAGTCATCACTGTCCGAAGTGCCCTTAACTTCTTGTACTTTGGTATCAATACTTTGTGGGTCTTTCATGTATGAAGGAAGCAGGTTGGTCTGTCTTAAGATAAACCCCAGTATATGCACGGACACTGCCATGTTGTTTAGTCCAGCTTCTGAGGGATTACAAAGAAAAGTGAACCTCTCAGGCATTAGGCTGCTCCTGAAAGCAATGCTTCCTTTTTGGTGCCGGCTTGCTCTTGGTCTGCATTCCCAAGTAAAGGCTTGTGATTCAGAAAGAGTCATCAAGAGGAGAAGGAAATAATTGCTAGCAACCAGAACGATCCAAAGCTTGTGTCCTGGCCAGGGCAATATGAGATTTTACTCTGTTTACCAGTTAGCAAAGCGTGCTACGAATGCATCCTAATATTAATTGAGATGCATTTCGGAAGGGCATTTCTTTTCTCTTCAAAGCGAGAGCCATTCTCCTATAACTGAAGTAAAGTAGGAGAGGTTACATTTCAAGTTTCTTCCTAAAGATTCTTCATTTGGCTGGGGGTGGGGATAAGGGGAATAATGATGAAAACAACTTCAACATTTATAGAGCACTCACTATGCATTGCCAATTTCATTTAACTCAATTATTATTCCTGCTCCACATATGAAGAAAGTGAACCACCGACAGGTTCAGTAAGTTGTCTTGGCTCACACAGCCGGTAAGTGTTGGAGCCTGGATTTGAATTAGGTAGGAAGACGAGCTCAGGCTCTCAACGACCTAATTAAGAAATGGTGCTGGCCCTGGCCGGTTTGGCTCAGTGGATAGAGCATCGGCCTGCAGACTCAAAGGTCCCAGGTTCGATTCCAGTCAAGGGCATGTACCTTGGTTGCCGGCACATCCCCAGTTGGGGGTGTGCAGGAGGCAGCTGATCGATGTTTCTCTCATTGATGTTTCTCTCTATCCCTCTCCCTTCCTCTCTGTAAAAAAATCAAAAGTATATTTTAAAAAAAGAAAGAAATGGTGCTGCTTCTTAATTAGTGTTATGACAAAACCATTTTTGCTACTAACTTAAAATACCATATAAGTAATCAAAAGTAGATGTTTGTGTAAACATTAAGAGTACACACTGCAAAACTATACTATATTTATACGCTTCCCCTCTCAAAAAAAATTTTTTTATATGCCCGTGTTCTCCCAGGGAAAAAGTCTTCTTGATTTTTCCTTTGAAGAGTAACATTTGATTTTGTTGGCGAACTGCTAAAATTACTTTGATGGTTCCAGTCGTGCATAGCATAGAGATTTATGACAAATATGTAATCTATTTATTTGTCACCCAACTTGGACGACTTCCAAATGTTTCTTCTTAGTAGCTCTTGATTTTGTTTGGATTTTTTTAAATGGCCAAATAGTCAAACAACGTCTGAATCACGTTTGCTCCAGGCAGGGAATACCAACGTGTTGAAAGACAGCTTTGGTAATTTAAAATCCCGCTACATTCACTTGCAACTTTGAAGAGAACTCACGCTTTTGTGGACTGGATTTTTAAAAGGAGAAGAAAACATAAAAAACAAGTTTGCGGCTCAAGTCCCTCGGTTGCTATTTGCTGCAGTGAGTTTTCCCATTCCGCTTTGCAGGCAAAAAGCACGCTTCCCAGATCAAACCAAACTGTCCGAAAACGCTGTCTGCATCCCTTATGGTTAAAAGAGGAGACTTTGGTTCCCTTTCCTTCACACATCAAAGAAGGCGCTCGGGGAGGAAATAAACCATAATTAGGCACGAGCGAGCAGACAGACCCCCTCCTCTGCCTCCCCGATCCCCGCCCCCAGACCCTGGCAA
>NW_006383011.1:9661089-9661340 GCF_000327345.1 Myotis davidii
AGCCCCTACCCCCCCCGGGAGGGGACGGGGGCTGGAGGCGAGGCGCGAGGGCGGCCGAGGGATGGTGTCTGCTGGGGAGGAAGGGGCGAGCCCTGCCTGTCGTTGGTGAGGGGCTGCGGGCAGGGGAGGCGCCGCGGTTCGCAGCAGCTCCGTGCGCGCTGGTGGGTGGAAGGTGTGGAGCAGGCTGGAGCGGGGCGGCCGTTTTGTGCCCGGGCTTCCCAGGGGCGCCCTGAAAAGGCTGGCGGGGCTCC
>NW_006383011.1:9661578-9662867 GCF_000327345.1 Myotis davidii
GTGGTGGACCGTTTAGCCCGCGTTGCGGTTAATTCATTGGAGGCAGCTTCGCGGATCGGGCTCCTGCGGGAGCCGGGCAGCCTGGACGGGCTTTTTGTCTGGCTGCTCCAGCCCCCTTTCCCTTCCTCCTCCTCCTCCCGATGCCGTTTCCCTGCCCCTCCTCGCCCGGTACAGACATTTGCAGCGCAGCCTGCGGCTCGTGGCTGCTGCTGTCGAAGCCGCTGCTCGGGATTTCGGCTCGTTTCCCGCTGGGGTGTTTTTTGAGGTGGGAGAGCGTTTCTCTCCCCTCCACGATGGGGTTTCCTTCCCGTGCCAGCATAGACTTTCATTGATTTCTACTTCAGCGTTTAGTGACCGATTCCTCTTAGGCGTATTTCTGTGGTGGTTCCTTTTTTTTTTCCCCCTCAAATACATGAGCTGTAAAATGGAGAACGAAATTTTTACTCCCCTTCTGGAGCAGTTCATGACCAGCCCTCTGGTCACTTGGGTAAGTGGGTGTTCTTCATTGTACCTTTCGCTGCATTCTCTGCGGCCGCAGAGATGGAGGTGGGCATTCGTGTCGTGATGATCCTTCTGTTGTAGGTGAAAACGTTTGGACCTCTGGCTGCAGGAAATGGGACCAACCTGGATGAATATGTGGCTTTGGTAGATGGGGTGTTCTTGAACCAGGTCATGCTCCACATGTAAGTGTTCTTTTTTTTTCTTTTTCTTGGTAACTTGTTTTTCTTTGAAAAATTACATGCTGTGAACTTTAGAGATGTTATGTTTTAAGCTTCTAATTTGATTCTTTGGCGAGGAAAAAAAAATAAGACATCTTAACAATTGGACCTTGAAAGAGGTGAAGATCTTACATGCCCAGCCTATTTATCACAACCCAGAGATTAAAATGATGAAACTTTAATTTTTCATTCCGTAAACCATGTATTGTCACTTGATTGTCTTCAGTGCTGAAATTCAAACCACATTGTGCCCCTCTGATAATTTGGTAAAATAAGAGAGAAAGAATAAGAATAGTTTCCTATGGGCGGGGGGCTACTTCTCCATGTACTAAGTCTTGGTATTTGGTAGCTATTGAATATCTACCAAATTGACTGAAAGCACAATGACCAATTGGGTAATGAAACAGTAAACCAGGCCAAAAAATAAAAATAATAATAAAAAAGGACTGATCTATAGTAGTGGTTGGGAAAATGTAAGAGACTGGGAGAGATTTCAGATACTAAGTAGATGAAACCAGTAGATGAAAACTTATTGGGTGCTGGTGATGGAGGAAGCAGAGTTGAAGCAGA
>NW_006383011.1:9663041-9667320 GCF_000327345.1 Myotis davidii
GAGGGGGGAGCCTTTACTGTGAAGTTATGTGCAATTGATGCAGACATGTTTCTTATTAACCTTTGTGTTTAAAAATAAATGTCTCAGAATTTGAAACTAGTGAAGTAGTAACAGATTTCAGAAGAGAGAATTTCAAACAATAGTTCTGATTGGTGAGGAACTGTTGCTCACCAATAATTTAATAAATAGCAAATAATTTAAATGCTACTAAATCGTGAGTAGATGATTTATTGTGTGAATTATTAGATTAATATTTGGGGGATCACTTTAAGGTAATAGAGCTAGTTTTGAAATTCAGGTAACTGAAATCTTGATGACAACTAGGTAATGATGTGGTAGGCATATCTTTCTTTGTCTTTTATGTTTATGATATTGTGTTTGTATTAAGTAGGATAGTTTTTGAGATGGGAATTGAATATTGAAATCATGTTGGTAGCTGGATCTGTGAAGTAAAAACTTGAGTTTTATCATTGTAGCATACATGTATTGTGTGTACATCAGTGGAGGTTATGAAACTGAATTTTACAGCTGTGCTCAAAATAATAAATATTTAGTCTTATTTCTCTTGAATAGAATCTGATTACAAGAGTAGTTTGGAACTTTTAATTTAAAAATATTCTAATCTTTTATTATGTGAGAATCTCCTGCATTATTAATAAATGTTACTAGAGACTGAGTCCACGATTAATAGACTAATAACCTAACGTATCAATTCTGTACTTTATTGGAATTTTTTTTTTTAGATTTTCCTATTTAAAAGAGGGTAAAAATCACATCCATAAATAATTGTTCCAGTGGTAACTTCTCAGTCTGTGTGTTCAAAGAGTTTGTGTGCTGTTTTTAATGTAGACTTCTATTTTAGGGAACACACATGACAGGAAGGGTAGCCATTACAGTAGATACTTAGAACTTGTTCTCCTGTTTCTTTTTGGCTTGTCTTTAGACAGAAAAATTTGAATTTGTATGCTGACCTCTTAAAAAAAGAGGTGTGTTTACAAAAATAGGAAAATACATTACTTAAGTTTTCCACTTTAATAGTTTTTATTTAAATGATTCTTTTTCCAAAAAAATATTTAGTTTATTTTGGAGTCCTAAATAGTTAGCAAAGATGCTAAAAACACGTTAGCTTGTTTCCACTTTGAGTATAGTTAAAAATATATATGTATATTTTGAAAGTAATGGTGTTCCAAAATAGTGGTTGCCAAGTTGTTTTTGAGGGAGAACCTCAAATCTGCTTCTGTTTTCGGTTCCACCTCTCAGTTTCTTTAAAAGTTTTTACAGTGTCCTAATTCTGTTCTGTATGACCTATATTAATTAAAGGAAAAGAAAATTAAGAAAAAAAAGTATGCTTTAGCTTTTTAAAAATAATTTGCTAAAATAAGATCAACACAAACTGTACTCAGTAAGTTAAACTAAAAGTTAGCCTTTGTCTAAGTAATTTCTACATGACATTTGGTTAATAGAATTTGTGAGTAAGAATCCTTTGTAAATGAATCTTTATTTTTCTTTGTTTCCTGTGCTTTTAGTTCATTGAGCTTCTTGGATCTGTGTGGATTTGTAGTTTTTATCAAATTTGAAAAAGTTTTGACCATTATTTACACACACACACACACACACACACTTTATTTTTGTCCCTTTTTTTCCCTTTTGGAAATCCAATTACATGTATATCAAGGCTGCTTGATGCTCACTGATGTTCTATTCACCTCTGTTTCAGTTGGATAATCTTGCTATGTCTCCAAGTTCATTAATCTTTTTTCTGTAATGTGTAATGTGCTGTTAATCCCATCCAGCATATTTTTTATTTCAGACATGGTTTTATATCTAGAAATGCAGTCTTTTAAAAAACATCTTCCACATCTATAGCTTTCATACACTGTCTTTTTCCAGCTTCTTGAACATATACTAGTAGAATTCAGGTATAACAGGCTGAATGTGCAGGTCTACAATTCAATCTGTGTCATTTCTGGGTTGGTTTTGGTAGATTTTTTTCTTACTATGGATTGTGTTTTCTTGCTCTTGCACGCCTGGTAAATTTTGATTGGATGCCAGGCATTTGGAATTTTACCTTGTTGGGTGCTGGATATTTTTTGTATTCCATTACATATTCTTGAGCTTTGTTCTGGGAAGCAGTTGACTTGGAAACAGTTTGATTTTTTTCAGATCTTGCTTCTAAGTTGTGTTAGGCAGTTCCACTGTTGTACTATTGACGCAAAACCCTGCATAGTACTCTGGCTTGTGGGAACAAGAAGTATTCCTGGACTTGTGTGAGCAAAATGGTAGACTAATTAAATTGACTTCTATTTTAGGGAACACACATGACAGGAAGGGTAGCCATTACAGTAGATACTTAGAACTTGTTCTCCTGTTTCTTTTTGGCTTGTCTTTAGACAGAAAAATTTGAATTTGTATGCTACCTCTTAAAAAAATAGGTGTGTTTACAAAAATAGGAAAATACATTACTTAAGTTTTCCACTTTAATAGTTTTTATTGGTGTTCCTTCTAATCCTTGTTGCTGGTTCTTTCACTGTCCGTGGGTAGTTCACTCAAATACGTACTGATAAGTACTGAGCAGAAAACTTGAGAGGTCCCCCTGCAGATTTGTGCAGCTCTCTCTTAACTACTCTGCCTTGTATATGATCGTCACCTTGCTACCTCCAGGCTAAATTATGTCTCCTCAACTCAGGGAGACCACTGTGCTCTCCTTGGGTTCCCCCCTCCCTGTACTGTGGCCTAGAAGTTCTTCCAAGGCAGTAAAGTAAGCTAGGGCAATTGTTAGTCATCTTGTGTGTTTCCCCTCTGTCAGAAATCTACTGTCTTTTGTGGCCTAATGTTCATTGTCTTGAAAAAATGCTTTCTGTATTTTGTCTTTTTCTTTTTCCCTGCAGTTGTTTCAGGCAGGAAGGTAAATTTGGTTCCAGTTATTCCATCTTTGCCAGAAGTGGATATCTGTTTATATACTTACTAGAGGCCCGATGCACGAAATTCGTGCAAGAGTAAGCCTTCCTTCCCTGGCTGCCGGCATCAGCTTCCCTCTGGCTGCCTGCAGGCACCCGGGACCCGGGCTTCCTTCCGGCCACCGGCAGGCACCCGGGCTTTGCTCCGGCCGCTAGGAGGCACCGGGGACCTGGGCTTCCCTCGCAGCCCGGGCTTCGTCCGGAAGGATGTCTGCTCTAATTAGTATATTATGCTTTTATTATTATAGATAATTACATTTTTGCCCTGCCACTCTTGTATTTCTGCTTTCACATGTGGCATAGAGTTTTGTTACACGAGCCTTATGGAAGACTTATTTTCATGTGAAGTGTTAATTAAGAGTAAGGATATTGATTAATTTAGTGACTAGATTTGCCATTTTGGACCTAGAATCTGAAAGTAAACAGTTGATTTTTTCATGCCAGTTTACTGACTGCCTTATACTTTTGGAGTCTTTTCACTGACTTGAGATTCACTATATTCAGAGATGAATCCGGGATTTCATTGAGTAGCTCCTTGAATCAAAGAATCTCTGTAAGAGCTTGTGACATGGTGTCAGTCCTCTTTAACTAATGGGAAGAGGAAGCTATTTAGAGATCTGGAACGATGGGCCAGCTCTTCTGCATGCTGCAGGGCATTTTCCTACTTAAACGGAATGGAAAAAAATTTTCTCAGTGCTAGTTATATACATAGGGCTCCGTGACAGTGAAGTAGAAATAATCGTTTTTCTGTTTGAGATGTCATTCAGTTCTGTAACCAATTTTGAATATTACTTGCTCTGAATTTTTAAGGTATTTGTGACAGTAGTTAATTTCATAATCTTAATGTTCACAAAGTATGCTATTTACATTACCTAAGCAGTTGGATATATGGATATGTTAGTGTTTTAAGGACTGAGAAAATTGTTATTAGTATCAAAACAATATATGGAATTACTCTAGATTCAATCCCATTAGATAGCTATTAAAATACTTAGTAAATATGATATACTGGTGTGTAAATTTGTATATTTTGGTTTTTCCCCCCACGTCCCTCATGGTTCAGGGTTCAGGGTTCAGGATCTGGAAGAGGGGCCGCACACAAATGAAAGATACAAGACAAGAGATAATTTGGAAATATTGGGGGACCAGGTGGGCAAGTCCAATTCAAGGGGAAGGACTTCCACTGGTGCTCAGGCAGGCCTCCCGAACCTTTTATTGGTTTGGGATACACCCATAGCCCTTAGGCAGGCAATTTCTAGTAACAGGCAAACTAGCCCATCAGCAAGGATTTACATAATAATAAATGGGGAAGTTGCTTTCAC
>NW_006383011.1:9668409-9675469 GCF_000327345.1 Myotis davidii
GGAAACATCATTACATAAAAGAGTACGGTCTTTTTTTTTTAGTTTTATTCATTTCAAACGGGCGGATCAGGGGCGGATCAGGGACGGGCCATAGTTTGCCCACGGCTGGTCTGGACTAACAGTGGGTGCACAGCCCTGACCTTTGCCAGGGCTTCAAGGGTCACCAGCCTTTCAGGTTCCTTGTCCACACCTCTCTGCTAGTGAAGACGATAGGTGGCTTCCCACATACTGGTTATGGCTTTTCTTCTTTTAGATCTTGAGTTTGAAGGGACTTTAAAAGTCATCTAATGTGAAAACAACTTTTTTAAAAAAATTTAAATTCTTCCCTGACCTGTTTGGCTCAGTGGATAGAGCATCCGCCTGCGGACTGAAGGGTCCTGGGTTCGATTCTGGTCAAGGGCATGCGCCTTGGTTGTGGGCACATCCCAGGTGCGGGGTGTGCAGGAGGCAGCTGATCGATGTTCCTCTCTCATCAAAATTTCTAACTTGATCCTTCTCCCTTCCTTTCTGTAAAATATCAATAAAATATATTTTAAAAAAATTTAAATTCTTTATTGCTTAAAGTATTACATGAGTCTCCTTTTTTCCCCATTGACCTCTCCCTAGCCACCCTCTGCCCCCGACCACAGGCCCTCGCCCCGCCCCCCCCATCTGTGACCATTGGTTATTCTCATATGCATGCATACAAGTCCTTTGGTGAGGGGTTAAGAGATCAACGAAAACAACTTTTTTTAATGTTTTTTTATTGTTGTTAGAGAGAGAGAAGGGTGAGAGAGAAAGAGCTATGTGAAAGAGAAACATCAATCCTATCTGCACCCGGACTAGGGATTGAACCTGCAACCTAGGTATGTGCCTTGACTGGGAATGGAACCTGCAACCTTTTGGTGCCTGGGACAACACTCCAACCAACTGAGCCATCCAGCTTGGGCTGTGAAAAACATTTTTAATTAAATCCCTGACACATGGTCATCCAACTTCTGTTTTTCCTGAGAAGCAGTTTCATAAAGTGTAGCTGTAAGTAACCATTTAGAGGAAGTTGACTGAGAAATGTTCCTTAGGTCTATCAGTGCTTATGTTTAAAAAGTATATTTTTCCCTGGCCGGTTTGGCTCAGTGGATAGAGGATCCTGGGTTCGATTCCGGTCAAGGGCACGTACTTTGGTTACAGGCTTCTTCCCAGCCAGCGCCCTGGTGGGGGCGTGTGCAGGAGGCCACCAATCAATATGTTTCTCTCACATTGATATTTCTCTGTTTTTCCCTCTCTCTTTCACTCTTTCTAAAAATCAATGGAAAAATATTCTCGAGTGAGGCTTTAAGAAAAAAAAAGTAGATTGTCCTATCTCTATGACTATAATAACACCAAAATGACTTCTAAAATATATATAGGTTGTCTTATATTAGTATGGCATTGACTCAGAATTTTGATATGGTCACTCTGAGATTTTCTCATTGGACCTTCTGGTTTTTATTTGTTGCTTCTTTAAAAACACACTCATGATGTAGTCAGAGGTGATACCTTATTACCAAGTTTTGTGATTTACCTCCGAAATATTTCTCGGGATGTGTCCCTGGATTAATGCTGAAGCCTCTTAACTGGTCTCCTTACCTTTGGGGCATACTCCCTTCAACTTGTCTTCTCATCTGTGATCATATGAACTTTCTAAAACACTCTTATCTTTGAGATGATTCAATAGCTTCTGCTTTAAGAGTAAGCATTATATAAGCTTCCAGATTCCTTTGAGATCTGACTGATGCCTACTTCTCTAGTTTTATCTTTGCATAGTACCACCCCTCAGTGCATAGCCTGCGATTAAGCAGATTTATAGATAAGCTGTGTTCTCATAGGTCTCTGTGCCTTTCGATATTCTTCCTGTCCCCAGAACACTCTCCTACTTCCTCGCTGTTACTTTCCTAACTGACTACTGCTTACTTACCATCACTGCTTCTCTGCTGTTCCCTGGCTCATCCTAAGCTTAGTACTCCAACTTGTGCTTCTGTCAAACCCTATATATCAGCGGTTCTCAACCTGTGGTTCGCGACCCCTTTGGCGGTCGAATGACCCTTTCACTGGGGTCGCCTAAGGCCATCCTGCATATCAGATATTTACATTACGATTCATAACAGTAGCAACATTACAGTTATGAAGTAGCAACGAAAATAATTTTATGGTTGGGTCATAACATGAGGAACTGTATTTAAAGGGCCAGAAGGTTGAGAACCACTGCTATATATACTTTGGTAACAGTATTTATCTCATTGTATTGCAGTTCTTGGTATGTTTGACTCTGTTGACTACTTGTGAATTTCTGGAAGGTAGGGGCATATCTTTCATCTCTCTATTCCTAGCATGGGGCTTAAGATACAGTAGGTTCTCGATACGCTTCTGTTGTGCGAACGAATCATAGAGAGGGTGTGTGGTAACGTGGAATGAATTTGGGCTTTGAGTCAGAGACTTGAGTTCATTTCTCACTGCTACTTATTAGTGTGTGATCTCAAACAATTTACTTATTATCTTCAGATCTTAGTTTCTGCATCTTTAAGATGGGGGATAATGTTTCCTTCCTGGAGTAGACATAATCTGTACTAAGGGAGGGATAGTTTCTGTTTTCTGTTTTGTTGACCATGGTACCCCCAGGGCTGGTTACTGTCATTAGTATCATCCTGTGCTCTACCGTACCTACCTATTTATATTTCTTCAAACAAGTCATGATCATTCACAGTGTAATTTTGTATGATCTCTGTTGTCGTTACCTCTATGTAGCTGTATGTAACTTTATCAAGTTACTTAACTATTCAATTTCCTCCTTTATAAACAGGATAAAAAGAATCATAGGGTTATGAGATATCAATAGGATAATTTGTGCATAGTGCTTAGCATATAGCAAGTGTTCAACAAATGTTAGCTGTTGATATCTTTATTGTTTTATTTCTATTATAATAATAATTTTTCTAGATTGCCCTTGACCTCTCCTTTTTTTTTTTTAATGCTCACCCAAGGATATGTTTATTGATATTAGAAAGAAAGGAAGAGGGAGGGAGAAAAAGAGAGAGGGAGGGCGAGAAAGAGAGAAACATTGATGAGAGGAAAAAACATCAGTTATTGCCTTCTTGTATACGCCCTGACCAAGAATCGAACCCACAACCTTTTGGTGTTCAGACAATGCTCCAACCAATTGAGCCACTTGGCCAGGACCACCCCCTCAGGTTTTCTTGGCTTGCAAATTATTTCTATTCTTTTTTGTTGTTAATCCTCACCCAATGATACTTTTTCCATTGATTTTTAGATAATGGAAGGGAGGGGGAGAGACAGAGAGAGAAACATTGATGTGAGAGAGACACATCGATTGGTTGCCTCCCACATATGCCCCGACCTGGGCTGGGGATTGAGCCTGCAATCAAGGTTTATGCCCATAATTGGAATTGAACCCTCACCCTTCAGCCCACAGGCCTATGCTCTCACCACTGAGCAACCAGCTAGGAGGCTCTACTCATTTTTTTTTTAAAATATATTTTATTGATTTTTACAGAGAGGAAGGGAGAGGGATAGAGAGTTAGAAACATCGATGAGAGAGAAACATCGACCAGCTGCCTCCTGCACACCCCCTACTGGGTATGTGCTCGCAACCAAGGTACATGCCCTTGACCGGAATCGAACCTGGGACCTTTCAGTCCCCAGGCTGACGCTCTATCCACTGAGCCAAACCGGTTAGGGCTCTACTCATTCTTTAACACCCTGTGAAGTCCCTTGGGAGAGTTAATTGTTCTTTCCTCTATGATCCTATATCTACCTTCACTAAATTGTTAAAGTGATATGACTACTAGACAGCATTTAGAGGCTAGAGATTTTATGTTGCATATCACCACCACCTAGCATAGATTATCTATAATAATAAAAGCATAATATGCTAATTAGATCAGACATCCTTCTGACGACCTTCCAGATGAAGCCGGGGCTGGAAGGGAAGCCCAGGTCCCGGGGTGCCTGCTGGCGGCTGGAGTGAAGCCTGTGTCCCAGATGCGAGAGGGAAGCTGGTCCCAGCAGACAGGGGAAGGAAGGCCTACTCTTGCATGAATTTTGTGCATCGGGCCTCTAGTGTATGTCATAAGTTTCTAGTAAATGTCAAAGGAATGAATGAAGACATTGTGTAATTTTACTCATTTTTGAAAATTTGAAGACACTCTCTAGTATTGTAGGATTTACTTTTTAGTTTGTCTTCTATTTCTCTCTTTTTTTTTCTATGTCCCCTTGCTTAATTACCTTTATTGGATATTTTCTCCACCTTTGTTATGTCTTGCTTGAGGTGAGGTAAGAATAAGTCCTAGTCCATGGTTTTGTCTGGTATTGGAATACTTAGTTCCTTCAGTTTGGTTTCTAGTAACTTTCCTGATGAAGTCCAACATATTGAGATTTTTGTTCATAGGCTTGTATTAGATTGATGTCTTCAAGAGCAATCTATAGTGAATGTCTGCTTCTTAGTATGACATATACCCGGTTAAACTATAGAAAATGATGAGAACCTAGAGAGAAGAACAGTTGAACTGGTTGCTACATATGGGAGTATTTTTAAACTTTTAACTGAAATTTTTCTTTGTAATATGTATTATTTATGGGAAAGCGGTCCTCACAGGATAGATGGAAAGGAAGACCAGATCTTAACTGTACTCTTTCAGAAGAACACCAGTTGACCGTCTTTTAAGATTTATGAAACAGATTGGTACCACTCTTAAGCATATTGGTGAGACCCAGGGCAAGTATTTGCCACAAAAGGCCTAAATATTTAAAGGTTCTAAACCAGGCTAACAAATTGTCAAATATGTTCTGGTCTTTTATCTTGATACATATACCTTCATATACAATCAAAAATGAAAGATTGAAATTTGTAATTTGTGGAATTTAGAATTCAAAAGCTCACAGTTTTACATCCTCCTATTGTCCCTGGTTCTGTCTGTCACCACAGAGAGGTTTTATGTGTGTGCCTGTGGGCATCCTGCATGCATGACTGCAGTCCAAGCTCTTGTACTCCCTCCTCTAAACAACTGTTTCTCAGCCCAAGGGTGCATACGTCTGTAGCACAGTCCATTCTTAGAACAGACCTGGAATAGAGGCTGAAATTAGGTTAGAGATATTTGGGCAAGAACTGCCAGGGTCCCTGATAATTGCAGTGTCATCTAGAAGGGGCATGTATGGATACATCCTCTTGTTTCCTGGACTCCTTGCCCAGTGGTGAGGGGCATGGTCTGAGGAAGGCCAGAGTGGGACTCAGGGCACAGACCTTTTAGCCAGGATCTAAATACAGTTTTCAGTGAGAGGAATGAAGGGATGGTTCATTCAAATATCTATTCAGTAAATTGTTTCTGTGGGCTTACTTTATGACAAACTATCTGCTAGGTACTGGGGATATGATGCTGAATAAGGTATAGTCTTTACCCACTAGTCAGGGGGTTGAGCATGTAAACAAATGGCAGTGTGATATATGTGCTATGTGACGCAATTATGGACTTGATCCATGTTGGCATAAAGAGAAGTGATTATTTACATGGAGGGAAAGCTTCTTTGAGGAGGGAACATTTGTACTGGGACATGAAAGTTGAGTAGGAGCAATCAGGTGAATAAGAATCATAAACAGTGAGAGTAGGGGGAAAGACATTGTAAGCTAAGAAAGTAGCATGAAGATATAAATAAAAATGGTTTAATCAGGGAACTGTAGGGTATTTTGTATGGCCCAAGCAGAGACTGTATACTTTTTGCACTTGGGAAATGTGTTTGAAGAGGTGGGAAGTGGAGGATATCATGTAGGTAGATCCATGTTTAAAAGATTAGATTTTTGTGTGTGTATGGAAACATGTATTAATTAGTTCACATTCTAGCTGGAGAAACACAGCCAACAAGATGTGTTGTGTGTGTGTGAAAATATACACACAAGAAGGGAGAGGGGGAGAGAGAGAAGGGAGGTCGAGGAGGAATGTTAAGAAATTGGCTCATGAAGGCTTGGTTAGTCCAAAATCTCATCGGGTAGGCAGGCAGGCTGGAGACTCGGAAGAATTATATTGAGCTAAAGGTAGTTTCTTAGCAGGTCTGTACCATTAAGGCCTTCAAATGATTGGGTGAGGTCCATTCACATTATGGAGGATAATCTACTTTACCCAAAATTCATTTATTTAATTGTTAATCTTATTAAAAAAAACACATTCATAGAACATTCACCATGGTCCCGCCAAGTTATACATAAAAGTAACCATCACAACGAGTGTTTCTTAAACTGGGCCCACAGATATTCATGGGGGTCCATGAGTACTTTAGGAATGTTAGTTTTTGTGTTTTCATTTCAGTAAGTTATTTTTCAAGAGCTAATAACAAAATTCTTTTGCAGCTATAACTTATATTTGAAAGTGTTTTTCATATACTAAGACTAGTTTCTTAGGCTGCTTTCTTAGACTGGGCCCATGGACAGTTCCTCACAGATTTTTGATAATGTTCTTTCCTTAAAAGGCATCACTGCCTTACTCTAGCTTGGAAAAGAGTAATATAGGTTATGTAAATCATAGATAGAACTGAAACAAGGTGTTTGTATTTTAGAAGGATTGATGTTGGTGCTGATGAGGGTCAGAACAGAAATAACAGAATTGATGTACCGTATTTGCCGGCGTATAAGACGACTGGGCGTATAAGACGACCCCCTAACATTTCCACTCAAAATACAGAGTTTGTTATATACTCGCCGTATAAGACTACCCCCTCTTCCGCACACCTTCCACACACCAAATAAAAGGTAAAACAATATCAGATTTGATTTTAACATTTTAATTTATATTCAAATGCTTATGACATGCAGGAAAACTGTCACAAGGCTGTATGTAATCAAACATATACATAAAACAGTGCAAGTTTATTACCGGTAAACATACCGGTAATTCACTAAAGAAAACACACTCTATAGACTGGTACCGTAGATGCTTCTCAGGAACACAGGCAAGCAGCCCACAACCTAGAGGGACTGTCAATGATAGAAGTAAGATAACAAATAGAGGTAGAGAGCAAGTGCCGGGCAAGTCCCTAGCAA
>NW_006383011.1:9675729-9687136 GCF_000327345.1 Myotis davidii
GCCTGAACGGTATGTGGAATGAAGTGGGCGGGCATCGGGAGGCCACTATGGCACGGGGCAAGCACTATGGGCAGTCTATCTGAAGTGTACCTGGCGTATAAGACGACCCCCCACTTGGAGGCATATTTTTCAGGGCCAAAAAATCCTCTTATACGCCGGCAAATACGGTATTAGTGATATGAAAGAGAGATAACACTGCAGTGATGGGATGTGGTCACCAGTTTGATTTAGAGAATGAGAGGGATGAGTCTAGGGTTATTACCAAGTTTTTTACTTGGGTGGAGAGTAGATGGGCATTGCCTTTTGTAAGTTCTGAGTTTATTTTGGATTGTTTGGTGAACAGTGAGAAATATCTTTTGTGGGCAGGTGGAAACAGGTCTGGTACTCAGGGAGAAACTAGAATAGAGATAGAGATATGGGAATTAGCTTTTTAGTTTGTAACAGAAACTAAGGACATGGATGTTAGGGGAAAAATGTAGATGAGGGCCAATGACAGTTCCTAGGAAACAGCAACATTAAAAGGTTGGAGGTTTAAGGAAAGTGGAAAAATTACACAAAGCTGCTGGGAAGAATCACAAAAGGAGTCAGTTATAGATGAATACAAGTATTGTCATGCTGGGTTGATGACTTGAGACTTGGAAACCACACATTGGTAGTGGAGCCAATTAGCACGGTTTGAATAACTTATTCAGTAATGCTTAGCTTCTCAGAAACTGACAAAGATATCTTGTAGAGTTTATTCAGAATTGGGGATTGATATGTAGATATGAGGTGGGATATTCTCAGGTACATACATAATTGAAATGAACAGTGTGAGCATTAAAGTGAGGAGGAAAGTTGGAGGAAAACAGTAAGGATGAAGGGGTGAGAAGGGGTGGAATAGTTTGAGGTCAGGGGATTTTTAGAATTTGATATTTTTGGAGGTTGCAATTCTGAGTGGTGATTTAGGGCCAAGGTTAAACGGTGCTAATGGGTTGATAAAATGGAATAGAGTGAAAAAATAACTAAAGTAGAGAAGGAATTTACTTTCTTTTTGTAGCAATAATCTCTTGATTACCACTAGAGATAGAAATTAATATTTTGAATTAAAATAGAAACTGGAAAATAAATAGCTAATAAAAAAAGTTTAATAGTAATGTTAAGTGTAACTTTATTTTAGCATAATCTTAGTATTAAAATCAAACTCTGGAAATATCTCAGTAGTTTTTTAATGTGAATACTTTCCTAGTGATGGCTAGAAAAAATAATTGAACTTCACATCATTATTGACAATAACAACACAGAATCTGATTGTTTCCTTTGCCTGGGTGGTAAAGGACCAATGAAGATGGTTTAGTTTTAGGTATTGAGTCCTAGTCCAAAGTTGTGGGGATGACCCATTTTTGTTTTGTTTTGTTAAAACTGGTTTAAAAAGGTAATTCACAGTAAAATCTCAATTAATTTGAATGTTCAGAGAAAAGAGTGTTGAGTTTTCTCATAATTGACCGCTAACTTAATTTTTCCAACTCCTTGTTTAAAGTCTTTGCAAATGAACTATTTTCACTTTTGCAAATATAATATGCATATGATGATTCAGAATCTTGTAGTCTCTAATTTTATTGTTTTAAACTTAAGTATTTGTATTAAGTGTTGAGTGTATATAACTGACTAAGATGAATCATAGTAAATAGTGATTGATCCCAAGCATGTATTTGAGAACAAATCTCTAGTTACTGGCTTGTTTGTTTTTTTACCTTTCTTTCTTTAATTTGTGTGAATTTTATGTTTTCCTTTGAGGGAGGGAGAGAGGGAGAGAAAGAGGGAGAGAAAAGAGAAAAGAGAAGAGAGAAACATTGATTAGTTGCCTCCCCCAACGGCCCTGATCAGGAACTGAATCCAAACCTTTTTGGTGTATGGAACTTTTTTTTTTTTAATATAGAGAAACTGATGATGATAAAAGGATTTTCTTATCAAATTTTAAAACTTTCTGGGTATGTTTTTATGACTGTATGCATTGTTAATTAGAACAGATTACTTTGGAAAATATTTTTTAAAAGCTTTTCTTTATTTTAGATGGCTTTATTGCTTCTCAAAAATGACAGTGATACTTGTCACTGATAATTAATCAATTGTCACTGTAAATTATCTTTGGAGGCTTTATGGACTTCAGGTTAAGAATCCGTAACTCTATTGAATTGATATTATGGGAGTGAAAGCGTAAGTCTGTCACTAATCATGGAAAATACCTCATTTATATATCTGCTCAGTTTGAGATTTCTTGAATCTCTAGGACTGACTGGGTCTGGAGCAAATACTGCCGTAGAATACTGATTAAAACAAATCTCTGTGACCCTGTTGTAAGGATTAAGGACAAGGGGTGAAAGTTAACATCACAGATTAGTGATGCCTATTGGTGCTATAAACAATCTTCGTTTTAATTACTGGCCATGTGGTTGACCACCATATGAATAAAGGTTCTATTACATTATGAAGGCACTAATTAGCATAATATTAAGTATTCAGGTCTCCATAACACGAACAGGAATTGATTTGCCAAATATAGTGTTCTCAAAGTGAAGTCACGGGTTGCTGGAGGTGTGCTTGTTTTTCAGGTCAGAATTATTTTCATAATAATATTAAGATGTCACTTGCTTTTTTGGCCTGTGTTGTAAAAGCATTGATGGTGCAAAACAAATGTGGATAAAACTGCTGACACCTTAGTATCAGTTGAGGAGTGGAACCGAATTGTATGGGTAGTCACTGTATTCTTCACACAGTGTACTTGTAGTTAAAGAGAAATCCAGTTGCACTTAGAAATGTCCTCAATGAAGCAGTAAGTTATTTTATTGAGTCTTGATCATTGAGTACATATCCGTAACATTCTGTAGGACAGAACAGGAAGTATGCTTTAAACATTTCTGTTGCAGGATAAAGTGTGATGATTATCTCGAGAAAAAAACACTTGTGATTTTTTTGAGTTGCAAGCTGAGCAAGTCTATTTTGTGGAACACTATTTTTACTTGAAAGAACTAAAAAACTATAGTTATTCATATTTGAGCATTGGGCAGACATTTTCTCAAAAATGAACAAAGTGAGCCCTGGTTCATGTGGCTCAGGCGATTGGAGCACCGTTCCATACACCAAGAGGTTGTGGGTTTAATTCCTGGTCAGGGTACATACTTAGGATGCGGGTTAGATCCCCAGTCAGGGCACATAAGGGGAAGGCAACCGATCAATGTTTCTCTCACATCAATGTTTCTTTCTCCCCTCCCCCGCCCCCAAATCAATAAGCATGCCCTTGGGTGAGGGTTTAAAAAAAAATGAACAAAGTGAGCCTGTCACTTCAAGGAAAACAACTGATAGTATGTGTTATCAGTGATAAAATTTGAATTATAGAAAGCATGAGCTTAGTAGTTCTCAATATTAAAGACCTTTTGGATAAAATATTAACATGGTATGTTTTTTTTGGTATTGAATAATAAAATGCAAAATTTGGAAGATCTCTATATAACTCAATGAACCAATATTTTAAAAATGACCAATGCATAATAAGCAACCATGGATATGCAAAAGATTATTCAACTTGCCTGAGAGACCAGTGGAAAAAAACGTCATTGATAAAATTTCAGATTCCAAATTACAACCAACCTGTAAGAAAGTACCACTTTCCTGAATTTGGTAGCATCAAAGAAGAATATCAATAATTATTTGAAAAGGCTATTAAAATACTCTTTCTTTTTTTGTAAGTTTTCTTTATGTACTTTGAGCAGAATAGTGTATCATTGCACGTTGAAAGCAGAAGCAGTTTAAGAATCCAGATGTCTTCTATTAAGCCAAACATTAAAGAGATTTACTCAGTTGTAAAAGAATGTCACTTCCCGCTAAAATTGTTTGTTTTTTGGAAAAAATGGTTATCACAAAAATGTTCTTAATGTTAACATACAATGAGTTTGTTATTTTTAGATGGTTGAATACATTTTCAATGATTAATTTTTAATGTAGTAAATATATAGAGATGGAACTCACATAAAGAAAAGCTCTTTGGAGTCCTCAGTAAATTTTAAGAGTGAAAAGGGATCCTTATACTGGCAGGTTAGAAAATTGCTAGCCTGATGTTTTAAGGGCTCATGTTGGCCTGTTCTAAAATGTGAAGGGTAGCTTTACAGTCATTTTATGCAGTTCAGATAAAATCAAGGTTAAGTGTAAGTATAGTATTAGATTTTTATTCTTTTTGTGTCCATTTGCAACTTTTATATCAAAACATTAGTTCTGTTGTTAAATCAGTGAAAATCACTCCATACTGCTAGCCCAGTCTTGGGCTGACTAGGAGATGTCATAGATATTTCTTCAACCCATGAAGAGGTAACAATGTATCATAAATTATGAGAAAGTGTAAGAGGGGGACTGTGTAATGATCTCTATGTGGTAATTACATGTCACATGCAAGAATGATTGTTTAGTCATTATAAGATTTAGTTAGTAATATATGTGAAAATATCCTGTAGATATATAAGATATTAATATTAGGTTTTATTGTTGGTCATCATGCGCAGTGATTCAATTTGTGAAAAATGGGAGAAATTAAGGTAAAGAGATACTTTTAAAAAAATAACAGTTCTTCTCCCTGATTATTCTCAAGGCTAAGATAGATACCGTACTACTTAGATAACCCTAAATGGAGGTGATATTTACCCAGTTAATTATTTTTCATAAAGCAATCATTCTGGTATTGTTATTTCAATTGTTTCATGCAAATGTTACATGATTATGTGCTACCATATAAGATATCTCAAAAATTGAAAAACACTCTGTTTACAACTAGTTTTAAGTTAGAGTGGCGTGATCAAAAACATGAGCACATGTAGTTGTTAAGCACCAACACTAAACAGATGGTCCAAGAGGATACATAACAGGTTTACAGTCTGGTTTGAAGAGCATAAAGCCATTAAAACTATCAGATTTCTGTTTCTCATAGATATTAGTCAATGAATAAGTAAAGACATAATCCTTGGTTGTAGAAGGACCAAATCTTAGAATATTAGTGTTGTAGAATTGCTAACATTTCCTTCATCTATTACCCTAATTTAAAAATCACTAATAACCGTGGTGGATAATACCATTGCCTGTTTATTGAAATTAATGTGATTTGTCGTAAGTAGGTCATTTATAAATGTGAAATTGCTTGAGGCTCTCTTTTGCTGCCATGTTGCATTTAACTTCTGGCTGGACAGATTTGAGCTATATTGCTAGGCTATTTGCCTCTACAGCATTTTTTAATTTTTATCTTACAAAAGACAATGGTTGATTTGAGATTGGTAGTTTGGAAAGAGCTATGTGTAATTAAAAAGGTACTTGCTCATATATCACATGTATCATTCAGTTGCTCATCATTTATTTTAGAGAAAGACCATATAAAATATAAATTACTCTTTTTTAAGGTATGTTTTCAAAGGGAATAATCAAAACTTTATTAATTATGACAATTCTGAGTTAATGTTATTTAGTATTTTAATATTGAACATAAAGAAAAGAGAATGTTTAGAATACTTAGTAGACTACAATATCCTTTTAGAGAATTTTGGAATCATATTGTACTACATACTGTTTGTTTAATTACTATATGTACTGTGACTGTTACTGTATAAAGAAGTAACCCTTAAATTACACGAAGGAATGGAGTGCTTTTGTTCTTTACTTTTGACAGAATAAATTATTTATATTGTTTTCTTTTCTTTATTGATTAAGGTATTACATATGTGTCCTTATCCCCCCATTGCCTCCCCACCCGCCTACTCATGCCTTCACCCCCCCTGGTGACTGTGTCCATTGGTTAGGCTTATATGCATGCATACAAGTCCTTTAGTTGATCTCTCCTCCTTCCCCCCACCCTCCCCTACCTTCCCTCTGAGGTTTGACGTTCTGATCGATGCTTCTCTGTCTCTGGGTCTGTTTTTGTTCATCAGTTTATGTTGTTCATTGTATTCCACGAATGAGTGAGATCATGTGATATTTATCTTTCTCTGACTGGTTTATTTCGTTTAGCATAATGCTCTCCAGTTTTTTGTTGTTTTTTCTTGATATATTTTTTTGTACTTCCTAATCTGCTCCATTTTTTAAATTTATTTATTTTTATTGTCTAAAATTTTACATATGTCTCTTTTTTCCCCAATTGACACCCCCCGCCCCCCAGCCATTCCCTCCCTGGGCAAGCCCCCACCACCCCAGTGTCTGTGTCCATTGGTTATGCTAATATGCATGCATACAAGTCCTTTGGTTGCTCTCTAAGCCCTGCTTTCCAGTTTTATTTTCTTATGTTTATGTGCAGTCTCACACATCTTACAACTGAATTTCTAGCATTGAATCCTACGTATATATAAAATGTGCTTCAGCTAAGTAACAGATACAATTACTTATTTTTTCCCTAGAAGCAAATAAAATGACCAGGCTTCAGAAAACATAATTTTTTGTGGGTGTTTTGCCCCTCTTTTAACATACGTGTTAGCCCTGGCCAGGTAGCTCATTTGATTAGAGCATCATCTGATTCCATCTCCAGTCAGGGCACATAGAAGAATCAACCAGTGAATGCATAAATAAGGGGAACAACAAATCGATGTTTCTTTCTTTTTCTCTCTCTCCCTCTGCCTTTCTCTCTCTAAAATCTATCATTAAATAAAAATGTTTTACATGATTAAAAGGATTATTTAATACCAAAAGTTTCATAGTGAAGAACAGCAGTCCTTCCTTTTTTTAAAGCAGTTTCTTCTTTCACTTAGCCCCATATACTATGGTGATAATATGCTTACCCTAGTATTTTTTGATTTCTCCCTTTTGGATATTATCTATTAACTTCCTGATAATAATAGATGAGGTTTTAGCTTTTTTATGCCCATCTCTATTTCTTGCCTTGTTTTTCTAATGTATTTTAAGTTCATTTAAATCAGTAATCAGCATTTACATTAGTATAACTATACAGGATGGGGCAAAAGTAGGTTTATAATTGTTTATATGAAAAATAATAGTGATTAATAAATAATACAATAATAAACTCGTGTACTCACAACTATAAACCTATTTTTGTCCCCACCCTGTTATGTTTCCTGCAGAGCCAGGTGATATATCATTACATTGTTCTTTTTAAAAAAGTACTATTTTTCCTGAAGTTAGTAATTTTCTTGATTTACATAATTTTCAATAAATCTTTCCTTTAAATATGCAATTACAGGGTATCCAAAAAAATGTACACACACTTTGAAGATGATAAAGTCAGTGTTTATTAACATACAGTTCAATTTCAAAATTTACAAGAATTTATAGAAATGAATAAATTTTTTTTGGTCAATGCCCGTTTTCAAACTGATCGATGTTCTGGTCTAGGCACTGCTAATAACATGAAGCAATGGAATTTCAGACATCAAGAATCATTTCATTTGGTATTTGTGTGCCTTCAATTCATTGACTGTTGCCAGTTTTGTACTGGAAACTTTTATGTTTTATGTATCTCCATAAAAAAAAAGTCTAGTGGGACTTTAGGATAAATTTTCTTTGTTCAAAGCTTAGTCTGGCTTCACCCATTATTTCAAATCACTTAAACCTGAAGAGTGAAAATTAAGTGAGTTATCAGCTGTTAAAGTTTCCATACATTTTTTTGGGACAACCTTTATTTTTCATAGGAGTGGAGATGAGGACCTTTCAGGCAGTTTCACCTGAGGTTAGTTTCTCTCACATAAAGATCATATTCTTGGGGTGAAAGGGCTTGTTTTCCATGATCCTAACATATGTCAGTTTGACCCTAACTCACATTAGGCATGCATCAAATGAGAAACCCATACCTTGTCATTGAGAGTTTATTGCTCTCTAGGTCCATGCCTAGAGTGCTTAGCAGTTATGCTGGTATCCAAGTCAAGAGAGTTGATAGATAGACTGTGATTTGATATCCAGAGATTCTAAAGAAGTAGGAACTTTCCAGTTTGTTTGCATATTGAAATAACGTGTGAATGGTACAGTGTAGATTAGAAATTGAAACTGAGGCTCTGAGTATCAGCCTGTTCTTCCAAAGAACCCCACTATTCTATTGGATTTCCTTATGAGTATACTAGATCATAGAAATCCCCTCAAAGTCTATGTAATTATAGCAAAGATTTGTAAATACAAAGCACCACAGTTTTATAAGAGAATACAGAAAACTTTATTCTCCTACCTTGAGACCCTTGTTAAATGTGAGTTTTAGGCGCCGAAGCATTTTTCCATAAATTTTTCAACATACTTTCTCTAGCTTATCTAAAGTGTATTTTTCACTTTTCCCCAAATTCCTAAAATATTTTCATCTGATATCCTTAGTATATACTAAATAGTTTCCTCTTTTTATCCTCAAAATTGTCTTTGTTACAAGCCATCTTTCTCAAAGGCTGAAAAAAATGTGAAACGTAAACGTAAACTTTTTTTACAAAATTTTTTTTTTTAAGATTTTGAGTAAGCCAAAATTCTAAATTCTTAAAACTTGCTAATTCTTAGAAGACCTTTTGACGAAGGAGACTACAGGCTTTTGGGCAACTGAATAAATTTCAAAGTATCATATGAGCAATGTTGGACATAAAATTTTAAAAGAAACTTTAAAACTTTACTTTTAAAAAAATCACTTTAAAGAACACAAATTTTATAACAAGTGTCAGGAGCAAATATAATATTTACTTAGTAAAATTTTTAAAAGTAGCAATGAAATCACATATGTTTATTAGAATACTAAAGGCCTGGTACACAGATTCATGCACCGGGGGTCCCTTGGCCTGGCCTGCACCCTCTGGCAATCCAGGACCCCTCAGGGGATGTCGGACTGCTAGTTTTGGCCAGATCCCGCAGGCCAGGCTGAGGGACCCCACAGGTGCACTGGGCCTCTAGTATGCATATAAGATATTTGGTTAATCTCTTCCTGCCCTCCCCTCTCCCCCTTACCACTAAATTCATCAATCTGTTCCATGTTTCTATGCCTGTGCATTGAGTGTCTGCCCCTGGTGGTCGGTGTGCATCATAGCTACTGGTCAGATGGTCCCTTAGGCATATATATATCCATCCTAAAGTATAATCAAAATCATATAGTGTCATGTAATAATGGATTTGTACTTTAAATTTGTAGTTTAGTTTCTATACATTTTCAGTTATAATATTGAAATCTTTCTTAAATATTTGTTGTCAGAATTAAATACCTAGATTCATAATAAAATATTATTGTAATGAAGTTAGTGGGGAAAGGAAATAAATCTTCTTTAGTTTGATTACTGTGAAAACAATTAGGAATATGCTCAAATAATATGATTTTTGTTTTTTTGAATTATTCTATAAGAGAAAATGCTGAAAGAGTAAAAGGATAAAATTTAGGATCTTAGACAAGTTATTACTTTGAACTACCCAGAGTAATGGAAATTTCATTTGCAATCATAGACGTTCTGGAAATATCTTCCCTTTCTAGCCACCTTCCATCTTTTTATTACTATTTTCTTAACTCTGTATTTGAATCCCCTTTTGAACTTCACTTTTTTATTACATCTTCATCTGAGGATATTTTTCCCATTAATTTTTAGAGGGGGTAAAAGGGAGGGGGAGAGACAGAGAGAAAGAAACATCAATGTGAGAGAGACACATTGATTGGTTGCCTCCCACACGGGCCCTGACCAGGGCTGAGGATTGAGCCTGCAACCAAGGTACTTGTGCCCTTGATCAGAATTAACCCTCCACCCTTCAGGCCAGGGGCTGACAGCCAAACCAGCTAGGGCTATTACCTCACATTTTTTTCCTTAGTATATGTGTGAACATTTAAGTTCCACTCTTAGCAAATTTCAATTATATACAGTGTTATCAACCATTGTTATCATATTTTACATTACATCTTCAGACCTTACCTTACAATTGAAAGTTTGTACCCTTGCCCTGGCCGATTTGGCTCAGTGATAAGAGTGTCAAACCTTGGACTGAAGGGTCATGGGTTCGATTCCTGGTCAAGGGCATGTATCAGTTGCAGCAGGCAACCCATCAATGTGTCTCTCTCACATCGATGTTTCTCTCCCCCTCCCTTCCATGCTCTCTAAAAAATCAATGGAAAAAGATCCTCAGGTGAGGATTCACAAACCCTCCCTCCCTGCCTCTCTTTCTCTCTGCCTCCTTTCTATTCTCTCAAAATAAATCAATGGGAAAAATATCCTTAGGTGACACGGATTAACAATAACAACAACAACAAAAACAAAAGAAAAAATTTGTGCCCTTTTACCAACCTCTTTCTAGTCTCTTCACCCCCTTAGCCCCTGGCAGCTACTTTTCTATTTTCTGTTTTTATGACTTTTTAAAAATTCTACATGTAAATGAGAACAGAGTATTTTCCTGTCTCTGGGTAATTTCATTTAACATAATGCTGTCAAGGTCCATCCATGTTGTTGCAAATGGTAGGGTCTCTCTCTCTCTCTGTCTCTGTCTCTCTCTCTCTCTCTCTCTCTCTCTCTCAATTTCAGAGAGGAAGGGAGAGAGAGAGAGATAGAAAATCAATGATGAGAGAGAATCATTGATAGGCTGCCTTCTATATGCCCTCCCACTGGGGATCAAGCCCACACCCGGGCATATGCCCCAACCAGGAATCGAATCAGTGACCTCCTGGTTCCTGGGTTGACACCCAACCACTGAGCCCCTCCTGACTGGGCAAGATTTCCTTCTTTCTTATAGCTGAATAATATATATATGTGTGTGTGTGTGTGTGTGTGTGTGTGTGTATGTGTGTGTGTGTGTGTGTATGTGTATCATAATGCTGCTGTGTTATGATAGTTTGTATACTTAAGTTATTTCCATATCTTGGCTATTGTAAATAATGCTGCTGTGTACCTGCAGAGAACAACTTGAAATCTTGATTTCACCTCCTTTGGATATATACTCAGAAGTGGGATTGCTGGATTATATGATAGTTCTATTTTTAATTTTTTGAGGAACCTCCATAGTGATTGCACCAATTTACATTTTCACCAACAGCATACAAGGGTTCCCTCTTCTCCACACACCAACACTCGTTATCTCTTCTCTTTTGATGTAATAGCCATTGTAACAGGTATGAGGTGATATCTCATTGTAGTTTTAATTTATTATATACAGTGTTATCAACCATTGTTATCATATTTTACATTACATCTTCAGACCTTACCTTACAATTGAAAGTTTGTACCCTTGCCCTGGCCGATTTGGCTCAGTGGATAGAGCATTGGCCTGCGGACTGGTGGCTCCTGGGTTCAATTCTGGTCAAGGGCACTTGCCCGTAGGGGGGCGTGCAGGAGGCAGCTGCTCAATTATTCTCTCTCATTGCTGTTTCTAGCTCTCTCTCCCTCTCCCTTCTTCTCTAAAATCAATAACAATATATTTTTTAAAAAAAGAAAAGTAAACTCTCTCCATCGGTGGTTCC
>NW_006383011.1:9687381-9700053 GCF_000327345.1 Myotis davidii
TCTGTTTTATTTCATTTAGCATAATGCCCTCAAAGTTCATCTATTTTCTCATTAAGGACAGAATTTCTTTATTTTTTTATGCCTGAATAATGTTTCCGTGTGGTGTGTGTGTGTGTGTGTGCGTGTGTGTGTGTGTGTGCCATATTTTATTTATCCATTCATCTATTGACAGACACTTTGGTAGTTTCTATGTCTTAGCTATTTTATATACTGCTGCAATGAACATGTGGGTGTAACTATGTCTTCAAAATAGTGATTTCATTTCCTTTGGATATATACTCAGAAGTGGGATTGCTGGATTATATGATAGTTCTATTTTTAATTTTTTGAGGAACCTCCATAGTGATTGCACCAATTTACATTTTCACCAACAGCATACAAGGGTTCCCTCTTCTCCACACACCAACACTCGTTATCTCTTCTCTTTTGATGTAATAGCCATTGTAACAGGTATGAGGTGATATCTCATTGTAGTTTCAATTTGCCTGATGATTAGTGGTGTTGAGCACCTTTTCTTGTATGTTAGCCATTTGTTTATCTTCTTTGGAAAAATGTCTGTTCAGTTTCTTCGCCCATTTTAAAATTGGATTATTTGTGTTTTGCTATTGAGTTGTATGGAGTTCTTTATATATTTTGGATATTAACCCTTTATCAGATACATGATTTGCAATTTTATTTTTCATTCCATAGGTCGCCTTTTCATTTTGTTGATGGTTTCCTTAAGAACCTTTTAAGTTTGATGTTATTAAATCTTTGCTTTCATTAAATCTATAAAGATTATCCAAGATAAAAGTGTTAACCTGTGTCATCACTGCATTCTTTAATTTCCCTGGGATGTTGCCTGTTCACATATCCACTCTTCATTATCCAGTGAGAAGATAGGACATTTATTGGTTATTAGCCCATAGTTTACATTCTTGATTTAAATAGCTTTATTTTAGGTTATGGAAAAAATATATTTATTCAAGGAAATAAGAGGTTATTTATCCAAGGAAGTTGTAGAGACAAAATGAGAATGAAGGGCAACATCTGACTTGTGTTTCAAGTTTATTTTGCTATTGTCTTAGAAATATCAGATGCATTTTTATTCATTAGAAGCACAGAATATGTTTCAAAGTAATCATTTGTCGTTTTGAATCATCTCTCATAATGTAGATGAATGTACAATTTGTTTAAAGAAAAATATATGATTATTTTTAGTCATCTATAGGTTAATAATATATTTCAGTATAATTTTAGTTCAAAGTATTTTTTAAAATTTCTTTCAGTAATCCTAAATCGGAGAGTCAGAGAGTAAATAAAAAAGTCAACAATGATGCCTCACTTAGAATTCATAATCTATCCATTTTGGTGAGACAGATAAAATGTTATTATCAGGTAAGTGTTTTTTTCCCCCATCTATTATATTTTAATAACTGCTCACATACATTGTCGTGTTACTTAGGATCAATCACCTAACAATGCTTATTATATGCCAGGTACTGGTCTGTTTCCTGGAGATAGAACAATAATGACATAGTTCCTTTTATGCAATGTTAAGATACAAGTAAGCACTTCATCATTATCTAATTTCACAAATAATTATATTTTATAAATTTTTAAAACTAGTTCTCAGTTTCCTGAGATTTGTATAATGCAATATTTTGTTAGCTTGCTCTAATTATGCCTTTCAAAAGTGTACTTTTTATTGTTCTTTTTAAAACTTAAATTGGATGCATATTTCACAATTTAAATATGAGCATTCTCAAGGTTATCAATATACCTCTAAGAATTGCTATAGCTGCATTAGACAAATTTTAGTATGTTGTATTTTTTAAATGTTTATTCTGTGAATTTCCTAATTTTTGTTATGATTTCTATTTTTAGTTATGAGTTATTTAAACTATGCTTTTAGATTTCCAAAAATAATGGTATTTTTAAAGCAATTTGTTGAATTTTGGTCAAAGAATTTGGTTTGTATGATACTGACTTTTTGACATTTGTTAAAAATTACTTGACTTGGCCTAGTATGTTGTCAGATTTTATTAAAATTCCATGTGTGCTTGAAAGAGATGTGTATTCTTTAATTGTTTGGGTGCAGAGTCAGAGCAAGCTTGTTTGTTAATTGTATTGTTGAAACCTTTTGCAGCCCGATTAATTTTGTCTCTTGATCTCCCAGTTATTGAGAAAGATGACTTGAAATCTCCCAATATGATGATAGATTGGATTGGTCAGGTTTTCCTTTGTACACTTTAAAGCTATGTTATTGGGTGCAAATGAGTTTCCTCACAGTGTTTTGCAGATTTTATTCTTCTGTCTCAGGATTCTTTATTGTTCTGGAGAAGTCAGCTATCAGTCTAATTTTTTAAATGTTTTCACTCCTGGCTGCTAATTTTGTCTCTTTTGATATTGACTTTTTACTATTCTGTTACCAGATATACTTCAAATATTTCTATTAAATGTTTACTAGGCTTTCTTAACTCTATCCTCCATGTTTATTAAATTTTCTTTTAGCCCTAGCTGGTTTTGCTCAGTGATTAGAGCATTGGCCTGTGGACTAAAGGGTCCAGGTTGAATTCCAGTCAAGTGCACGTACCTCAGTT
The DNA here is from genome assembly GCF_000327345.1 of Myotis davidii. Lineage (NCBI taxonomy): Eukaryota > Metazoa > Chordata > Mammalia > Chiroptera > Vespertilionidae > Myotis > Myotis davidii. The sequence goes on from NW_006383011.1 coordinate 9,689,964, forward strand.
GCAGGTGAATCCCTGGCCCTGGTCAGGACATGTGTGGGAGGCCAATCACTGTATCATTCTCACTTCGATGCTTCTCTCTCTGTGTCTCTCCCCCTCCCTTCCACTCTCTCTAAAAATCAATGGAAATTAACAAAAAATATATTTTTTTCTTCTATATTCAATCTTGTGCTAAATTCTGAGAAGTTTTTCCAAATTATCTTTTCAGTTTGCTGATTTGCCCTGCATATTTGTCAAATCACTGTTTTACCCACTGATTAATTTTGACCCTCAATAATTATATCTTTCCTTTCTAGAAGCTCTGTGTGATCTTTTTTCATGTTCTTTTCCCCTTCATTTTGTTTATTAATTATTCTTTAATTTCTTCGTTTACTTTTTTAGAAATTTAAAATTTTCTATTTTAGATTTTATGTCTGATAATTGCAAAATCTGAAATCAGATGTGTAGGGATCTGAATCTGCCTTGTGTTTTCTTTTTTTTAAGTTTTATTGCTTAAAGTATTACAAAGGGTATTACATATGTGTCCCTTTTTGCCGAATCTGCCTTGTATTTTCTGTTTGCTATTTATCATGGTGGTTGGTGGTAGCAGTGGTGGTAATGGGGTGTGTGTGTGTTTTAATTGTGAGATCATTTTGGGAGAAATTTATCTATGGGAATACTTTTGTGTCTGGGCCAAGTATTCCTTGCTTCAGAGAAGATTTGTTGCTTTTCTTACAACCAACCCAGAACTACTTTTAATTTATTTTAAGCAGCTTTATATTATTTTAGAATCAATAGTTGTTTACTATAGAAAACTAGGAAAAATGTAAATTATGAACAGTTCCAGTGCCTTATAGAGATTACCACTATAGTGCCTGAATATATATACTTCTGGATCTCTTTTTCTGCATCTTTGTATAATGATGTACTTAAGTGTTTACATACATCTTTTTAACTGGTACTATGTTATTCCAAATCCTTAGGGAAACAGCCCTCCTCAATATCTACCAAAGGCTAAGAAAAACAGCTTTTTCCTTGCTTCCTGAGACAGGACTTAACTTTTTCTGTTTTATCTTTTAACTGAGAAATTATCTTTTTACCTTGTTTTGAACTTAGTCGTATATTTAAACATTTTTTTAATCATTCAGCATTTTTAGATTCCTTTCTAATATCTAGTACTCCTTGTTGCCAGAAATAAAAGTCTAAGCTAAATTTTTTATAAATATTTTTAAGCCCAGATGTTAATAGTGCCAAGATGATATTAATAACGATTTTCTTTTTCTTTTCTTTTTTATTTACTTATTTATTGATATGAGAGAGAGAGAGAGAGAGAAACAATGAGTTGTGATTCCACTTATTTATGCATTTATTGGTTGATTCTGTATGTGCCCTGGACTGGGAATCAAATCCGCAACCTTGGTGTATCAGGATGACATTCTAACTATTGAACTACCCGGCCAGGGCTAATTTGCTTTTTCTTGACTGTCACTCTTTTTTTTAGGCATATCTGTATGTATTTCATTAACATTTGCTGGATGACCAGTTATACCTTTTTCTTTTCTTTTTTTTTCTTTTTTTGGTAAAACCGTGCTCTCCTTTTAATTCGTGTTTCCTTCTTGGTCGCTACTTTGGTAACAAGTAGGTCCCCACCTCTCAAGAATATTGCATCTGAACAGGCTGAGCCAGCGTCAGTGTGAACACAGGCCCCAACCAGGGCTTCTGGAATAACAAGAACAGCAAAACCAGCTTCTTCTTTTTAGAAAGTCTCTGTGAGTCGGAGGGTCCAAAGCTCCACTCTCTAGAAAGAAAACCTGGGCCTCAATATAAAAATGGAAACCAAAATGTATCAGAAATGAAGCCTAGTACCCTCATATACTCAAGGTCAAGATGTTTTTTGAGAAATAAGTATCTGATTATCTGGCCTCTTGTATTAGGAATGGCCCCATTCCAGCATTTTTAAAGGAAGATGTTTTTGTTTCTATTTCATTTCCCAAACGGGTATAAAATCTACTAAAAGGGAGATAATGAATCAGAATAAATCAGCTCACAAGAGACACTCCTAGATAATGATTTTTAGTTGCTGAGAGTATTCAGCACATTATTTCAAAGTGGCAAACTTAGAGGTAATCTCAGAGGAGAATTCAAAAACAGTAGCCACAGTCACTGGTAGAGGAGTTATGTGAGATACAAACATATAACCCCATGTTTTTCAGTGTATATGTCAAGGGGCCAAACCCCCTGATCATCAAAATAAGTTATTTTGTACAATATAGTGCACAGAACAATAGAGGGGAAGACTTCCTTGGAGAGTAACTGAAAGGCATTTGTTCCCCACCGGGGCCACTAGCCATTCCCCCCAGGCACGGGCAGTTCCAGTTAATGTCTCCATTGGGCAGGATCAATCCATGCTCCTCGTATGGGTCATTGGGATCGTCAGCCACCAGCTCTGCATTGCTTGGAGTTTCATGGTCTTCTTTGGTCACAAATATAATTCGATCCTTCCCTTCCTGCCGGCAGTAGGCCATGGCTGCAGCCCAGCGCTCAGACCTTGCGGCGGTAGCGGCGGCAGCCTCTTTTTTTTAATCTAAGTTTGAATACCGGTGGACTAATTTAGGGCTAGAAGTGATTGAATATTATAACATTTTGTCAATATTGTTTCAGATATTTAAATCATAAAATATCACTGATAGTTGAAATTCTCCTTGTACCACTCTCCTATGCCCTTCCTTTAGAACCAGTTTACCAAACCATCTCTACTTGCCCCCAGGTTTCTTATTCTTAGGTAAAATGTTTCAAAGGCACTTGTGTTATATCTTCAGAAATAGATCAATCATCTTATTTACACAATTAATAGACTTACTAAAAATATTTTTTATTCTCACATGGCCTGCTTTAATATGACAGATTTCAAGTTAACAAAGTTTAATGCAGTTCTTGTCACCTGTTAAATTACCTATCTTTTGGAAAAATCAGACTCCCCGTATTAACTCCAATATTTAATAAGGTTCATCATTTTTAAAATTTTATACTTTTGTTTTACTTCCTACCCTTCCTACAAGGCACTGGGGATTGAGCCCGCAACGTAGGCATGTGCCATGACTGGGAATCGAACCAGCAACCTCTTGGTTCCTGGGTGGATACTCAACCACTGAGCCACACCAGCCAGGCTCAGGTTGATATTTTTAGTGCCCTCAGAGAAGTAACAGAAAACTTAATCTTTTATTGAGAAATACTGTTTAATAATATAACACCTAAAACTCAGATTTCCAAATAAATATTAGACCAGTTCAACTTGACACTTATTTTGTGGGTGCTTGACATATTTTAATAACTGAAGTCTACCTGATATTATAATTTAGTTATTTAATTCATTAACTTAAAGTTACAAAAGATTTAAAACCTTACATATATTTTTTTCACATTTTTTAATTTTTTTGTGTTTTTTTTTAACATTTACTTATATTTTTAAAAGCCTTTTAAGTGCAGTATAGCACGCATGCTGAGAAGTGTACAAATCATAAGTTACAGCTTGTTGAGTAATTACCTAGTCAGCATTTCCTATGTAACAACCTTTGGATATCTTTTTATAGGAGACTTTGCAGCAGTTGATCATGATGTCATTGCCAAATATCTTAATTATTGGCAAAACCCCCTTTTGTGGTAAGTGTTAACGTTAGCATAATGTGATAATAAAGTCTTTGCCTTTTGTAATACTAGAATGCTTACCCAGATCTTGCTTACTTACATCAACAGACCAAGTTTTTCATGACTCTATAGGGAAAGCTGGAGGTAATATTCCATTTTATATAGAGAAAATAAACTCATAATATTTGCAAGTTGTGGATGGGATCAGACATAAATTTTCACTAAGTCTGATGTTTTTTTCTACTACACCAAATTGATAGTTTTCTGTGATAAGTTTTAGTGTGTCATAAACAAGGATAGAAGATAATGTAGCTGTAGGCTTCAAGGAACATAACCTTAGAAGTGTTTTTGACATAATTTTTAGGTTTCTTTTTATATATCTGCTATGTACCATTGCCACAGTTGTTTGAGTCTAAGGTTTTATTGATTGATATACTGTAATTTATAAATATAAATTACTTCTGAATGGAAAGATGAGAACCAGTTTCTTAGATCATTTAAATTATTTTTTTCAAAAGTTCCTATACTTTATTAGATTTTAAAAATGTGACATATTTAGAGTTTTAATTTTTGAATAATTGAAATTAGCAACTACATAACCATTTCAACAATGGACTTCTTCTAACAGGCTGCATGTAACCCAATAAAGTTATTTTCTCCAAATCGTACCTCCACCAAAATAAAAACTAAAATCACATAGCTGTTTTTATTGAAGAAACTACCAGTTAGATGGGGGTGATATTCTGGGATATTTGGCTATACAAATAAAAAATGAAAAAATATTTTGTATGTAGAATGGAATTATTATTTTTTTTAAAATATATTTTATTGAGTTTTTACAGAGAGGAAAGGAGAGGGATAGAGAGTCAGAAACATCGATGAGAGAGAAACATCGACCAGCTGCCTCCTGCACACTCCCCACTGGGGATGTGCCCGCAACCAAGGTACATGCCCTTGACCGGAATCGAACCTGGGACCTTTCAGTCTGCAGGCCGACGCTCTATCCACTGAGCCAAACCGGTTTCGGCAGAATGGAATTATTTTTATTTCCACATGTATTTAGTAATTGCCTACCAAGTAGGGAGCAACAATATAAAGAAAATGGTCTATGCTCTTCAGGACCTTGTGTTTTGTTGAGAGCTATAGATTACTGGGAAATCATGTAAGAATTGGTACAAAATAGAGATATGTAAAAATGTTAAGACATAAAATATGGAGCTATTACTTATTCAAGTTGGCAGATTAGTGAGGCTTGGGACCATTGATGGTTAGGTCAGAGAAGACTTCACAGAGGTGTTTCATACAGCGGTGCCTAGGATTGTGATTAGTAAGTAGAGGGACAAGAGGGAAGGGAAGAAAGGCAGAGTAACAGAAGTTAAGGCAGTTTGTACGTATTTATATTGAGGGAAAGGTGATTAATGTAGCTAAGAAAGTAGGCTGTTTCATGGAGAGTAGGAGGAAATGTTTGAAAAGAAGATTATACTTTATCAAAAACCAGATTGGCCTGATGGTGAAATTCTGGTCCAAAGAATTGACTTTTTTTTGTCTGCTGAATGTTTTAAGCAAACCTCAGTTGAATTGGATAGCAAATGTGTTCTTCAGTTCTGTTACAGACCATTAATTCTGTCCAGCTCATTATATACATTATTTTTACCAGTTTTGCTGTAACTGACAAGGTTTTGATCCTCATGAACCTACACAGTATAAAGCCATTTAAATTTTACTCGTAGATGACTCATACAAGATATTTTAGAAATAAAACAATAATAGGCCTAAATACAGTGGTTCTCAACCTGTGGGTCGCGACCCCTTTGTGGTCCAATGACCCTTTCACAGGGGTCGCCTAAGACCATTGGAAAACACATATTTTCGATGGTCTTAGGAACTGAGACACTGCTCCTCTATTTGTCTCCAGGCGGGTCCGCCCACATGCAGATACGCCACATACGAGTAGCCAGCGTATTAAAGGGTCGTGGCATTAGGAAGGTTGAGAACCACTGGCCTAAAAGAAGCCTGATATGTTGGGAACCATTTTGGCTGATCTTGGGGTATGTCCCTATATCAACAGTTCTTAATTTAGTATGCTGGTGTAGTATAATCATTTATGGAAAAGTAGTGGATTTATAGTTAGCATACTTTATTGCACAGAACTTTGAAGCCTATTTTATCTATACTGTAGCTCCTCAAAATTGAGATCCTTGTCCATTTCTCCTGCTATTACCACATTGTGCACACACAGCTGTTTTTTTTAAATTTTTCATTGTACTTACATTCTTAATCTTTTAGTCAAGTTGTGAATATTACCTATAGACGTGCTTCTATCGATATAAGAAAGAGAATTGAACTAATGTAAAATGTTATACTCAGTTATTGTTTTTATTTTAGAACAAGGCACCGAAGAAGTTAAAAAGTTGCTTTTACTTTTACTGGGTTGTGCAGTTCAGGTAAGTTTGAAATTTCTTCATTTTTCATTTTGTAACTTCTTTATGCTTTTTTAGGCTCTAGTTTCTGAAAGTCTTCAGGATGGGCCATTGGTTTTCAAAGTCTGTGTTAGAGATTTTAGATTTTGAAGAAAAAGAGTTATCCTCTTACTTTATTTCAAATTTTAGTTATATTACCAGATAGTCATATGATCTAAAATCTTTAATTATTCTTTATTCTGAGGCTTCTAAGGGCCCCAAGTTTTTCAAGTTTCCTTAAAGATACCTTTAAAAACCTCTCAAAACATCCTTATGATTAATGCATGCATGTGTGTGTGCTACTGAAGAAAAGTGAGAATGGCAATATAAAGGAGACAGAAATTACGAAAAATGTTTTAGGAGTCTGGGTTATTGTTATATTGCCCTTTTAATCAATGACTAATAATAATAATAATAGCAGCTATTACCTTATATAGGTTTTCTTAAAATATCTCTTTTTCAGATAAGGGAATTGGAGTTTATGTAGGATGATATTTAAGTTATCCAAAATTAAAACACTTATGAGAGTCAAAAAGGGGTACTATTAACAATTACAGTGGCACTGCTTGTATAATCTGGGACTGCCCCAGACAAAAGTGGTTGCTCTAGATTTAGGTCATATTGTTAGTAGGCCAGAGAGTTGAGATTCAACTTCAGTCTGATGTTTCCTTTAATCAGTCAATATTTGGATGGATTATCACAACGATACTTTAAATTTTTCATTAAATTTATTGATTTTAGAGACAGGAAGAGAGACCAACCCTGAGAGAAACAGAGAGAAACATCAGTTTGTTGTTTTACTTATTTAAACAGTCATTGGTTGATTCTTTTATGTACCCTGACCAGAGATTGAACCCACAACCTTTGGTGTATCAGGACGATGCTCTAACCAACTGAGCTACCTGGCCAGGGCACAATGTAAATGTAAACTATCTCAGTTCTTTATTGAATGAAGTGTTGGTAAACCAATAATGTGGCCACTAATGATGTTTTACACACGTATGTTAGAAATAATACCCAAAAGAGTGTTGGCTTTTAGAGCTGACTGCTTGGGAGCTGTATATACAATGTATGTTATTAAAGTTTCATGCTGTATAATGTACAGGTGTTTACTTCATAATTGATCTCATATTAAATGAAATATAGTGTTTGTAGTCATTGCTGTTCTAATTTGGCCATCAGATTCTGAGTTAGAAGCAGCTCTAAATTATTTACATACAGCCTTTGTGTACTGTATTTGCTTTTAAAAATAATTCTATTGGTGAATATTATATAAATTTGGACAACATAGTGACACTATATATTTGGTTATTACTTTTGGCTACCATTTAGTTGTTATTGCTAGTTACTAAAAGTGATAGTAGCAATGGAGCAGAACCAAGGACTTTTAAAATGAACAGTGTAGAGAAAGCCTAAAATATTAAAGAAGCCATCATTATCATCATCTGTAAAGGCAACAAAAGAATATTATAAAAATCTAAGCTGCTTCCCCCTCCCTTACTATTTTCTGTAGTTAACATGATAGTATCCCAGATGCTGGAAAATGAAAAGAATGCCATGGAAATAGTGGTGCTTTTTCTTACTAAGATAAATAAAGCATTTCATAGTTACTAAACCAATTGAGTGTTTCCTAAAAAAATTTACCAAGACTTTTTTTAACTATTGATGTTCATGTCATTTTCCTTTATTACTAAAGTAAAGCAGAACTATGTAATGGGCCTGTTTTTTAAAGAACTACTTAATCGCCCTAGCTGGTTTGGCTCGGTGGATAGAGTGTTGGCCTGTGAACTGAAGTGTCCTAGGTTCGATTCTGGTCAAGGGCACATGCCTGGGTTTCGGGCCCCATCCCCAGTAGAGGGCATGCAGGAGGCAGCCAATCAATGATTCTCTCTCATCATTGATGTTTCTATCTCTCTCTCCCTCTCCTTCCTCTCTGAAATCTATAAAAATATATTTAACAAACAAAAATACTACTTAATGAAGCCATGCTAGAAATCACCAATTATCATATTAGATATGTACATTTCTACTATGTACATGCAATTAAAACGGGATTTTCTAGCAATGCTAAGTATTCTTAATTTTTCCTATTAATATATCAGCTGGTTATGATTCCCTGTACTTTAGATTCACATAATCTGGGAAGGGTTTCAGGGGTGAGCAAACTTTTTGACTCGAGGGCCACAATGGGTTCTTAAACTGACCCGGAGGGCCGGAACAAAAGCATGGATGGAGTGTTTGTGTGAACTAATATAAATTCAAAGTAAACATCATTACATAAAAGGGTACGGTCTTTTATTTCAATAGTTTTATTCATTTCAAACGGGCCGGATCCGGCCCGCGGGCCGTAGTTTGCCCATGGCTGGTTTATAAGGTAGATATTATTTAAAATAGTCATTGGAATAGGGAGGAAGAATAGTTGAGGAGATTAAGGCATAAGAGAAGGCACAGAATGGGAAAGTTGTGTAAAGAGTAATTATAAATATGCATCAGTATGATATTGTAAAGTAAGCTAGAAAATAAAGGGTATTATTTTCTTTTATTAATTTTTTAAAGGTTTTTAATTATAGTTTACATTCAATATTGTTATTTTTTAATTTTGTATTTTGTACAGCATTGTGGTTAGACAATAATAAACTTTACAAAGTATTCTCCCTGATATTTCCAATATCCGCCTGGCACCATACATAGTTATTACAATGTTATTGACTATATTCCCTATGCTGTACTTTATACTACTTTGTAACTACGTATCTGTTGTTCTCAATCCTTTTACCTTTTTCACTCAGTCCTGCAACCCTCATTTCCTCTGGCAACCATCAGTCTATTTTCTGTTTCTATGAGTCTGTTTTGTTTGTTTGTTTATATGTTCTTTAGATTCCAAATATAAGTGAAGTTATTTGGTATTTGTCTTTCTCTGTCTGACTTATTTCACTCAGCATAATACCCTCTAGGTCAGGGGTGGGAAATGTCTGGCCCGAGGGCCCTATAAGGCCAAGAAATCATTTGGTCTAGCCCTGCCAAGGGATTGGGGGTGAGTTAATTAAATGTTTGACCAAATATAGCAGGCTAGTTTTCAAGTTGATAATTTTGTATGACCCACGAATGATGTTATAAATGTCCACATAGCCCTTGGCAAAAAATAAAATTTCCCGTCTCTTCTCTAGGTCCATCCATACTTAGTAGCCATTTGTAGCTAGTGATTTCTGTGTGGACAGCACTGATATAAAACATTTGGTCTGATTATTTAACTTCCGAGTTTGAATCTTCTCTCATTCTCTTTTCCATCTTGATAATCTTTCTTTTTTCTGCCCTTCAAAATCCTATGACATTCATTCTATATTCTTTAAGAAAGCCTAACCTATTGATAAAGCATTTGCAGCATTCATAAGACTTTGTGGGTATTTTAAGTGTAAAGGAAGAATCTCATTGATTTGTGTTATGACTGTGTTAAGGGCTGAGCTCCTAAAGGTAGTGTAAATAAAGAAACAGCGGCTTTAGGGCTTAGGAAAGGAAAGAGTTTCTGTTTAGTTTAAATTGAAGGCAGACAGCAGGGCCAGCGTGGCTCAGTGGTAGAGCTTCGACCTATGAACCAGGAGGTCCAGGTTAGATTCCCGGTCAGGACACATGCCTGAGTTGCGGGCTCCATCCCCAGTAGGGGGCATGCAGTAGGCAGCCGATCCATGATTCTCTCTCATTAAAAAAAAAGAAAATTGAAGGCAGACAGATATAACAGTTGAATTAGGGGACTGTCCCTTTAGTAGGTTATAGTCTCTCACTATTTTATATGCTCATTAGCTCAGAAACTATGTTATAAGTTAACATTTTCAAAAGCATTAAATTGAAATTTTATTTTATATACTAGAGGCCCGGTGCACAAAAATTTGTGCCCTCGGGGAGGAAGGGGGGTCCCTCAGCTCGGCCTGTGCCCTCTCGCAGTCTGGGACCCCTCGGGAGATAACAACCTGCTGGCTTAGGCCTGCTCCTGGGTGGCAGAGGGCAGGCCCAAT
>NW_006383011.1:9700957-9723661 GCF_000327345.1 Myotis davidii
GGGCTCAGAGGCTGGCAGCCGCAGGCGGGGAACGTTGGTTTCCTCTGTCACTGAGGCAAGCAAGCCTCATGTTAGTTTCAAGCTTCCTGGCTGCCGGTCGCCATCTTGGCTGACTGTTAATTTGCATATCTCGCTGATTAGCCAATGAAAAGGGTAGCGGTCGTATGCCAAATACCATGTTTCTCTTCTATTAGTGTAGATGCTTGCAAATGTACTGTCCGAAGTCATTCTTAATTGTTCTTAGTAGGCCTGTCAAATATTACTTATACATAAAACTTCTTGTTTTTAAACAAATTTTTGTTTTATATCCCAAATTTTGGCTTCCTTCTCTAGTCACAGCTAGGGATTGCATGTTCCTGGTCATTTAATTTTAAATATTATATGTCATCCTAATAATTTTGTTTTTACACAATAATAGAGCTTTCTACATTATGGAAATATGTTTAAGTTAAATTGTATGGCAATAGAAATAGGATAGTATGATTTGATATAATAAATATATAAATATAAATCAGAATTTTGCTAAGTTTCTTAATGATCAAAGAGTTGATTTTCTTTTTGTGAGTATATAGTCTTCACTAGTGTTCAGTAATTGGCCTAGGAGATGTCAGTGGGCTAGACAAGGCAGTGCTGGTTATTTTGTATGCACTTCTCATTTGGTAGCTGGAGGAATACAGTTACGCTGGCAGTTGGAGTGCAGTATAAGAGATGTAGAGGGGAGGCAGAGATTAAGATGCATGTTAAACTGCTGTTTAATACTGTTTAGAAAGAAAAAGTTTAAGTTTGCATTTTAATATCTTTAATTTATATAATGTCTTTAAAATGTTACACAAATGCTGCCTTTATTCCGCTTGACACTTGTGTACTTGTATATACATTCTTAAATTTTGCCCCTAGTCACTTTGTTATAAATAAGTCAAATATTTATTGTATTACCTTATAAATGTTGAACGGGTACACAAAAGTAGGTTTCTTAGGCTGATAGGCTGAAGATGTGAGAATGAATTGGAAGCTTGAGGTAAAAATTGCTTACAGTTTTTCCCCAAGAAGAAAGGCTGTGTTGTTTGAGGATAGCCAAAGACTGACTGAGCATTTTGGCTGTATTCCGAATTCTGCCACTGACTCACTGTGGTTTTTGGCAAGTAACTTACCCTCCCTGAAACAAGTTCTTGATTCTTTACTTCTCTGTTTGTAAAGTTAGCATAATAATATTGTACTGACCTCAGATGGGTTGTGTAATGGTTTCCCACTTTAGAACTTTGAGGAATAAAAATAGTATGGATTTTCAGTGCCTTGCCTTTTAAATGAATACTTCTAAATTGTTATCTCTTTATTAGGTAAGCATATTAAAGAGACCATTTAAATGCAAAACAAAACAAAACCCTCATTGTACTGTTCAAAACATAGCCAAGAGTTTTACCCTGATGAGTTTTCAGTTTTACAACATATTAAGTACTATACCCTATAAAATATAAATGATCATTTTATTCATTTCTTTTAGTGTCAGAAGAAAGAAGAATTTATTGAAAGAATTCAAGGTTTAGATTTTGATACAAAAGCAGCAGTTGCAGCACATATTCAAGAGGTAATAACCTGTGTACAGTTTTTATGAAGCTCTGGTGTGTTCATATATCTCCCAAAATCATAGGATAAGCAAGAGCAAATCCAGGTCAAATATAGATGAACCCTGCTTTTAGACAAATTGCCATCTTCTCTTTAGAGACAGTTTCTTAAATGAATCAGTCATCTTATATGTGGTATAGTGCTAATCATAAATGTACTATTGTGTTTATACAGAGAGACATAGACAAAAATGTTACTTGAGGAATGAAGTATATGTCTTTTTTATATAGCACAGAATAAATAGTATAGTAAATGGAAGCAGCAGAAAGTGGATCATTGCATGTAATTCAAAACTGAAGTAAGGTAAGATGATAACTGTAGTATTTTGTCATTCAGTGGTTTTTCTTTGTATGAATGGACACAGCATAATTTTTATTGAAGATATTTGAATTATAAACGGTGATTTGTAATAATTTTATAAAAACTTAAATCTAGTACATATTGTGCAATGTCAAGTAATTGAAGTTACATATTTATTAATGCTTTTAAAAGCTGCTGTTTCTGCATTTATCTAGAATTGGTCCTTTAATCATGTATACTTTACAAGACTTTTTAGAATTAGAGCATGCTAAATTTTGCATGCTGGTTAGAAAGAGAACTAAGGGAAATGAGAGAATTTTTAAATAGTGAAAATTGGTAGTGTTTAAAATATTATGTATTTATTTAAATAACTTTGTGTTCCCATCATCTTTTCTCTTATTTAACATTCAGAGATACCTCCCTTCTTGTCAGTAATATTATTATCAACAGTATGTATGCATAGTAAAACTCTATAAACCATAGTTTATTGGTAGTTTCCCCTTATATGTATTTGTTTATGCTAGCTCTGTGGCTTGTATCTTATTTTGGATAAATGCTAATTGTTGCAAGTCACTAAATTTGCCACCATTCTTGAAAATGTTATTTTTGCTGCTTATTGCGAAAGCTAAAGCAAAATATCAGAATCATGGTGAGAAAAGAAAAGCAAGAACGAAGTATTTTACTTATGTAACTTTCATTTTTTTTTAAATCTTTATACTGGGAGTCCTTTTCTCCTTAGGTTTTGTAATGGTGTCATCTTCAGAATCTATAATGAATTAGCTTTTCAAGTATAAAAATACAAGAACATATATCCTATATGATTAAAAAACTTTTACTTTTAAAGTACAGTACATTTAGTATTATCTAATAAAAAGTTAAATTGATGTAGTTAAAGCAGTTGTCAGACATCAATATTACCTTCCTTTAAGAATGCTTTGAATGAAATATCGTTTTAAAAAAATATTTTTATTGATTTTTTAAAGAGAAGGTAGAGGGATAAAGAGTTAGAAACATCGATGTGAGAGAAACATCGATCAGCTGCCTCCTGCACACCCCCTACTGGGGAAATGCCCACAACCAAGGTATATGCCCTTGACCGGAATCGAACCGGGGACTCTTCAGTCTGCAGGCCAATGCTCTATCCACTGAGCCAAATCGGTTAGGGCTGAATGAAATATCTTATTTTTTTAATTGGAAAAGAAATAGAAATTTATTTAAAAATTTATATTTAAAAAATGTTTTTAAAAATTTTTAGTAGTAGCTTTTTCATCATTCATTACTTTTAAATGCTTTTTAAAACATCATATTTGCTTTTTATATTTTTATTATATGGGACATAATATTTGAGCTAATATTTTGCTAAAATGAAATAGATTTTAAGTATTAGCCATTTTAAAAGTTATGTATTTTGGTTGTTTTTCTAAAGGTAACCCATAATCAGGAAAATGTGTTTGATTTGCAATGGATGGAAGTGACTGATATGTCTCAGGAGGAAATAGAACCACTCTTGAAAAATATGGTGTTGCATCTAAAAAGACTTATAGATGAGAGAGATGAACATTCAGAGGTTTGTAAATTTCTTTCAGTATATTACCAAAGTTTGATTTCCAAAAAAAGAGAAAAAATAGCATTTAGAAACACTTCAGAATTGATACTTTCTTTATTAAAATACGGTATGCTTTTTTTGTGTGTGTGCGTGCACAACATAGGAACCAGAAAGGACATACGGGCCCCAGATTAGACAAATTTAAACAGTAAACTAGTAAACAGATTACAATTAGGGTTTCTTTCTTCCTTTCCTTTTAAATTATTATTCTGATTTTTTTCCTATATGTTTTCTTAAGTCATCCCCATAGCTCGGAAACAGTACAAAAGTGTGAAACTGAAAATATCGTTGATGTAAGTGGAAAAATCATTGCCTTGAAGCATAAGAATTTACTTAAGGATAATTTTTAGTTTTATTACCATGTGAGGTTGGAAAAAGGAGTGTTTTAATAAAAGGAGAATAACAGGTGCTCTGTATAAAATGTCCCACAAAAGTTCTCAAATTTTTGTAGTCAGTATAATGAGGTGTGATTTAAAAAAAAGAGAATTATTATAAACTTGTTTAAGACAGTACTTTGCTTTTTAAAAAGTGGAAAAATTGCTCCAGAATTTTTTGCCTGCGCTCTCTGAAAACAGCTTGTAATTTTTAGAGGAGTCTAGACTTCAATGCATGTGGTGGTGAGTAATATTTTCTGAGTATCAGACCAAAGTACTTGGCCAGTCAGGAGAATGTATAGCTTTGATCATTTGTTCCATTTACATGGAGACAGTTTTGAGCTGATTTATACAGCATTTGATTACTCTTGGGACAAATAAAAGACTATACAGAAGAAATTCCTCAAGATTTATTTTTATGAACAAAACTTTTATGTCTCTCTAGAGTATATTCAGTTCTGATGAGAATTTTTGGTTTTTCTTCAGTCATTGAAAAAGACAATATAGGAAATAAATATTTTAGAGCAATAATTAAAATTTTTTAAAAAGCTAATACAGTGAGACCAAAGAAATAAAAGAGTAAATTGAAAAAATCTCTAGTATATATCAAACTTATCCTGAATTTTGTTTCATTTTCAATCTGATTTTTGAACCATATGCTGTATCTTTTTTTATATTAGTATCTTTTCATCACTTTATTCATTTCTAGACCATCCCTTTGTATTTCAAGATATTAAAGATATTTTGTTAAGGTGTCCTCCAACTTCTGAGAAATTACTTCTAAAAATCTATACTTTGGCCCGGCTAGTGTCGCTCAATGGTTGAGTATCAACCTATGAACCAGGAGGTTGCGGATTGATTCCCAGTCAGGGCACATGCCTGGGCTCAATCCCTGGTAAGGGGCATGCAGGAGGCAGCCAGTCAGTGACTCTCATCATTCATGTTTCTCTCTCACCTTCTTCCTTCCTCTCTCTGAAATTAAATTTTTTTTAAAAATCTATACTTTGGTTTCATATGACTGATAAATTTAATCTCACACGAACTGATTAATATGGTATGAAGCAGTACATTATTTTGGAAAAATGTGAACAAAATACTTGTCATTACATTGTCTGTGTTAAAACTAAAAGGAATAATAAACACTATAGATTATTTGAAAAGCCTTTTTAAAACTTGCCTGATTAAGCATTTTTGTTGAATTTGTTTTTCTAACAAGGAAAAAAAGAATCAGTCTTATTCTCCTGTCTATAGTATTCAGGAAACAAGTTGCTATGTGATTTAATCCCAGTTCAGTTCTCTTGGGGGAGCGGGGAAAGGGAGAATTTTAATTTGGGTCATCAGGACTAATTAGAAAAGATAATTTTGAAAGTTATAAATACCAAAAGATAATATTGAAAGTTATAAATACCAAAAAGAGACATGTACCTAAACACTATAGGAATTTAAAGAAAGAAGATATTACTTGGATCTGCTCGTGGAATGTCTAGGATTGTAAGGATCAGAGAAGACTTATTTAATTAAAGTTATGCTTTAATGACATTTCCTGTCAGATTTTTGGGAAAATGTCCAGAGGCCTTTAGCCCAAGAAACTACCGTCATAAGAGAAAAGTCAAAGTGTTTACATAGTCTTCAATGGAAAATACCTCTAGATGCTCTTAATTCTTAGTAACAAGTTTCTTTCTTTCCTTTTTAAAAATATTTTTTCGGCCCATAGTTCTCTTGTGCTCTGTGCATTGGCATCTGGAAGCTCTTGATATCTCCATATCACCGTTTTTTTTAGTTCAATTGTAGTATGTGTCTCCAGTATTTTTCTTGAGTTCTCCATTTTATCAATTACTCAGTTAGAATATGTTTGAGCAGCTCATTACTATGCTGGATATGATCAGAGATATAAAGGAGGTATAAGAAAGATTATTTGGTTTACTGGAAAAAAATACATTGCAAATGAAAAATAAAAGGTAACAAGTTCTAATTTATTTGTGCATGAAACAAATATTTATTAAACACGGTGTACAAGTTAGAGTCAGGAGATGTTAGGAGACAAAATTACAGATAATTGAGACAGAAAGAAAATTAACCAATAAAAATTGACTCAGTGAAAATTGAGCCTGGGCTACTATGGAGATTAATGACGCTATGCACAGTGACAGGGAAGTTGGGCTAGACACACTGGATGAGTGGATAAGATGAATTATTGTCAATGAACATATAAACTATTTTTCAAAAAATACCATTGAAGAGAAATAGAAGAGTAGTAAGAGAGAAATGTGATCTTTTTTTCCTATATAGAAGAGACTTGTATGTATACCTTTGAAGAACAAAGAAAAAAGCCAATTGAAAATGTTATAGAAATAAGGACCATGTGTAGGGAGCAAGAGATATGTAAAAATGGAAGCTTTAATCTCAAGTGGTTTTGTTTCTTAGACAAGTTGGAGGAGAGGTCATTTGTTGGAAGTAATGATAGCTGTTTGCAGTTGAAGGTGTAAGTAAAGAAAGAGGATTATATTTATAATAGCCATTATGGGGAAATTTGCCAGGAAATCAGAGAGATTTTCCATAAAAGGATGGATGGACATTGGAAAGAGCTTAATTGAAAATAGACCTGTAGTTGGGCTATGTATTTGTTGTTGTTTTTCTCTTGAGTTCTTGATTACCTTGGAGCAGAAATGGGGAGAAAAAATGATGATAGGTAAGGAAAATAACATAGTGTTAGAGTCAGATTTGAAATTGAATTCCTTTTATATATATTATTAGATGTGTGACTTTGGTTATTTAATCTAAAATAGACATAATACTTATCTTACAAATTATAGTATTGGATGAGATCTTGTTGGAAAATCTCTAGTTAGAAGTTCTGTAAATATTTCCCTTTTTCCCCCTCAAAAGAGTGAGCCATAGGCAAAGATGGCATGGTAGTGTTAAATTAGAAAGTAAGGGTGACATTTACGGACCTAATTGTAGCTCCAGGCTGATTAAGAACCCTAGAGTAGGCAGGAAAAATTTGTTGGACTGGATAAAAGGGGGGAGTTGAATGATTAAAGGTTCAGGCATAGGTATGGTGATATGGGAGTAATGATAGTTAAGGAATCATGGCATAAAAGAGGAATGGTGCCTTCACTGTAGAAGCCTGTATGTACCAAATAGGGAATGGATGAGGAGTTGTAGAGAGAAAAGAACTTGGGAAGTCACATTCTGTGGTTTATGAATAGACAAACTAGAATCTGTGAAAGCGATTGTTGGATAGACCTTCATTCAGGTGCAGAAATATATCTCAATGATAAGGAAATGAATTCCGTGTGTGGTTTAAAAAAATAAAGGAAGAGGAAAAATAATGATTTAGTGAGAGTGGTGTAAGACTTGGTAATGAGAAACTAAGTGAGGATGGTGATCTCATGGTCCTGAGATGGTAATCCCACCCATTCTGTCTGATATAGGACAGTTGAAGTTTCCATAGAAGACAAATTCTGTTTGTCAAAGAAGTTTGAAAAAAAAGCTGAGAAATTGGTAGAATAAGAAAATTTTTCAATAAAAGGAAAATTAGGGGAATGGATGAACATGATTGAGTGAGGTACATGTAGATTAGAAAGCCCTTAAAGTCCAGATTTAGGATAACCAGGAGATTTGTGTTTTATAGAGGGGTTCTAGAAAAAGTGATTAGGGAAGGAAGCATTGAGATGGGAAGCAGATTGGAACTATTGTAAGAGAGAGTATAAAATATAGAGTTGAGACTGGCTTGGAGTCTTGCCATTGCTACTAGCTAATTGTGTGATTATGAACAAGTCAATTTCTGTGCCTCAGTTACTTTGCAGAATTAAGAGACTGAATGAGACATCTGCGATTCTGGTAGTTCGCTCTGAGATACCTGTTTACAATTCTAGAGCATTGTCCAATTCTGTAATGATGGCAAGATTATATTTCTGCACTATCTACACTAATAAAAGAGAAACATGCAAATTGGTGTCACTCCGCTATGCCACCAGCCAATCAGATGAGCATGCAAATTAACGCAATAAAGATGGCAGTTAATTTGCATACGCAGGCAGGGAGTGAAGACTGAAGACAACATAGAAGGAAGCCAAGTGCTGCAGAAGGGAGTGAAGCTGCGGAAAAGTAAGCAGGGCGGGAGGGAAGCAAGCAGGGCGGCGGAGGCGGGAGCGAAGCCTGCCTCGGTGGGTTTCGCTCCCTTCTCTGCTTCGTTCCGGCCACAGGAAGCCCTATTCTTGCAGGAATCTTCCTGCAACGGGCCTCTAGTCCAATATAATAATCATTAGCTACATATGGCTGTTGTGCTCTTGAAATGTGCCTAGTGTGACTATTGAACTGTATTTTTAATTTTTTAAATTTGTACTTCAATAGCCACTTGTGCTGCTGACTACCATATTTGATAGCACAGTTGTAGATATTATCATTCTTGGGTTAATTTCTTTCCTATGTCAAGTCTTTTATGCCTTTCTGGCAGTTGCCATCAGGTCTAATTATTTTACTATAATTGATTTCTTTTGTTAAACTAAAAATGGAAAAGAGTATTGTCGTCTTCTACTATTATCTTCTACTATTACTAATAGCTTGTCCATGACCCATTGATTCAAACTTTTAATAATGACAACTAAATATGACAGAGTTGAGTTTTTTTTATCAATGAATTGTTTTGATATTATAGTATAATACTTAGAGACAGTGAATAGTGTTCATGTATTTAGGTCTTTGATATGTAAAATACTAAAAGTGAGTCTGTGTTCATTTCCACATTTCCTTAGACCATCATAGAACTCTCTGAAGAACGGGATGGTCTTCATTTTCTACCCCATGCGTCTTCATCTGCACAGTCACCCTGTGGTTCTCCAGGCATGAAGCGGACAGAAAGTCGACAACATCTGTCAGTGGAACTGGCAGATGCTAAGGCCAAGATAAGAAGGCTGAGGCAGGAATTGTAAGTTGCCAATTTTCAAGATTCATTGAATTTATATGGTTGAAAGGTGACCTAAACAATATTTGTAGGTTTATGGCATATAGATAGTAGTTCTTAATTGCTGGCCTGAGTCACAATTTTTACTAGTTTTTGTCAAAATGAGAAAAATGAGACCAGCATTAGGTTTTTTTAATGCTAAATCTTAAAAATTTAAAGGATGCCCTTGATTCTGGATTTATGCCCTACTTACCTAGTGTTAAAATGCCCTTTCTTTTATAAAATAATGTTCTTCCTTGGCAGATTGGGATCTCCTTATATTTTTATTTTTACATGCTTTAAGTACAAAACATTGACAACCACTGATACAGATCAATAAGTTTAGCTCTTTTAAAATTAATGTTGTAGCCCTGGCCTGTGTGGTTCAATTAGTTGGAGCATCATCCTGTGCACTGAAAGGTGGTGGGTTCAATTCCAGTCAGGCAGGACACATACCCAACTTGTGGATTCCATTCCTGGTGGGGCATGTTAGGGAGGTGGCCAATCAATCTCTCTCTCTTCTCTCTCTCTCTCTCTCTCTCTCTCTCTCTCTCTCTCTCCCCCCACCCTCTTAAAATGAATAAAATATACATATAAAAATAAAATTAATGTTATAAAAGACTGAATTGTTGACATACAGTTTTACAAATAATTTTGTGTGTGTATCTTCTGCATTGAGTAATTGAAAAGTGAGTCTGTGTTCATTTCCACATTTCCTTAGACCATCATAGAAATGACTGACTCATGTACTTAGCAGTGGTAAATATTCAGATTGGTTGGTGCTGGTGAAATTATCTTTCAAAGAACATTACAGAAAAGTCAGTATGTGTCACATAGGTATTCCTTGGTGAATCACATGTAAAGACATGACCAATCCCTGCTGGGGATTTTTTATTTTGCACTTAAAAAAGAACAAAGGATTTTTGTATTTGGACTTTTTCTTTTTGTTGTTTTCTTCCCTGGAATTTGGGCTTTAGAGTATAGATTTAAATTTAAAGCCACAATATAGCGATTAAATTTATTTACTGATTGTTTAAAGCAGTTGGTTTAAGAAAGTAATTAAATATGCAAGGTAGAAAAAAAACACAGTTTATAGAAAAATGTGAAAAAAAATAAATACAGCCTACATTGTGGATGTCTGCATTATTATGTATCTATTGCAGTGAACACGCCCAGGATATTCTATAAACAGCTGCACCAGGAAAATTAGGGAAGCGATTGCTGTTATTAGTTTGACTGGCAGTTAATGGATAGCCTAAACAGTGAACACTAGTTTGTTCCATATAATTTAGTACCATCTTCTCCAGTCTTTAGATAAAGCATGCAATTAGAACTGCAATGCTGGCTGTGAATTCATTTAACATTTTGCACTATATTAGAATTTGATTTTTAAATAAAATTTACTTGCCATGGAGTTATTAAAATGCCAAACATCTCAAAAGGGATTGATAAGATTTGGTCTTTCATATGCTGATTAGAAAATGTAAAAATTTTTTATTAGTAAATAAATATGCTGTATATAGCAAGTATTCCTAGAAACTAGCATCTCATCAGATACTATCTAATATCTTTGTTGTCCTTAAAAATGTGTTCCTTGGTGGATTTCTTCTATTAAAATTTATTTTACATTTTTTTGCTGGGACAGATCTTTACTAAAGTGATGAAGTATGAAAATCAGGATGGATAAAAATAGTTCAGATTGCCTTAGACCTAATGGAAATAAATAATTGTAATGAGAACATGCACATTAACTAATAACATACTTATGGGTGGTACATTATAAAATAATTGCTTTTTACTTATTAACATATAGAGTAAAAGTATTATTTGCATTTTGGCTGGAAGTAATTTCCTTAAAAATTACATTTTTTTGCAGTAGTTAACACTATCAAAAGCTTTCTTTAATAATTTTTCTACCTTCATGAATCCCATGTTTTCAGAGATTTTGTGTCACACAAATTATTCTTTTTAATTGAGATATAATTTATATATCAGAAAATTTCTTTTAAAGTATACAATTCAATAATTTTTAGTATATTCATAGAGTTGCACAACTCTCACACATTGATTGCAAGACATTTTTGTCACCCCAAAGAGAAAGGCCATACCCATTAGCAGTCAGTCCCAGTACCTCTTTGCCCTTGACAACTCTTGGCAAACACTAATATATTTTCTATTTCCATGGTTTTGCCTATTCTGGAAACTTCATATAAATGGATTGTACATTATATGGTATTTCGTGACTTCTTCACTAGTACAATGTTGTCAAGGTTGATCCATGTTGTAGAATGTATCAGTATTTCATACTTTTTATGATTAAATACCATTAGATGGATATATACCATGCTTGGTTACTTATCAGTTGATGGGCATTTGACTTGTTTACATTTTTGGCTATTATGAATAATGCTCCTATGAACATTCATGTGCACATTTTTGTGTGGACATGATGTTTTCAATTCTCTAGGGTATACACTGAGAAGTGGAAATGCTAGGTCATATGGTAGTTCTATATTTAACATTTTGAGGAACTGTTAAACTATTTGGCTGCACCATTTTGTATTCCTACCAGCAATTTCTCCATATCCTCACCTATACTCATTTGACACCTTTTGATTATAGCTATCCTAGTGGGTATGAAGTGATATCTCATTGCGGGTTTGAGTTGCATTTCCCTGATGACTAATGATGGTGAGCATCTTTTTCTGTACTAATTGGCCATTTGTATATCTTCTTGGAGAAATGTCTATTTAGATACTTTTCTCACTTTTAAATTGAATTATGAGATAAACTTTTAAAAAATATATTTTTATTGATTTGTTATGAGATAAACTTTTAAAAAAATATATTTTTATTGATTTCAGAGAGAGGAAGGGAGAGGGAGAGAGAGAGAAACATGAATGATGAGAGAGAATCATTGATTGGCTGCCTTCTGCATGCCCCCAGCTGGGGATCGAGCCCATAACCCGGGCATGTGCCCTTATTCAGAATTGAACCTGGGATCCTTCAGTCCACAAACCGACGCTCTGTCCATTAAGCCAGACTAGACCAGCTAGGGCCAAGCTCATGAGCTTTTGATACATTCTGCCTGAGTGTCACTCCTGGCTCAACACTTCTTAACTGAGTCACTCTGACCAAGTTAACCTCTTTTTAAAAAAAATATATTTTATTGATTTTTTTATAGAGAGGAAAGGAGAGGGATAGAGAGTTAGAAACATCGATCAACTGCCTCCTGCACACTCCCTACTGGGGATGTGCCCGCAACCAAGGTACATGCCCTTGACCGGAATCGAACCCGGGACCCTTCAGCCCGCAGGCCGACGCTCTATCCACTGAGCTAACCCGGTTAGGGCTGACCAAGTTAACCTCTTTAAGGCTGCTTGGTTTCGTAGCCTAATAACTAGGAATACTTCTGCCTATTGTCAGATTGTTATGTGATGTAAATATGTAAAGTGAACAGTGTCTAGTATTACTAGTAAGTGCTCACTAAATGTGAGCTGCTATCAGTGCTATTATTTCTTAGAAGGCTCTTGTAAGGATTAAGTTCTTAGCAAAGTGTGAAGTGCTTAGCGAAAATGCCTAGCACAGGTAATGAGAGCTTGACAATTGTTAGCCAAAAGATAGGCCCAAAACATGAAATCAGCAAAAGAGTCGGTAAAGTAGAAAAACCTGAGTGTGAAGTCATAGAAGCCAGTGGACAGATTGTCAGGAACAATGGAGTTAATGCTATGCTACTAAATTTTTCAGAGAGATCTGAAAATAATCCACTGGATTTGGGAATAAAGATGTAATTGACTCTATGAAAACCAGTGTTAGTGGGGATGTGTGGATGGAAAACCTT
This sequence comes from Myotis davidii, assembly GCF_000327345.1. Classification (NCBI taxonomy): domain Eukaryota; kingdom Metazoa; phylum Chordata; class Mammalia; order Chiroptera; family Vespertilionidae; genus Myotis; species Myotis davidii. The sequence goes on from NW_006383011.1 coordinate 9,713,647, forward strand.
ATTGCTATAAATATAGTGGTCAAATGGGTGCACAAACATTTGAACTCCTGGATAACTGTTTTGGAAAATTTATTTAAATTTGTACCTCACACACACCAAAGTGAATTCCACATGGATTAAAGCAGCGGTCACCAACCTTGCAGACCTCACGGACCACCGGTTGGCGATCACTGGATTAAAGAGCTAAATGTAAAAAATGAGATAATGCTAAAAGAATCAGAAAGTAATATGCAGATGAATATATATTTGTTCTCTAGGTAGGGAAGAACTGTATACAAAAGCAAAAAAAAGTATTTGTAAAAGGTGGTTGCTCTATTTGTATAAAAATATAAATATGTAAACATCCAGAAAAAAATAAAATTAAAAGCATTTGACAATATTTCTCAGAAAGCAAAACAGAATTTTTATATGACCCTGCAGTTCTACTCCTAGATACTGTATATCCCCCCAAAATTTAAAACAGGAACTCAAACAGATACTTTTATGCCATTGTTCATTGCAGTATTATTCCCAAAAGCCAAAAGGTAGAAACAACCTCAGTGTCCATGAACTGATGGATGGATAAACAAAATGTGCTATAGGCATGTGATGGACTGTTATTCGGCCAGAAAAAGGGATGAAATTTTGATAACTGCTACAACATGGATGAGCCCTGAAAACAATTCGCTAAGTGAGAAATCAGATACAAAAGGACAAATATTTTATGATTCCACTTAAATGAAATATCTTTAATAGACAAATTCAGAGAAACAGAAAGTAGATTAGAGGTAGAGGCTGTGGGGGTCTGGGGGAATTGGAGAGTTATTGCCTAATGGGCACAGAGTTTCTGTTTGGGGTAATAAAAGAGTTTGGAAATAGATAGTCATGGTCGTTTAACAACATTTTAAATGTAATTAATGCCACTGAATTGTACATTTAAAAATGGTTAAAATTGTACACTTAAAAATGGTACACTTAAAATTGCAGTTTTATGTCATATATGTCTGTATATATATGTATATATATTACTATAATAATAAATAGAATTTGTTTATACTTTTTGAAAAAAATTGATAATCTTAATCTATAAAGAAATATTTGTAAGAAATCTTATAAATTGCAAAAGTGTAATAGCTTTTTATCATTTTAATGCCACAAACGTAAGAAAACAAATTTAGCCTTTCCTAGTGTTCAAATAAATGTAAATTAGAACAGTGACAGCATTTTTCAGTTGTTAAATTGTTTCACATATAGGCACTTTTATCCTCTGTTGTTGCCTTATAAATTGATATTGACTTTTCTGGAGGGCAGTTTGACAAAATTATATCAAGTACCTTTAAACCTATAATTTAGTTTTAGAAATCTGTCCTGTATAATGTACAGTGAGTGGCCAGATTATTATGACTCTCCAGATTGTTATGACCACCCTATCAGTACTTCATTGACACTTCTAAAAATACTGAATATTGAAAACTTCCTAAGCAAATACTCTCAAGGTTTTATTATTATTATTATTATTATTATTTGCATAACTAATTCACTTCATTATACTGATGGGATGGCCATAATAATCTGGCCACTCAGTGTATAATGTATAATGAGTTCATTTACCAAAACATTATTTATTACTATAAAGAATAAAATCCACTTAAGTAAATTAATTATGGTTCCTCTGTCAAAGGGACTATTTCTCCATTAAAAATTATAGTTTTGAGTATACCTGAAACCTGTATAATTTTATTAACCAATGTCACCCCAATAAGTTCAATTTAAAAAACATTAAAAACATAAATTGGATGTGCTAAAAAATTATGGTTTTTAAAAACTGTATGGGTGTGAGAGATGTCAACAGCAGATTATTTTCTACAATGAACAGTTATCTTTTTTACTAGAAAACTAGAAAGTTGAAAAGTAGAAATAATGGAAACTTGATTTTGAGGAGGTTGGCTCTGAAGGGCAGATAGAAAACTGAGAAAGTAAAGCAGTGTAAAGAGAAAAAATTTAGAGAAATTTGAGGATGTTTTTAGGCTTCAGGAAAGAAACCAAGAGAATTGTAAAGATTTAGGTATCCGTGTGGCAGGGTATAATTTCCTTTAGGCCATTGTGAATGTTGAAAATAGTTTGGAGTCCTTTATAAGTCTCAAACCCAGATAGTATTGCATTGCATAAAAATTTGTTCAGCGTATTTGGTTTTGACTGTGCAGAGAGGGAGAAAGAGAAAGAAGAATGGGAATGGGAGATGTCAGGAAAGATGGAGAGAAACTACCTTATTAACTATGGGGATGCTAATCATTGAGGTTTAGGGGGAGTTTTATTGATGACATCTAATCATATAAATTCCTAAAATCTATTTCCTGTCTTTTCCCCCTGGGTTGGAGTCATGGCTAATACTATGTTCAACTAGACATTTAGTAATAATAATTTGTATTCATGAAGGTATCAATAGTTTTTTAAAGCAGTAAGCTTACTTTTTAATAAATGTTTTTTGCACTTAAGGGAGGAAAAGACCGAACAGTTGCTGGACTGCAAACAAGAACTTGAGCAAATGGAAATAGAACTAAAAAGGCTGCAGCAAGAGGTTTGTACCTGTAACTTTTATTACATAGGACCACTAAGTAATTGGAAATTGGAAATTGATTTTTCTCCTTATAATTTATAACGTTTACCTTAATACTTTCTGAGGTTACTGAGATTTCAAGAGATCTCATTACTTTTTCAGTGTTTTTCTCTTCAAAAATGCCAGAGCCAAAACTAGAAATCATAGGCTGTGGGCTTTTTTTTTTTTCCCCCTGTATCAGTGCTGTTTAAACTTTGCTAAGATTCAAAGGAGCCTCAGGATTAGGGCAGTTCCAAGTTTCTCTTTTTTATGTAACTGGCTTCTGTGGGCTTGGAAGCTGAAACAACTACACTATAAATTGTGGCTGCTAATGTATATCTCCCTAGGTCTCCACTCTCTAATGGTGCTTTATGTTATATAAGACAGAATGCCTTTAATTTTTCATTCTTTTCCTATTAAATAAGATAAAACTTTTTACTTTAAAAAAAAGGGGGTTTTTTACTAAAGGGTTTTTCTTTGCATCTTTAACCAAGATTTAAGAAGTTACTACTTTTAATCACTGCATAATGTTTTGTTTTCATTGGTATGAATTGAAGTAAAGCTAGACAATTTTCTTTACCTTACCTCCCCTAACCTGCATTTTAACTTCAGGGCATACTGCACTTGCGGGGTCATAAACTGGGACTTTTCTGTACTCTTCGTTTTTTATTTTTTGACCTTTCTAGATCTGTGAGATTGGACATGATGATCTTTATTTCTAGATATGCTGTGGCTGCTCTTCCACATCTTGGTAGCAGGGTTTTTTTTGTATCAGTATTACCTCCAAAACAGTGGTTCTCAATCTTTTTGGTCTTAAGACTTTCTTCCACTCTTAAAAATTAGTAGGATTATATCTACTGGTGTTTACCAAATTAGAAATAAAAGCTAAGAGTTTTTTTTTTTAAATATATTTTTTATTGATTTTTTACAGAGAGGGAGAGAGATAGAGAGTCAGAAACATCGATGAGAGAGAAACATCGATCAGCCGCCTCCTGCACATGCCCCACTGGGGGTGTGCCCACAACCCAGGTACATGCCCTTGACCGGAATCGAACCTGGGACCTTTCAGTCCACAGGCCGACGCTCCATCCACTGAGCCAAACCGGTTTCGGCAAAAGCTAAGAATTTTAAAAATATTTATTAATTTGTTTTAAAAACAATATTCAACCCATTCCATCCTATATAATAAAAGCCTAATATACTAAGTGTCCAGTTGTCCAGTCGTCCATTCAACCAATCAAAGCGTAATATGCTAATGATATGCTAAGACCACTCAACTGCTCACTATGACGCGCACTATCAGGTGGCAGACGCTTCAACTGGTAGGTTAGCTTTCTGCTGGGGTCCCGCCGATCAGGACTGAGTGAGACAGACTGGACAAGCCCTGGAGCCCTCCCGCAGACACAGCCAACCTCCTGAGTCCCTCCCTGGCCCCGATCGTGCACTGGTGGGGTCCCTGAGCCTGGCCTGCGCCCTCGCAATCTGGGGCCCCTCAGGGGATGTCGGAGAGCCGGTTTCGGCTTGATCCCACAGGCCAGGCCGAGGGACCCCACTGGTGCAGGAATTTGTGCATCGGGCCTCTAGTGTTAAAGTTTAAAGTTTATATTTTAAGTAAATATTATTTTACAAAACAAAAACTAGAATGTACTCTTACATTTTTGCAAATTCCTTTAATGCCTGCCTTAATTGAAGACTACTGGATTCTCGAATCTATTTCTGAATTTATTCATTTAAGATACTACATGCCATGTAGCTTCAGAAAACGCTACTGTGCCCTCATGGGAGAATGAGAGTGAAAAAGAGAAATAATGTATTAGGATTATTTTGAAAATAGTTTTGACCTCATGAACTCCCTGAAAGGATTTCAGGAAACCACAGAAGTCCTTGTATCACACCTTAATAACTAGTGTTCTAAAGGATTAAGGATTATGAGAAGCTTTTTTTGAATTTTAATATTTGTCTCAAATGGCATTAAGATATGCATTAAACATATGCACTAATCATTTTACTTGGAAGCATTAAAAAACCAGCAGGATTTTAGTATGTTATAGTATATCTGAATAGAACCATTATTTCTCTAAAGTAACTAATGATCAACTTTAATAATACAGTTTGGCTCTCTTTTGTGTTCCCTGTCCTGTATTTTAAAGTCAACTTTCTTTTAATCTTAAATTAATTGCAAATGGTTATGTTAGGTAAAGGTTAACTTATTTTAAAACATCCTGAGTAATTTTTACATTCCAAATTTTTTAGAGTGGATAGGGGAGGTGAGGCGGGAGTGAGGAAAGGGGGAACAAAAAGAAAGAGAGAGAACGTGAGAGAGAGACAGAGACAGACAGACATGGATGTGAAAAAGACATATCGAATGGTTGCCTCCTGCACACACCCCAACCGGGGCCAGAGATCGAGTCTACAACCCAGGTATGTGCCCTTATTGGGAATTGAACCCAAGGCCCTTCAGTGCACAGGCCCAGGCTCTCACCACTTTGTCACACTGGCTGGGGCTATATCTCCCCATTTAATGGAGGTATAATTTACATACCACAAATCCACATTTCTGAAGTATATAATGTATTGATTTTTTAGTAGATTTCATCAAGTTGTGTGACAAAGGAAATAGAAAATAATATTTAAAATATTAATATTTATTTATGTTTAGAACATGAATTTGCTTTCGGATGCTCGTTCTGCAAGAATGTACCGAGATGAATTAGATGCACTTCGAGAGAAGGCAATCAGAGTTGATAAGCTTGAGAGTGAAGTCAGCAGATATAAAGAAAGGCTGCATGACATTGAGTTTTATAAAGCAAGAGTTGAGGTATGTTGCATAATTTAAACCATTCACAATTTATTTCTATAAAAACTGTTATGATTTTCAAAATTCAGTGAAAATGTACTTAATGAATGGAATTGTTGAAATGTTTAGCAAACTAAATACGTTTAGATGTTTATTTTATGATAGATCGGCATATTGCTTAGAATTTTAAAAAGGGGTATTTGGACATTAAATTTTACTTAAGTCTTTGGGGCTCTTCTTTTATCCCTTTATTTAACATTATAGGTAGAGCAGATTTTTGAAGTCCTTCCCTCATAGTCAAAATAAAGTATTTCTCTCTACTAATTTTAAACTTGTTCCTAGGAGTGAAAACAGACATATTGCTGACTCAACTCAGAATGCTAAATTAGGATCAATGAAGTCACTTGTGTGTGCACATCTGCTCATACACTCTCTTTCTCATCGAATCATATAAACATATAAACAAATTAGGAGAAACATTTTCCATACTTAATGATTATTGTACAATGTTGCATGAAGTTGAGTTTGACATTGACAGCAAAAAATTGATAATCTTTGCATCTGCATCCTTTTTTCCTTTCTTAGTTAATTTCTTCATTGTCTGCAAACAGTGGAGATCTTGGTCATGTTTATTATGGGGATAAGAAGGAAGGAGTATGCAAAAATTAAGAAGTGAAAACATTATTAGAAAACATAGAACATTTGAGCCTGAAAGTTATCAAAAATAGACCAAATAGACTATAAAGATAAGGTATATATTAATTCTTTGCCAATTTTTTAAATGAGTATATGGCACTGTTAAAGGATCCTTATAGATGCCACTGTTTTAATATACTTTCTCTTGAAGTTAGCTTATAAATTACAGGCATAAAGCTTAGCAAGATAGATTTGTGAACATATGTCTTCAAAACAAATGTAGGGATTTAAAACATGTCCTCAAGATGCTTATGTAAAATATTTGTTGATAAAGCCTTTATTTATGATTTATGTGAGTATTAGTTCAAAGTCTTGGAATTTTACTCAAAAACCCCAAACCCTTCACTTCTAAGTTACAGTTTAAGTGGAGAGAATTCTTTAAATCTATTTCAGTAAATAAATTAAGTTCTAATTCTATGGAAATTTATGTGTTAAATATCTGTAAGACTCTCTATACTTAGTTTTTTCTCCTTGTGATTAAGGGATTTAAATGTACCCTGACAATTTTATGTGAAATTATAGTAGAATTACTCATTCTAATAGAAGTACTGAGTGTTTTGTTTGCATAATAGCTTAAATTTTGGGGGAGAACTAAAGCCAAGAAAAAAATCAGCTGTATTTTTATTATTTAGTAGCTTTACTCTTGCACAGAACTGTTAATAAAGACAGATTAATGTCTTTTTAAATAAGTTCTTATTGTTTTTTTTAGAGGAAGGGAGAGGGAGAGAGATAGAAACATCGATTGGCTGCCTCCTGCATGCTCCCCATGGAGGTCAAGCCTGAACCTGGGTATGTGCCTTGACTGGGCGTAGAATTGGCAACCTCTTGTGCATGGGTTGATGCTCAACCACTTGAGCCACTCTGGCCAGATTAATGCCTTATTTTACAACCAAGAATTTTTATGTTTCAGACTTTAAAAAATTAGCAGATATTAACATGTTTGTGATAAACCTACTTGAAATGTTTATAGGAATTAAAAGAAGACAATCAAGTTTTACTAGAAACAAAAACCATGTTGGAAGACCAATTAGAAGGAACTCGAGCTCGTTCTGATAAATTACATGAATTAGAGAAAGAGAATTTACAACTAAAGGCCAAACTGCATGATATGGAAATGGTAAGTATTGTAAGGAAGATCAATTGCATGACCTCTAACGAAGCATTCTGAGGTTCATCTGACTTCCCTATAATGACAAAGGACAGCAGTGTCCTAGATGCTTTCACAAAGAAGAGATGAGCTAAATAAATTCAGTGCTTGCAATTTTGTGGATGTGGGAGTAGTGCAAATTTCTGCTTTTGTTATAGAGGGGTGTTATTGATTTTGCCTTGTGTTTTAAAAATAAACTCTAATAAGCTATTTTGTCAAATGCCTTTAAAATACAGAAATAAAACTATTTAGCATTGAGTCAGAATCTCTTGTTATATTACTAAATTAATATGTTGACTATGAAGAAATGTTTTCCGTGTCCCCAAAGCTCACTTTAAAGATGTGCCCACAACCAAGGTACATGCCCTTGACCGGAATCGAACCCGGGACCCTTGAGTCCGCAGGCCGACGCTTCATTCACTGAGCCAAACTGGCTAGGGTGCCAAAGCTCACTTTAAAAGAATATCAGACACCTGGTCAGTATAATGACCAATTGTGATTATAATAACTGGTTATTGCCTTTAAACTGTGAAAATTTTAAGCAACTCAAAATTTATCCTCATTATTTAGTTTCTGATAAATAAAAGTTATAAGTAATAAAATATTAGCTTGAGATTGTACTGTTTCTTAGCTTTCTTTTCTCTTCCTACTTCCTGCCAACAAAAAAGGAACGCGATATGGATAGAAAAAAGATTGAAGAATTAATGGAAGAAAATATGACTTTGGAAATGGCACAGAAACAAAGTATGGATGAATCATTACATCTTGGCTGGGAGTTAGAACAAATATCCAGAACTAGTGAACTTTCTGAAGGTATTCCCAATACTGTTTTACTTAAATGGGATGGTGAATAAATAAAGTTGAATTAATGCTTACATTTCTGGATATTTCATTGCAGTTATTTTCCCTAGCTGGAGATGTTTCGGCAGGCCAGCTGCCCCTAGCTATGATTTCACAGAGCAATTTGTTATTGCCACATTGCTGGGTCTGATTATCTTTGCGTGTCTTACAGCGAAACTTTTTTTTGAGTGCAATCACAGATTTGATCAGTTGTTTAGGCATTATTTTGTTAGTATCATAAGAAACTAGAATACCAATTTATTAATTTATTTTGAGAAGTATAGCCATCTACTAAATAGAACAGAAAAGTTGCATTAACTGGTCAGCTATATTTTTACTATATTCAAACCTAAATAGGAAGTCAAAATTATTGGGAAGAGTTTTAGGTGAATATGTAGCCAGAATAGAACAAGTTAAGGATCTCCATGGCTATGTTCATTAGTATATGAGAATTATTATCCCCATTTTAGGATTATATCTAACAACTAGTTAAGCCCCAGTTTTACCCTGGAGATAATGAAAGATGCCCCCTGCCCCCAGATAAATTTTTAACTCTTGACTCTTTTTTCTTAAACTCCACTATTGACTTATCTTCTGTCTTAAAACTGGTCATATACTATACAATAAAGTTGTTTGTATTATAGCTGTGATTATGCTAATACTGATATACTTCCTTGAAATTACACTCAGGTCCCATTATTTGAATTAGACAGGTTCCATATTTCCTCACTTAGATTTTAGATTCTTCCACCTGCTTTCCTTCAACAGGTATTTATTAAGCACCTACCATGTGTAAAATACTGTACCAGGCCCTGAGGACATAGTGGTGTGGTAGATGTAAAGTCTGAAGACGGTTTATAGTCTGGCTCTTGCAGAATAATTACTTTTACACATGTCTCATATTTGCTACCATTAGACTTTTCACTTGAGAAGTTTTACACTTGAGAACCTACTTACAAATTCTAGGACCCTAGGTAAATTTCCTACCTAGTAAGTGATGGTATTCATCCAGTGGGCTTGCTGAGATGTAACTTAAAATAGTTGTGGAACTTCTTTTATTATATTCCTTGTGAATTGAGTTACAAAGAAAGCAATTCAGACTTAAATGTTTTCTACTTTGAAAGTAGTTAAAATTATACTGTTAAGAGTTTCATCTAAGTGAGGACAATAATAGTAAGTACCTTGAAGGGTTGTTGTGAGGATTGAATTTCTTAATACTTAAGAAAATGTACGGGGTGTATAGTAAGCATTTGAATGTTAAGCATGATGATGATGATGATCATTATATCAGTAGCTTTGCAGTTCTTAGCTGGGGTCACATACCTGAATATTTGTTTTAATGTGGTGTCATTTTTGTTTGTTTGTTTTTTAAATATACAAGGGCTTTTCTTTCTAGAAAATTTGTAGAATATGGAAAAATATAAAGGAGGAAATCAGTCACGAATAATTTCTTAAATCATTTTCACATTTGAAAAAACTTGCTTCTAAACTTTTCTACACAGACATAGGATTTTAGACATCAGATTAATGTGTATGCACAATTTGGATTTCTTTTTGTACCTAAGACTATATTACAGGCATTCTTTAGTATTGTTAAAAATGTGTTGTAAGCATTCGTTTTAATTATCATAGTCTGACTTGAAGCTTCTTTGAAGTACATTCGTAGTATTCATGGTATTCAAAGAATTATTGAGGTATATCATATATTTTAGCCTAATTATTTTAAAATTTAAATTCTTTATTGTGTAAAGTATTACATAAGTCTTCTTTTCCCCCCATAGACCTCTCCTCGACCACCCGCATCCACCAGCATATGCCCTTACCCCTCTACTATCTGTGTCCATGTGTATGCATATAAGTCCTTTGGTTGATCTCTTACCCCCTTACCCCCACCCTCCCCTACTTTCCCTCTGGGGACTGACAGTAAAACTTACTTGCTTTGATGTCATGTTTTCTTTTG
>NW_006383011.1:9724361-9728394 GCF_000327345.1 Myotis davidii
TGTGGTGTAAATTGGTGGTCTAGTTTCATTTTTTTGCATGTACAAGTATCTGTCCAATTTTCCCAACACCATTTATTCAAGAGACTGTCTTGATTCCACTGTATGCTCTTGCCTCCTTTGTCAAATATTAATTGAGCATATTGGCTTGGTTTGATCTCTGGGTTCTCTGTTCTGTTCCATTGGTCTATATGTCTGTTCTTGTGCCACTACCGGGCAGTTTTGAGAACAGTGGCTGTGACCTCGCCTAATCTTGTTAATTTGAAATGCATAATTACAAGTCATTAACTAGAGTTTTACTAGAGAAGACGTGGACAACTAATAGAATTTTAAAAGTCATTGACTTTCTAGTATACCAGCTTTTAATAAGAGATTAACAGTATGTGACTACAACAAAAGCTGGAAATAAGAATTCTTTCCTTAAAATCTGGGGACACCTTACCTGGTTTGACTCAGTGGATAAAGCGTTGGCCTGTGGACTGAAAGGTCCCGGTTTCAATTTCAGTCAAGGGCATATGACTGGTTGTGGGCTTGATCTCCAGTATGGGGCGTGCAGGAGGCAGCCAATCAATTATTTGCTCTCATCATTGATGTTTCTATCTTTCCCTCTCCCTTCCTCTCTGAATCAATAAAACTATAAAAAAATAAAATCTGGGGGATATTTTACCATACCTAATTTTGTAAAGAATGTATGCTTGTGAGGGTGTGTATGTGTGTGTGTATTTATTTGCTTTTCTATGATGGAGAATTTCAAACATACATAAAAGTTGGCAGACCTAGAAATGCCCTCCCATACTTCTACCCTTTGCACTTCCTAAAATCTAGGATTTCAAAATAACTTCTAGGCATCATATTTCCTTTGTAAATCCTAATGTTTTTATATCATCAAAATATTCAGTGAGTCTGCTATAAGATTATTAAAACATAATTCTTTGTGGCTTCCTGGATAGTATCATTTACAGAATTAGAAACTGAGTTTTCTTATTTTAAAACATGTAATGTTGTAATCTACTTAGAAAGATGGTTTTCCTTGACAAAATGGAGTTGATGTTGCTCTTTGCACTTAGTGTAATAGGGATTCCTTAGAGAAAGACTTTCAAGGTGACCAGTGTATACTGTCTAGCCTTTTTCAAAATTAGATAAGGATTTCCTCTCCTTAAACTGTCTTTCTTTAATTTTTGAAAGTGTGGCATGGGATATACTTTATACTTCTTGTTTGAACCATACATGACTATAGATACACAGGACCATAACTTTTTGTACAAGTAACCTAAGACTCATTGAAGTTAAAGTTAAAGTGGCTTGATATTATCAGTTTGTTAATTTCTCACGGCACTAGAACTGGAACTCTAGTCTCTTTGGTCTAAATTTTGTGTCTGCACCCCCCCCACCTCCACCCCCACCCCATGGAATGCTTAAGGATGCATTAAAATTTAGTATTTACCTGTCTTTTGTCTCTGTTTTTATCATTGTGTCTATCTTGTATAACTTTATAAATTTTTTTATAAAGGACGAAGTGATGTACTGCATATACACTCAACATTTTAAATAGTAAAGAATAAATATAGGTTTACCAATGCCTTTTTTTCCCAATATTATAGCACCACAGAAATCTTTGGGCCATGAGGTGAGTGAGTTGACATCAAGTAGGTTACTGAAGTTGGAGATGGAAAACCAGAGCTTGACAAAAACTGTAGAAGAACTTCGAAGTACTATGGATTCTGCAGAAGGAAACACTTCCAAAATCCTGAAAATTGAAAAAGAAAATCAAAGACTAAGTAAAAAGGTAAATAAAAATGAATGTTTGATCTTAAAAAATGTATGTAAAAATATAAATAAATAGCACTGTAGTAAAACATTTTCCAGTTTCTAATGTGCCCTCATTTATTATTTTAACTTATGAAATTTTTAACATTTATAAATGTAAAGTAAGTGAGCTCCTATACTTGTTTTTTTAATGTGTTTTACTGTAGGCCTAATCAGGTTCAAATTGAGTTTTTAGTAAGTATTCATAAGGAGTATGTACATATGTCAGTCAGGAGGCACATGTCTGGTTGTCTGTCTTTTTGTGACATTGTCATGGAAAATCATTTGCATGGATCCCTTAATCAGAGATTGCAAAATCCTGATTTTCTAATTATATCATCCCTTCCTAATGTGGTAGATAGGGTGTTCCTATAAAGGAAAATCTTGTTTTAAAAGCTACTGGTTTATAGAAAACACCATTGGTTGGTTATTCTAAGGAACAGCCTATGGGAAAAGCAGGATGAATGTTTGACCCTATCCTTTATTTTCCAGTTTCCTAATAATGACTTGGTTGTCTCATATCCTCCTGAAGTAATTGAGTGAGTTTATTGTTTTAGTGTCATTATTAACTTGCGGATTTAAGAATATTTAAAGTGTTTCAGTCCACTGCATTTATTTTTCTTCCTGTCCCAATAAAGCTGCTTCCTGAATCCTTATGACACAACCTTCGCACTCCTCGGGAGCTGCCTTGCTTTCTGCAATGACAAAATGTTTTGGCACCTAGCCATGTCTAGTTTTCCCTTTGAAATATTCTGTGTTTCTAGACTTTGTTATGAAAATCGCCCTAACCTTTAGACCAGTGATTTTTGAACTATAGTATGCATCAGAATCACCTGCAGGACTTGTTAAAACACAGATTGCTAAGTCTCATGCCTAGAGTTTGTGTTCTTGGTAGGTTTGGAGTGGAGGGCTAATAATTCTCATTTCTAAGAAGTTCCTTGGTGATGCTTATCCTGCTGTTTTGGAACCATGCTTTGAGGGACCACTGCCTTAGATAATGAGAAAGATTCCTTGATTTTCTTGCAAGACTTTTACTCTTTTATTTTTATTTATTATTGATTTCACAGAGGAAGGGAGAGGGAGAGATAGAAACATCAATGAGGAGAGAGAATCATTGATCGGCTGCCTCCTGCACACCCCCTACTGGGAAATGAGCCCAAAACCTGGGCATGTGCCCTTGACCAGAATAGAACCCAGGACCCAGTCCACAGGCTAAAGCTTTATCCATTGAGCCAAGTCGGCTAGGGCTAGACTTTTACTCTTTTAAAACATTTTGAATCATCATTAGTCTATTAACCAAATAATCTTAGTAAGCATTTGACAATCAATATAGGGTTAAAGTAGGAGTGGCCATTTAGAACTTGGATCAGTTCTATTTTGGTTGTCATTATAATTGGATCTGTGAATTATAACTTGATTTTGAAATTAGCTTTGAAGTCTAGTAAGTTCTTAGTGATTCTAGCAATTTTTCACAAATTCATTGGATAAAAGATGTCTTTTGTAAACTAAATGTTTCACTTGAATTCCACTAATATAAAACAACATATGAACTTAATTAAATAACTGTTATCCATATATTTTAATCATGATGGGAGAACCAGATTTATTAGTTATTTATAACTAAAAGCTTCTAAAACATGTAAATGAATGTTGAACTGAGTTATTGGATAAGATTTGTGACTCGATTCGTTTGAGGCATTGGGAGATTATTTTCCATGTGTGGTTATCTTCCATTGATGTTAAAAAGAAAAATCCAGCTTGCTTTATGTAGACTGTTAAAATTCCTAGAGTTCTTCAATATTGATAAAAATGTGTAATATTAACTATTTTTAGATAGCTAAATATTTTATATAGAATATTTTATATAAATAAATCATATTTATTTTTTAAATTACCTGGTTTGATGAATATCCTATATAATAAAAGGTTAATATGCAAATTGACCAAATGGCAGAACGACTGATCACTATGACATGTACTGACCAACAGGGGGTAGACACTTAGCACAGGAGCTTCCCCCTGGTGGTCAGTACACTCCCACAGGGGGAGCGCCACTCAGCCAGAAGCTGGGCTCACAGCGAGTGCAGCAGCAGTGGTGGGAGCCTCTCCCACCTCCGTTGCAACGCTAAGGATGTCCCACTGACGGCTTTGGCCTGCTCAGTAGGACGTCTCCCAAGGGCTCCCACACTTTGAGAGGGCACAGGCCGGGCTAAGGGACCCACACCTCCTG
>NW_006383011.1:9729381-9741784 GCF_000327345.1 Myotis davidii
TGTGGGGTTGGGAGAAATGGGAGTGGGGTTGGGAGAAATGGGAGTGGGGTTGGGAGAAATGGGAGTGGGGTTGGGAGAAATGGGAGTGGGGTTGGGAGAAATGGGAGTGGGGTTGGGAGAAATGGGAGTGGGGTTGGGAGAAATGGGAGTGGGGTTGGGAGAAATGCCGCTGTGCTCTGGCCCCACTAATAAAGGGAGAAGTGGTGGCAGCAATAGTCTTGGATACTGTCAGATTTATTTTCAAGTATTTATTGATCATTCTCGTGCTTGAGGAAACAGAACTGGATAGATTGACTTGCTGTTTTAATATTCGTATTTATTTTTTATATGTAAAATGATTTGCTTTATATTATCTAGGGATAGCCTTAGGCCACCTATAAAATTAGAGATTTCTTTAGAGCTACAGAACAAAAATTCTAGAGCTAAGTATGAATCTGTACTTTTATCAAGTTCTCAGGAGCTTGTTCAAAACACTAAGTTTTGAGAACTATTACTAGTATATTAATCCATACCTTGAATTGAATGGATTAGTTTTCAAATGTACCAGGAGAGTTTGTTATTTTGATGTTTCCAAATTAGCATTCTTTGGGGGGTTGAATACACACACATATATGATACAGCAAATATTTACTAAGGACCCTCTGTGTATAGGCATTGAAAAATTTATTTGTGCCCAGCTTGGTGAGGCTCAACAGTTGAGCATCAACCTATTAAGCAGGAGGTCATAGTTCGATTCCTGGTCAGGGCATATGCTCGTTATTTGGACTCCAACCCCAGTAGGGGGAGCGTGCAGGAGGCAGCTGATCAATGATTCTCATCATTAATGTTTCTCTTTCTCTCCTCTGAAATCAATAAAATATATATTTAAAAATTAAAAAACAATTTCTTTGTGTAAGGTAAAAGCTTATATCCTCAAGAAGATATGTATGTATATTTCCCTGATACTCATATTTGAATTTGAAACATGCAATTAAGTAATCTGAAGATCATTTTTATTGATATTAAACACATCTCTCTTAACCATTCCTTTATATTACAAACTCCCTAAAGCCACAAACTTTAATGATCTGGCAGTACACGTATACAATGGTCACTCAGTAAATATTTGTCAGAATTAAAAGTAAGATAGACAGTGCTAGCATCCTTTTATGTTATGAGTTCCCTGTTAGATTTTGAAAAGAAATAACTATAATTTAAAATATTTAGTTCTTTCTCTAGCCAGTTTAGCTCAGTGGATAGAGTGTCGACCTGCGGACTAAAGGGTTCAGGTCAAGGACACATGCCCAGGTTGTGGGCTCGATCCCCAGTGGGGTGCGTGCAGGAGGCAGCCAGTCAATGATTCTCTCTCATTATTGATGTTTCCATCTCTCTCTCCCTCTTCCTTCCTCGCTGAAATTAATACAAATATATTTTTAAAAAGTTTAAAATATTTCTTATTCAATTATGTTTTTAATTTTCTCCTTTCTCTTTTAAAATTAGATTAAAATATTGGAGCAGGAAAATGAACATCTGAATCAAACCGTGTCTTCCTTAAGGCAGCGCTCCCAAATAAGTGCTGAAGCAAGGGTGAAAGACATTGAAAAAGAAAATAAAATTCTCCATGAATCTATCAAAGAAACAAGTAGCAAGTTAAGCAAGATTGAATTTGAAAAAAGACAAATTAGGAAAGAGTTAGAACATTATAAAGAAAAAGGAGAACGAGCGGAAGAACTTGAAAATGAGTTGCATCATCTTGAAAAAGAAAATGAACTGTTACAGAAGAAGATAACCAATTTAAAAATTACTTGTGAAAAAATTGAGGCCTTAGAACAAGAAAATTCAGAGCTAGAAAGAGAAAATAGGAAATTTAAAAAAAGATTGGATAGCTTTAAAAACCTTACTTTTCAGTTAGAATCTCTAGAGAAAGAGAATTCCCAACTTGATGAGGAAAACTTGGAACTGCGAAGAAACGTGGAGTCTTTGAAGTGCGCAAGCATGAAAATGGCTCAACTGCAACTAGAAAACAAAGAACTGGAAAGTGAAAAAGAGCAGCTTAAGAAGGGTTTAGAGCTTATGAAGGCATCATTCAAGAAATCAGAACGCTTAGAAGTTAGCTACCAGGGTCTAGATACAGAAAATCAAAGGCTACAGAAGGCTCTAGAGAACAGCAATAAAAAAATTCAGCAGTTAGAGAGTGAACTACAAGACTTAGAGATGGAAAATCAAACATTGCAAAAAAACCTAGAAGAGTTAAAAATATCCAGCAAAAGACTAGAACAGCTAGAAAAAGAAAATAAATCATTAGAGCAAGAGACTTCTCAACTGGAGAAGGATAAGAAACAGCTAGAGAAGGAAAATAAGAGACTCCGACAGCAAGCAGAAATAAAAGATACCACGTTAGAAGAAAATAATGTGAAAATTGGAAATTTAGAGAAAGAAAACAGAACTCTATTCAAGGAGATTGGTATTTATAAAGAATCTTGCATTCGTCTGAAAGAATTAGAGAAAGAAAATAAGGAGCTTGTCAAAAGAGCAACTATTGATATAAAAACTTTGGTTACATTACGTGAGGTAAGTATAGTTACCTAAATTTAAAGCAAATATTTTTTATATTTTTAAATCAAGGCTGTAAGTTTCATTGAGACCCATTAGTAATTTGTATCATCTACTTAAGGCTCTACAGTAGAAATTTAGAATTATAACTAGAAAGTCTCCAACTTTCCTGCCTTTGTTAAACTAAGAAGTATATGTATATTATATTTT
Organism: Myotis davidii; assembly: GCF_000327345.1. Lineage (NCBI taxonomy): Eukaryota > Metazoa > Chordata > Mammalia > Chiroptera > Vespertilionidae > Myotis > Myotis davidii. The sequence goes on from NW_006383011.1 coordinate 9,732,124, forward strand.
TAAGATCTTGTACTAATTAAGTTTCCATATGGTATCTGACTTATTACATTGTAATTTTATTTCAAAATAATATTAAAAATATGTGATCAAGACTCTTTACTGAATGCTAAGTATAATGGGACCCATGATAGCCACTATTTATTGAACGCAAGCAGTGCCAAGTACTGGGCTAAGGACCTTGTAAGATTATATATATATATTTTATGACCAATTCTTTATAGGTATTATCTTAGATTAGAAAACAGGTTTAGAGACATTAAGTAATTTTTTGAGGATGACAGTTAATAAATGGCAAAATTGGATTACTAGATTCAAATCCAGATCTTTCAGACTCCAAAGCCCCATGAATTTTGACCTCTAAGCTTAAAGAATACAAATCAGGTTGAACTTAAAGGTCAACATTGAACAATTGGTAGTTGCTCAGATCTGTGTGTTGAGGAGAAATTTGAAATTTCTAGGAGTATACTGGTAACAGTCTTGTAAACGTGGTTGGTGTAGATCAGAAGATAACATGCTTGGCTTGTTTTTGCTTTTACTATGCTATACTATATATAACCCTTTAAATTCAATTTAAAAGTATCTTAGCATTCTTGTAATAAGTCACATTGGAAAGTCTGTGTTTCTGCTAAAGAGATATTGAGAGGAGAGGGACCACTATGAGACATTCATTTTTTTCTTTTGTTGTTCTATAGTCTCACAGACATGAGCAACAGGTTCCTTGTGCCTGCACCTCTCAGAATGCCCCTAGCTCTTCAGACCTATATCCTCTTCCACTGGGAGAAGGGTGCTTGTGGGTAAAGGGTGTTGTATAGGAAGAAACATGCATTAAAGTCCTAGCTTATTATTGAAAAATTAATGGATATGCGTTTTTCCCCACAGTTGTCAAATGTGAGGTGTGGATTCACAAGGAAAGAGTAAATAGTTTCTCCATTGGTTTTAAACATTAAAAAGATAAAAAGAAGTATTAGCCAAAAAAAGACAAAACTATTCTGTTTGGACTATGTTATATTGTTTCATAACTACTTCTTAATGAGGAAGGGAAAGTCCAATCACATTCTGTCTTTCCTCCTTCAAGTTATATGTATTCCTGGGTGGTGGTAATTAGAATTTTGGCTAAATTTCTTAGACGTTTATGTTCTTGACACTCATGTGAGTTTTGCATTCTTTTTAAAATAAGGATTTGGTGAGTGAAAAATTGAAGACACAACAAATGAATAATGATCTTGAAAAATTAACCCATGAGCTTGAGAAGATAGGGTTAAATAAAGAGCGACTCTTACATGATGAGCAAAGTACAGATGACAGGTGAGTATTAAGTCACTGGTTCAATTCCTGGTCAGGGCACATGTTTGGGTTTCGGGCTCATTCCCCATTAGAGGGCATGCAGGAGGCAGCCAATTGTTGGTGCTGTCTCATTAATGTTTCTTTCTCCCTCTCCCTTTCTAAAATCAATTTTTAAAAATGTTTAAAAAGTAAAAAATTAGGGTAAAGACAGCCTAATACTGTCTAAGAAAAAAATGCTAAAATGTTACATAAATACAGTTTGTCAGTGACATAGCAGAAGATCTAAAGCTATAATTGCCTGTGAAAGTAGAATGAGACATTAACAACAAACAAACCCCTCTCAGGGGAAATATGTAATTTAAGCAAGTTATATTTTATTTGATTATGTGCTTAAATGCCTCAATTCTTTCATTTATTATTTATTTTTTAATCTTTATTGTTGAAAGTATTACATATGTCCCTTTGTTTTTCTTTGACCCCCTTCTAGCTCGCACTCTTCCCCCCCACACCACACCAGGCCTTCACCACCCTATTGTCTGCATATACTTTATACCCTGTAGACAAAGTCTTCAGTGAGTTTCAAGTCTTAACTATGAATATGTTCTTATATAAATACTTTACACTTAATAGTGTAGACAAGTGTTTGATAATATAATAATCCTTTACTTTTTATAGATTCTATTCTTATAAAACTAAAATACATGTTTTGAGACTTATAAAACTAATAGAAATATAATGCCTGTTTGAGTATTAGATAATTTTTGCTTTAGACAACCTAGGCTATAATTTAAAGCTCTGTTTACTTAGTGATTTTTGTTTCTTCATTCCCAGGAATAGTTTAAGAGGGGGAGACTGGGGCAGTAAGAGGAGAATAATTTAATTTGCCACTTAAAGTATAAGATCCATTTATGGCACCAATATCTGTAGTCATAAATTATCTTTAAAAATAATTTTCTGACCTCTAGTAACAAACTTTTGCTATTTTTGTACTTGGATAGTAGGTACAAACTTTTGGAATCAAAATTAGAATCCACTCTAAAGAAGTCCCTTGAAATAAAAGAGGAAAAAATTGCTGCTTTAGAAGCTCGATTAGAAGAATCCACAAATTATAACCAGCAATTGCGCCAAGAACTTAAAACAGTAAGTGATTTCTTTGGAAATAATTTTAATTGTTAAATATTTGGAGAGAAAATTATAAAATAGAAAATAAAAATTTAATATTTTATTAATATTTTGTTTTTTTCTTAAATTTGAGGGTGTTCTTAAACAGATTTTTGCCATGTAGTTTCTGACAAACTATATTTTGTCTATACACTGTAATTGATTCAATCCTATTTCATGCGTGTGTGTGTGTCACCCATGCAGTTAGGAACATACCAGAATTGATATGTTGGGATAGGGAAAAGGCAGGCTTATTTTATGGGTAAAAGGTCTCAATGAGAGACAGGCACTTTATTTTGACACCCTTTTCCTATTGAGAATCCAGGTAAAAGTTTGATAGGAAATTTGTAAGTGCGAGAACACCAAGTAGAGGGAAATCATATGTCATCCTCATAAAGTTGAGGGTATTTTTCTAGATCTGTTTTCTTGTGATATTTAGAATTATTTGGTGAATTAAACAAAACTGTTTTCTTTACATGAATAAAGTGAATATGAAGAGACTTGCCCTATATTGAGTTAATATAATACTAGATTGGGAGTATCATATTCTGATTTATTCTCCCTCTTATTGTCTCTGCATTGCTCCCTTGAATGGTTTTATAGTAACTAAACATTAAAACTTGTAAGATTACTACAGGCCACATTTAGAACCATTTGCTCGGAACACTATAGGAAATGCAAGTAGCTAGCAGGGCACTGTCCAGTGTTCTTCACAGGGGTTGTCTCAGAATCATCTTCCTACCAGATGACAGTTCAGGTGCAAGTGAGATTCGTATTGGGGTGTGTGTTGGAGCTGCCCTGGCTTTAAGACTTCATGCTCCACAGCAATTATCATCTCTTGCAACAACTCCAGAGGTATAGATTTAAGATCTCCATAATAGTTGTTACTAATTTTAAGAGTTGCTGCACTTAGAGAAGTTCAAAGATATGGCTTCATATTAGGTATTTATGGTTCTCTCAGCCCAAATACAATTTACCAATCAGGGATCTTATTTCCCTTCAGCAAACCTGCCTGGTAATGTAGAACATTCCAATTTTATGAAATTGGAGAAAGTTAACCGAAGATGAATTTCTTACGCAGAAAGGAAAAAGGTTTTGTTTCCTATTTGCCCTTACCATCACTGCTGGTGTTCATCTCAGACATTACCATGAAACAAGTATTTATGTAGAAGAAATTCTAGAACTTTGCTTAGTTAACATAAAGGATTATCCAAAAAATAAAGTAAAATTTGGTGCCAGATTTTATTAGTCTGCTTTATTTCCTGAATTTTTTTTTTGCCCTATTGAGCAGTATAACTAGGTTACAAGTAAAGTCAACTCATGAAGCTACTCAGCTAGAAAATAAGTAGGTTTGGATATGGGTTGGTATATATCTATTTCTAGTCTAAAAGGTGGAGACTTAAAAATACATCATTATCTTTTACTTCCAGTCGTTTTGGCATAACTACTATTGGACTAGCTTACTGCTATAAACATGTATTCACCTATAATTATACTGTTCTAACTTTTAGTACTATACATGAAGAGGTATATCACTTGAAGATAGACTATGAAAGTTAAATATGAATAGTATAAGTTCTAAAGTACTAGTAACTACAAAAATAGCATGACAGAGAGGTATGGTTAACATGCCAGCAAAAGAGATAAAATAGAATTATAAAAAATCCAAAAGAAGGAAGAAAATAAAAAAGGTGGAGCAAAGTACAGATTGGACAGATAGAAAATAAATAGCAAATGGCAGGTTTAAATAAAAGCATACCACTAATCACATCCTATCTAATAAAGAGGTAATATGCAAATTGACCATCACTCCAACACACAAAATGGCCACCCCCATGTGGTCAAAGATGGCCGACAGGGGAGGACAGTTGGGGCAACCAGGCCAGCAGGGGAGGGCAGTTGGGGGGGGACCAGGCCTGCAGGGGAGGGCAGCTGGGGGGGACCAGGCCTGCAAGGGAGGGCAGCTGGGGGGGACCAGGCCTGCAGGGGCGGGCAGTTAGGGGTGACCAGGCCAACAGGGGAAGGCAGTTAGGGGCAACCAGAGCAACAGGGGAGCAGTTAGGCGTCAATCAGGCTGGCAGGGGAGTGGTTAGGGGGTGATCAGGTTGGCAGGCAGAAGTGGTTCTGGGCAATCAGGCAGGCAGGCAGGCGAGCGGTTGGGAGCCAGCAGTCCTGGATTGTGAGAGGGATGTCCCAGATGGAGAGGGTGCAGGCTAGGCTGAGGGACACACACACACTCCTGCACAAATTTCGTGCACCGGGACTCTAGTTAAATGTAAAAGGTCTAATACCTCAGGTAAAAGTCAGAGATTAATGGATTAGATAAAAAGGCAAATCCTACCTATATGCTGCCGCTAAGAAACCTTGATGAAAAATCATATTTTATGTTTATGTGAACATAAATTAGAGATTCTGATTAATGATACATAAGGTAAAGAAACCATTTTTGAAACTTAGTTGTAAGAATAATGGTCTAAAAATCAGAAGCTTTTTTAAAAAATATATTTTATTGATTTTTTACAGAGAGAAAGGGAGAGGGATAGAGAGTTAGAAACAACAATGAGAGAGAAACATCGATCACCTGCCTCCTGCACACCCCCTACTGGCGATATGCCTGCAACCAAGGTACATGCCCTTGAGTCTGCAGGCCGATGCTCTTTTCACTGAGCCAAACTGGTTAGGGTAGAAACTTTTGAGTTTTATTCTCAGTTCTTCTTACTAATGGCATATGTCTATAACCTTTCTAAGCCTAGGGGTGAAAAGACCTGTGGGAAATTAATGTAAAATAGGAGACTAGAAATGATGTCACCCATCTATGTTACTAGGGTGGTAAAAGTAAGGGGGAGGGGGGAGCTGGATCCCAGAACACCTATTAGATCGCTTGCCAAGGTTTAAATTACATTCTATTTTGGCATCTTTTTCTTTAGTCTCACATCATTATTTTCTAACTCAATAGTAGCAAATTTTATTGTTGAATTATAAGCTCTCTTAAGGTTTGCATTAAATGTTGAATTATTTTAAATATTTATCCTTGCCTTAATATACAGTTTAAGTTAATTTAGAAATTTATGATAAATGTCTCCTGGGATAAACTAGTGATTCAGGATAAGTATAACAATAATCATTTCAAATTGAAGAGAGCTATTTAAGTTAATCAGCAATTTTGGTAATGTAAGATGACCAAGTTGCTAGTTTTGAGTTGGCTCTCTTAAAGTATGATCTGGTTGTAGTCATACCAGAAAACCTTGGATTGCTCAGTCTTCATAAAATAAATTATAGTAATTATATGTGATAGATGAAGGTCTCAATAAAGAAATCATTAATTTATTTAACATAGCTCATTCTGGGCAACATATCCTTCATAAAAGGGCAAGTGTCTACATATAGATCCTCAGTTTTAATTTAGATCTCTTTTTAAGAGGAATTAATACTGTGTCAGATCTTTAATTGTTGTTTACATGGGGATCTCTGAAATCTCTAAATCAGCTATAGATAGAGCTCTAAAACGGTTGCTATTATTAGCAGCACATCTTGATCTTTAGCAACATTTTCATCATAAACAATAGGATATGAAATTAGAGAATATATTGTAGGAGCATCACAGATTAAAAAAAAAGTGTATATGCCCTAGCTGGTTTAGCTCAGAGGTTAGAGTGTTGGCCCAAGGACTGAAGCATGGTGGCTGCAAGTCTGGTCAAGGGCACGTACATCAGTTGCAGGCTCAATCCCCGGCGCCGGTCAGGCACATGCAGGAGGCAAACAGGCAGAGAATCTCTCTCACATCAATGTTTCTCTCTCTTTCTCCCCATCCCTTCCACTCTGTAAAAAGCAATGAAAAAAGATCCTCCGGTGAAGATTAACAAAAAGAAAAACAAGAAGAGTGTATTGAATATTTCTAAGAGGGAAGGATTTGTATTTTACAGAGCATAAATTGTGATTATGCTAATAATGATAATTATACATATTATTTACCATATTTTTAAATAAAGCGTGTCTCACATTCACCAGAGCAGTGCAGAGTCAAATTAATTGTAAGAAGCAGAACTGGGATGATTTATTTTCCACATTAAAATATTTTAAATCAAATTTTAGGTGAAAAAGAATTATGAAGCCCTTAAACAGAGACAAGATGAGGAAAGGATGGTACAAAGCCCTCCTTCAACTTCCAGTGAAGATAACAAATGGGAGCGAGAAAGTCAAGAAACAACCAGAGAGCTTCTGAAAGTGAAAGACAGACTGATTGAAGTAGAAAGAAATGTAAGTATTTTTAGTAGGAATAAAGGATTTTTAGAAGTAATATATAACTAAGAAAGTGTATCTATTCTGGTTTTGTAGCTTTGTTCATTGTATACTTTCTTGACCGATTTATTAAGACTGAAGAACTCAATTTACTTTTCTCCATCACTCTCACCCAAGACCATCAGTAACCTTTATCAACTCTATCTTGAAAATATACCCCAGACCCATTTTCTTTCCATCTTTGCTGCTACCTCAGGTGCAGGCCTACGGTAGCATCATCTGTCATCTGGACTATTAAAATATGCTCCTAACTGGCCCTGCCTTTTCCATTTCTGGCCCAGTCTAACCCATTCTCAACGCAGTAGTCAGTTATTTTTTAAAACATAATCCAAACCATGTCACTTTCATACTTAAAATCTTCAATAGCTTCCCATTTTAATTAGAATAAAATCCAGATTCTTTACTGTGTCCTGTAAGGTCCTTCCTGACATTGTCCTGCCTGACGTTTGCCGTACCACATTTCTACCCACTCCATTTATTAATCTGGAGATAATACTATCTGTTAATATCTGGAAAACACAAAACAGTGCCTGACACATAACAAGTAAATTTAGTTCTAGTCATATTGGCATTTTTCTTCTTGTTCCCACCTCAGGCCTTTCTGTTTGCCTCCCCTGCTGCCTGGCTTCCCTCAGAATTCATGTCTCAGGTCACATATCGCCTGAAAGATGTCTTCCTTGATCGCTTTCCTCAGTAAAGGAGCTGTCCCCAGCCTAAACTGCTCTTCACTGTCACACCACTGCCTTACTTAGCTTCCTCATAGCACTTTTCACTTATGAAATGACATTATTTTGTTCATTTATTTGTTCTCTACTGAAAAAAAGCTCCTGGAAAGCAGGTAGCTTGTCTTTCATTTTCTCCACTGCCTTCAGTATGTAGAATAATGCCTCTTAGATAGCAGACACTTTGCTGAGTGAGTTACGTATTTGACAACCAACAATAATTGAATGAATTCAACAAACATCCTACAAAGTTGAATAAGCCTTAGGAACTTGCATGCTAACAAGTAAAATAATTGTAGTTGTTATTATTATTTAATATAACATGAATTAAAAGCTTTAAGCCATAAAGCCAAATATTAATACTGATTTCTACTTTCTCATCCAAAAATAATTACTGTAAACATCTTTCCCAGAAAACTGTTTGTGATTTACCTATATATAGAAGTATATTTCTTTTACAGTTTTATACCTGTGGACTATTAAAATATGCTCCTAACTGGCCATTAATAATAGAATGTCTATTTTTAATTATTCAGTGATATATACATATGTACCTCTATCATTTAGATTAATAATTATACCTCAAACAATTTGGCTGGCATATAAAGTCCTATAAGATAAATCTCTTTCCCATTGACTTCCTTTATAAATTTCCACTGAAAAAAAGTTGCTTGGTTGTCATACTTTAGCCATTTTAGATAATGGTTTATAAAAATGGCTAGCCCTATATTAGATAATTTTTGTGTCTCTGCCATTATATTTGCTAACTACATACTTTCTTAGTGTAAATTTTTCCTCTCTGATATATTCTTTCTACTTAGCCATCTCATCTGTTCGCTACAGGCTATAGGAATTTTTGTTATTTCTAGGGTCATTAGAGTTTGTATATTTTGATTTCTAAAGAGCTGAATTACAATAGTACTTAACATATCCAAGGGAAAAATCGCTTAATTCTTTAGTGTGTCAGGATGGTATTCTAGGCCTGGATGTTTTTGCTCAGTGGATAGAGCATCGGCCTGTGGACTGAAGGGTCCCAGGTTTGATTCCGGTCAGGACCACATGCCCGGGTTGTGAGCTCGATCCCCAGTAGTGGGCATGGATGAGGCAGCCAATCGATGATTCTCTCTCATTATTGATGTTTCTATCTTTCTCTCCCTCTCCCTTCCTCTCTGAAATCAATTTTTATCCTTTGTATTTGAACAAATGAACAAAAGAAGTTCAGTATCAAAAACATCTTTGAAACATTTAGGTTCTTTATCTTGAATTTTTATGGTATATGTGGGTTAAATCCTGACTTATATTTTATACAGTGAGGTAGTATATATAACATGAAACGCTATCGAGTGAATATTATTGTTGTCCCCTAAATGTAGATAAGATAAAAGTAATTTGTTGGGATTCAGTTGTAACTTTTTTGTTGTTAATCCTCACCCAAGGATGAAGATATATACATATTTATTGATTTCAGAGAGGAAGGGAGAAGGAAAGAAAGAAACATCAGTGATGAGAGAGAATCATTGATCAGCTGCCTCCTGTATGTCCCCAACTGGGGATCGAGCCTGCAACCAGGGCATGTGCCCTTTATCAGAATCGAACCCAGGACCTTTCAGTCACAAGCTGGCACTCTGTTCACTGAGCCAAACTGGTGAGGTCATCCAAGGATATTTTTCCATTGATTTTTTTAGAGAGGGAGAGACATAGAGAAACATCCATGTGAGAGAGACTCATCGATTGGTTGCTTTCCACATGGCCCCAGCCAGGGCTGGGGATTGAGTCTTCAACCAAAGTATATGCTCTTGACAGGAATCAAACCCAGGACCCTTCAGTTCGCTGTCTGATGCTCTATCCACAAACTGGCTAGAGCTCAATTGTAACTTTTTATACATATTGCAATTATATGTAAACTAGAGGCCCGTTGCAGGAAGATTCCTGCAAGAATAGGGCTTCCTTGGGCTGATTGCTGATCGCGCCACCAAGCCCCGCCGCCCAGGGCAGCACATGGGGGCCCGATTGGCAGCTCACGCTGGCCTGCCCTGCCTGCAGTATGCAAATTAGCCACCATCTTTGTTGGCAGTTAATTTGCATATTGCTGATTGCCTGATAGGCGTAGTGAAGTTATGGTCAATTAGCATCTTTGTCTTTCATTAGATAGGAGATATATATATATATATATATATATATATATATATATATAT
>NW_006383011.1:9742173-9750355 GCF_000327345.1 Myotis davidii
CCCCGCCGCCGCCTCTACTTGGCTCCCTTCTGTGCCGCTCGGCCTCCATTTTGTCCTCAGTCTTCCCTCGCAACTGGTGTATGCAAATTAACCACCATCTTTTAGCTCTATAATTGAAACATTGTATCTTTTGGAGCTGTTGCTTCAGGAGCTCAGAGGCCGGAGCGGCAGGCGGGGAACGTTGTAGTCCTCCGTCACTGTTTGCATCAGCTGCCTGGCTGCCTGCCGCCATCTTGGCTGCCAGTTAATTTGCATATCTCGCTGATTAGCCAATGAAAAGGGTATCGGTCGTACGCCAATTACCATTTTTGTCTTTTATTAGATAGGATTCTGGTCTTTTATATATTAAAGATTTTAAGTTTGGTTTTCTAGAGGATTAGGATTCTATGTTTATACCTTTTGATGCTATGTTATTTATGGTATGTTATTTAGAAGTAATCCTGAAAATATAATATTCATGACAAACATTTTAATATTTAGAACATTAACTATAATTTGCACAGTAATTCAACCATTTAACTGTAAAACTGGATTATGGCCATATGTACTGGAAAAATTGAAAATGGTATGTTTTGTTTGGATTTGCTCTAGAAGTCCTATAGATGAAATAGAGCTATAGTGAGTGTTTTATACCATGAGAAATAATTACTAAAGAAAATATGTAATATCTGTTAGGTTTGTAGGCACTAAAATTTTTAAACAGATGGTTAAGATTGTTTCTACTTCTCTTCCAAATATTTGTGTTTATAAAATACTTCGTTTTGCTGCTATCCTTGTGACCACCACATATCTGTCTGTCTGTCTGTCTGTCTATCTGTATTTCCCTTTGGGCATTTAGAAAGGAAGCACTCCATTGAGTGCTTCTAGAAACAGCCCCACTCATTCTGGACACACTGAGCACTTTTGAGCAGCATGAAAACCGTACAACTGACAGTCACATTCTAGTTTTTTGTGTTAGTCAATATATTTAGAATGGAGTATTTTATTTTTCAGGTATTATAAAGCAGACAGACACAGATACAGTAGTCTATTAAGATTTTATAATTATTGCTTTCTTTTCTTAGATATCTGTTTACCATTTGGGATAGAGGGAATATTTTCTTTTCTCTTTTAAGATTTTAGGGTTATTTTTTATTATAATGGTAAAAAAATACTTGTACAAAATTCCATTATCTGTTGAATAGAAATAGTTTGATGTTGCTTTTATTTATAATATGTGTGTTTTCTTTATTAAGAATGCTACACTACAAGCAGAGAAGCAAGCACTGAAAACTCAACTGAAGCAACTTGAGACACAGAACAATAATTTGCAGGCTCAGATTCTTGCACTTCAGAGGCAGACAGTGTCATTACAAGAGCAGAATACTACTCTTCAAACACAGAATGCCAAGCTTCAGGTTGTAATGTATAATGTGGGGGATATGCAACCAAAGTCTTGAATTATGCTATTAAAATAATTCAACCTAAAACATATATATGATATAGGTCCCCTAATATATATATATATTAGTAAATATATAATAACACCTACCAAAAATCAAAATTAAATGGTAACCTTGTTCTTTGGGACATGAAAATTCAAATTTTCTCAGTATAATGTGCATATATCTGCTTTGATTTATTTAGAACTTCATAAAGTTAATGTAATCTTATTTAAAAAAACCCAAAAGAACAATATAAACTATTTTCCTTATGTCTGATAACAATATACATTCTTATAGGTTGAAAATTCCACACTTAATTCCCAAAGTACCTCTCTTATGAACCAGAATGCACAACTCCTAATCCAGCAGTCTTCCTTAGAAAATGAAAATGAGTCTGTAATCAAAGAGCGGGAAGACCTGAAATCTCTCTATGATTCTCTGATCAAAGATCATGAAAAACTGGAACTTCTTCATGAACGGCAGGCTTCGGAGTATGAATCTCTCATTGCTAAACATGGAACTCTAAAGTCTGCCCACAAAAATCTTGAGGTGGAACATAAAGACCTCGAAGATCGGTAATTTATTATTTTTCTGTGTTTTTAATTGAAAACCTATTTACTTTGGGTAATAAAGTAAATGTTGAATTAAGCACATCTAAGAGATATAGGAAATTTATATAAATTTACATGTTTTGTGATACTGGCATGTAATAAATTACTCTTTTTTTTTCATTTTAAAGTATTTTTCCCCTTGAGGAAATATTATAAACCAAATATCTAACTTTTCCCCCCAGTTATAATCAGTTACTAAAACAGAAAGGACAATTGGAAGATTTGGAAAAAACACTGAAAGTAGAACAGGAAAAAATGCTGCTCGAAAACAAAAACCATGAGACTGTAGCTGCAGAATACAAGAAACTTTGTGGTGAAAATGATAGGTAGGTAATAAATACTTACATATTTTAGTTTTGTATTATTATTCATTACATCTAAAATGTATACTACCTCTTTGCAGTACCATTCATAAATTAGAATTTTAAAAACAGACCCCAGCAATAAGTAATAACCAACAAAATCATGCAGCTAGTTATAGAATGGCTCAGACAAAAACCTAGATCTCCTTTTCTCTCTCTATTCAACTAATTAAGCTTTTTTATTTTAAACCCTCACCTGAGGATATGCTTAGAGAGAGGGAAAGAAGGAGAGAGAATGAGAGAGAGAAAAAAACATCTAGCAGTTGCCTTCTCTATGCTCCCCGACTGGGGAGCAAACCCACAGCCCAGGTATGTGCCCTGACTGGGAAGTGAACCAGCAACCTTTCAGTGCATAGCACGGAACTCCGCCAACTGAGCCATTCAGGTTGGGCCAAGTAACTTAAGTTTTTAAGCCACGTTACATAATGAAATTTTTGTACCTTGACAGCATTTGCATACTTTATTAAGACAGAATGTAATAGATCTGATTCTTTATGTCTTTCTCTTTTTTTTGCTAGTCTGGTCAATTCCTGTCTTTTGAAGTTGCTACAAGTGAGCAACCTTATGATTTTCTAGCTGATGTATTCATACTTTTATTTTTAACAATCTTAGGTATTAATAGCCTCATATTGCCATGGAGCAATTTTTTTTTTAACTTGAAGCCTTGGGAAAATCAAAACTTGCCACTGGTAATCAAGTTACTTCATAAGGGTACATTTTCAAGATTTTTAGAAACCTTTGAAAAGTTTAAACAGCTTAAACCAACCAAGCATGTCAAACCCATGGCCCGTGGGCCACATGCCTCATTTATTTGGCCCGTGTAGCCTTTGAGTTTGACATGCTTTGCCTAAACATTTTCACTGCACTTACATTGCCATAGCTGAAGTGCTAAAAGGCAGCACACACAATTTTGCGTGTCTTTACATCTTCAACATATTTAAGTGCTGAGAGATTTCATTTCAAGGGAAAAAAGTACTCAATTTTTTAAAAATCTAGTTTTTACGAAATAGAAACTGATTCTTGATCAGTGTAGTAATTGGCAGAAGAATTCTTTATATTCTCTAAAGTATGTCTGAATGATTTACAGCATTTTCACATTATGTAAATGACAATGAAAGCTATTAAGAGAATTTGATTATATTCTATTATGATTTCTAATTATAGGTTGAGTCATACATATAATCAGCTTTTAAAAGAAACTGAAGTTTTACAAACTGACCATAAAAACTTGAAAAGTCTTCTAAATAATTCCAAACTGGAACAAACAAGATTGGAAGCTGAATTTTCAAAGCTGAAGGAACAATACCAACAGTTGGACATTACATCCACCAAGCTAAATAATCAGTGTGAGGTGAGCTTTAACAAGTTTAATCACTGTCTCCCTTTTGTTAGGCATCCAGACACATCTAAAAACTAAACAGTGATATTATAGTGACCAGCAGTGTATACTTAGCGGGATGTTTTTCTAAAAGAATTGGTCATGGATAATTGAAATTCATAAGTAATTCAAAAAACTTCCTTTATTATTAATTTCAATTTTTTTATTGTTTAAACTTATATGTTCAGGTACTTCTACTATATATAAAACCATTTTTACTATTATAAAAAATGTTACTGGCCACCTGGCATGTACTAGTAAACTAAATAGGTAAAACTCTCTCACCTGTGTAGTTTATATTCTGGTGGAAGGAAACAGACAATAAACATAATAAGTAAGTGAAATACATAGTGTTTCAGTGTTTTGTTACATATGGCTGCGTAGCAAATTACCCCAAAACGTAGTGGTATAAAACAATTATTTATTAATGCTCACAGAGTCTGTGGGTGGGAATTTGGACAGGTACAGGGAGCCAGTTTTCCTCTGCTCCACTTGCCCCTGGGCCCTCGGCGGGAAGATGGAAAGGCCGGTGGTGGATGCTGGCTATCAGCTGGAGGGAGGTATCCGTTTCCTCCCGGTGTGATCTCTTCCCATGGGCGGTCATTGGCTTTCTCACAACATGGTCAGAACCAGACGAAAACCATCTTTTTTTTTAATGATCAAGACTCAGAAGTCATGCAGCATCGTTTCCCCTGCATTCTATTCATTGAGGCATCTAAGTCCTGTGCAGATTCAAGGGGAAGAGAAATAGACTCAGCCTCTTGATAGAGAAAAGCAAGGTTCTGGAAAAGCACATGGACTAAAAATACTGGTGTAACCATTTTGAAAATGAGCCTGCAACATATGGTATGTTAGAAAGTGATAAATTATGTGCAAGGACAAATGGAGTAGGGTAAGGGGGGGTAAGGACTGTCAGGGAGCGGGGTAAGGGAGTGCAGATTGAAATTCTAGGCATCATTGAACAAAGATTTGAAGGAGATTAGGGTGTTATTATGTGGATATCTGGGAAAAGCTATTCCAGGCAAACAGCCAATACACTGACCCTAAGGCAGCCATGGGCAAACTACGGCCCTCGGATCCGGCCGTTTGAAATGAATAAAACTATTGGAAAAAAAGACCGTACCCTTTTATGTAATGATGTTTACTTTGAATTTATATTAGTTCACACAAACACTCCATCCATGCTTTTGTTCCGGCCCTCTGGTCCAGTTTAAGAACCCATTGTGGCCCTCAAGTCAAAAAGTTTGCCCACCCCTGCCCTAAGGCCTGGGGAATCCTGGTGTGTTTGAGGAACACTCAAGGAGGCCAGTGTGGCTGGAATGGAATGAGCAAAGCGGGGAGAGTGGTAGGAGTGAGATCAGAGATGTGCGTGGGCCAGACATGTTGCCTTATAGGCCATTGTGAAAACAATCAAACAACTTTGACTTTTATTCTGAATAAAATTAGGAGCCATTGGAGGGTTTTAAATAGAAATGACATTATGCCTATGTATACAGTTTTATTCTCAACGTAATTTCAGGGCTCTTACAATGGTTTGATAAAGTGCTAAATGTTTTGAAATATAAAAATGATACTGAAAGTCTTAGATCACCCTTAAATTTTATGGTTGGTACCTAAATGATTAGTTTGAACATAGCTTAACACCTGAATTTTATGGAACTTTTAGGGAACCAGCACTTAAGCAAACCTTTAAATAAAGTTAGGAATAGACTGTATAAGAAAAGTAATACCTAAAAGCTTTTTGTATTAAATTTTAAACCAACAGAAGGAAAAATTAGTTTGAAAGCATATACAGGGTGGGGCAAAAGTAGTGTTTCAGTTGTGCATATGAAAAATTAGTATAATAATTAGTAAATAATAAAATAAGAATAAACTTATATACTTACAACTATAAACCTACTTTGCCCCACACTGTACACTTAAATACTCAAAGCTTACAGTGTATAGAATACTCATTCTGCCTGTGATTTATAAAAGTCTTAAGTAAAATATGATTGGGGTAATGGACTTACAAAATGGTAGAGGAGCATGAAGAATTAACTCCCCAAGAACCAAAATTCAACAAAACTGTCAAAAATTATGCTACTTAAAAGGCCAGAGATTTGAATCTAGCTTTCAGAATATAAGTTAAACAATTTTTAAGAAAGCAGTGTTTTTGGAACTAATTTATGATAAGCCCAATGTTTGTGAGAATTATGAGAACATAGATGTATAGCACATAACCCAGTTCTTTAGCTGTCATTATTACTAAACTAATCACTCACATTCTGACCAAAGTGTGATCATCTAATTGTTCAAATAGCAGGAGATAGAAATCTGTGAAGTACTCTATTTTTCAGATGTTTTGGGTGATTTATGTTAAATGTAAATGTTGATATTTTAAAAAATAACTGTGTTTCAACAGTTGCTAAGCCAACTTAAAGGAAATTTAGAAGAAGAAAATCGGCATCTACTAGATCAAATCCAGACATTAATGCTGCAGAACAGAACACTGTTGGAGCAGAATATGGAAAGCAAGGATCTTTTTCATGTTGAACAAAGACAGTACATGTAGGTACCAAATAATTTTGCATTGTGAAATATTAGTTATGACTTTATAATGGCAATTTCTGGTGGCAGAGAAAACAATCTAATTTTCTGGCTTTCAACATTATTTCAACATATATTTTTTTGAATGCTTATGTCTCAGGTTGTATGCTGATAACTGGAAATACTAACATGAAAACATGGGTACTGCTCTTTAGGAACTAGTAATAGAAAGTGAGAAATACAAATAATTGCCATAATGGAGATATGTGTAGGAGGCCATAGAAATATATCATAACTGTATAAAATATGTATGTTCTAAAATTTAAATTTTTTTTATAGTGATAAGTTAAATGAACTAAGACGACAAAAGGAGAAATTAGAAGAGAAAATTATGGATCAATACAAATTTTATGAGCCATCTCCTCCTAGGAGGTACTATTAACCAAAATTTACTCATTTTTATTCTGAAAAAAGAACAGAATATTTTAAACTTCAAATTTTGTGAAGGATTTATTTTAGACTAATAAGAACTTTTTAAATTATTCTATCAGGAGAGGCAACTGGATTACTCTAAAAATGAGAAAATTGATAAAGTCTAAGAAAGATATTAATCGGGAACGTCAGAAATCTCTAACATTAACACCTACCCGCTCAGACTCCGGTGAAGGATTTCTTCAACTCCCCCATCAAGATAGTCAAGATAGTTCTTCCGTAGGTTCAAACTCCTTAGAAGATGGCCAAACTTTGGGGACCAAGAAAAGCAGCAGTGAGTGCTTAAACTTTTTAAACATTTGTTATGTCTAGTATTGATTTAGAATCCTTTCTAAAAGATTTTTTAAAAATAACTTCAACACTCCTTTGAGATAATAGTCTTAATTAATACATTTCTTTTTAACTCTATATGATTATAAAATTCATTACATACTACAATAGTACATAACTACATGATTTTCTGTATTGTGTGTGTAAAGATATTCCATACACAGGGATACCAGCATTTGGCCAGGGAGGTAAAACAGTGTAGAAAGAACATTGAAATAAGAGCCAGAAACCTCTGCCATTTGCTAGTTCTGTTAATATGGGCAAGTGTTTCACCTTTGGGTCATACTTACCAGGGTAATTATTAGGAGCAAGTGAGAAATATTTATAAGAGCTCATTTTCATAATTAGAATAGAATAAGGCATTTTATAATGAGGTTTTACTCATACTTTTGTATCAAATTGGAGCAAAGTTACATTGGGCAAAGCAAAGAAATAGGTATAAATTTGAAAAGAATGCTATTTAAAGATTTAGAAATAATTGATAGTTATGAAAAGTATTGAGTGACTGATAAAGGATTGGTTAAAATAGGGGAGGAGATATAAATTTGTGTATAAACTTGTGATTTAGTATTTTTTGTCTTTTTGTTAATCCTCACCCAAGGATATTTTTCCATTGATCTTTTAGAGAGAGTGGAAGAGAGAAATACAGAAAGAAACATAGATGTGAGAGCTGCATATTGATTGGTTGCCTCCTGTATGTGCCCTTGACTGGAATCGAACCTGGGACCCTTCGATCTGCAGGCCGACTGTTCACTGAACCGAACCAGCCAAGGCTGATTTAATATTTTTAATTACAAATACAGAAGTTCACATCATAATGTGCCCTATATAATTCATAATCTTTTCATTTCATTACTAGTGTGCTTAGCTAAACAGGAAAAGCAGAGTAAACGATTAAACAAGTTCATTTTAAGAAAAGGAGAAAAGAATCCAATCCTGGGCCCTTAGAAGATGTCCAAGAAGTTGACTATCAGTGTTCTTATAAATTATATAAACAGTATACTTCAAATCTACTCAATCACCAGAGTCATTAAATTTAAAAAATAATAATAAGAA
>NW_006383011.1:9750536-9768340 GCF_000327345.1 Myotis davidii
ATTTCATTACCTTTTAAGTGAATAGCAGGCAAAAACAGCTACTACTTCCCTTAGAGGTAGACACTCCATATGCGTAACTTTCAAAAAACTATAGACAGTGTTTTGGCCTTGGGATTTATCTTTGAAAGGCAGTATTTTCAGGTGTAGGAGATTGGAGACATTCATTATAGGGTATATTTTAGAATGCAGCTGTAGCACATAAGAACTAGAATCCATAATCAAGCAGCAAATCATATACATACATATGTACATATTCGTGCATACACACACGTGTGTGTGTATTTATATAGTAGGCTCAAGAAATTTGTTTAATTCTATGTTCCCACATAAGAATATTATTACCTGGGTCTTTTGCTATCTAGTCTTTTCACCCAAATCTGCATGAAACGTCTGAGTATTGTAGAAAGATCATCAAGTTTTCTTAAAATGTTTCCAGATAATTTACTTTTATCTCTATCTTTAGATATAAAAATCTGACATTTTATTAAATGAGAAATGGTAGTAGGTATACTTAATTTTTTTAATTAAAGGAAGATATTTCAATTCAGATATGAGAGCCTACACAAGAAAGGCATGACAGCCTTTTCTGAGACCATGTTGTTTGTTTTAAGTACAGGATGGGGCAAAAGTAAGTTTACAGTTGTATGAATTTATTCTTGTATAATTATTTTTATTGTATATTTTCCATGCAAACAACTGTAAACTTATTTTTGTCCTACCCGTCATTCCTTCATACTCTCTGCTAAAACCTTCAAAATAAGAATCAAAAGGAAGTAATATTCTCTTTTCCTACAATTGTTCAGTTTTAGAATTTTTTTAGAATATATTTTTATTGATTTTTTTTTTTTTTTTTACAGAGAGGAAGGGAGAGGGATAGTTAGAAACATCGATGAGAGAGAAACATTGATCAGCTGCCTCCTGCACACCTCCTACTGGGGATGTGCCCGCAACCAAGGTACATGCCCTCGACCAGAATCGAAACCGGGACCTTTCAGTCTGCAGGCTGACGCTCTATCCAGTGAGCCAAACCAGTCATGGCTAGAATTTTTTTAATTAAACACAAAATCCAACAATGCTAATTTCAGTATGGTTTTGGGGGAAAAAACGTTGTGTATCTAAAAACTAATTGCCAAAAGAAAGATCACATTCTGCCACTGGCAGATTTGAAACTCCTGTGGTCCTCTCCCTTTTGTAAGAGTGTCTGTCAGCAAAGCAGTCTTTGGAAAACAGTTGAAACAGAAAAAGAAAGTAAAGACAACATGTGCATGTTGCAACCATTCAGCTTTGGTTTAGCTAAGTGTCCATTTTTACATTGTTTTCAGTTCATTTATTTTAATCATTGAAAGTAATTGGCTATACGAAGTTAGAAAAGAAATAGGTCAAATTAAAAGCTTAAATGAATCATGACTATGTTTTCCTAATAGCAATCAAATATATAAGTTAAAAAGCTGTATGTACATTGCATTCTCCTTAATGAATGATTCTTGTCAGTGTGTCAAAGAGCTTTGATTATTTACAAGACAATGGTAAACCCTGAGAAAGATGTAGTTATTAGGGCTGTGTACAATGTTTTTAAGTCTATGCAAGTTGTTTCATTAGTGCCTGAATTGTAGTTCCAAAATAAATACATTTTTTTTGTATTTACTTACTTTTTTTTTTACTTATTTTTAAAAAGTTTAATCCTCACCCAAGGATATGTTTTTTGTTTTTAATATATTTTATTTATTTCAGCGAGGAATGGGAGAGGTAGAGAGAGATAGAAACATCAATGATGAGAGAGAATCATTGATCGGCTGCCTCCTGCATGCTCCTATGGGGGATCGAGCCTACAACCAGGGCATGTGCCCTGACTGGGAATCAAACCGTGACACGACACCGTCCCCACCCCCCCACCCCCGCCCCCGGTTCATAGGTTGACGCTTAACCACTGAGCTTTCTGGACGGGCGATGTGTTTTGTTTTAATTGATTTTGAGAGACAGAGAGAGAAACATCAATCGGTTGCCTCCCATATGTGCCCCAACTGGGGATTGAACCAAGAGGTGTGCCTTGATCCTAGGAATGGAACCCTCAACCTCTTGGTGTATGGGATGACGCTCGAACCAACTGAGCCACCCAACCAGGGCTTTTTGTATTTAAATCTTATTAAAATATAGTTTAGCAAGATGTAGTTCAGTGATTGACCATTGACCCATGAACCAGGAAGTCACAGTTCGATTCCCAGTCAGGGCACATGCCCCGGTTGTGGGCTCAATCCCCAATAGGAAGTGTGCAGGAGGCAGCTGATCAATGGTTCTGTCTCATCATTAATGTTTTTATCGCTCTCTCCCTTCTCCTTCCTCTCTGAAATCAATAAAAATATATTTAGGAAAAAAAAAATATATAGTGTAGTTTAAGAAAGTTAGTGACTCTAGTGAACATTTTTATTTTTGTACTAATGATTTTTGTAGTTATAACCCTCATTTACATTCACAAAATCTTCTTGCACAGTGCTATCTTTGATTTTTTTAATAACCTCACTGAAGAAACCCTTCAAAATAAATACCTAAAAATGTAATATACACTTTTTTGGGGACATTTTTGCTTGCTTTAGGATGCCTTCATATCTTTTAGCCTTATCAGGACTTAGTGTTAGCACTTATTACTACTGTCAAAATACTCTTTTTTCTCTTTCCCCAGACAGCTTTTTGGTAAAATGAAGTTTAATGTAATTGCTCATTTCATCGTTTGAAAGACTGTTCAAAGAATATATATTTCTATCGTGCTACTACATATTACACCAAGAAGCAATTTGCTATTTCTTTATTAAAGTTTAAGAAAGTATTGAAAATTTTTAATGAAAGTTTTAAAAGCTTTAGATTGTTTAAAACATCCCATAGGCACTTTAGTTTTTGGTGATGTATATTACTAAAATACTCCTAAGTGCATTTGCCTAAATTACTTTTTCTGTAAAGCCTTATAATTTAAAAATTAAAGAAAATAGAGGATTGAAAAGCCTTGTACATTTTTAGCACGTATACTCTGTGTCCCACCAATAGTTCTAATTTTAAAGGTATACATTTACAATTTAACTAGGAAGCTTGTTCCATAAGTAATTCTAACCAGTTCCTGTATTTATAGGACTTTAGCTAATCCAAGCTTTCAAAGTATATGTTCCTCATCATTGTCTTCAGTGCCATCCCAAGTATTTTAAAGTATCAGAGTGCTTATTTCATATTTCATTGTCACTCAGCAGCACGAGAATAATAACTTTAATATAGCATACATAAGCTGAAACTCAGACATTCATTTCTGTCCTTAATTTCAACATTTAACTCCCATCTGTTCTTCTCCCTTTTTTCTGTTTCATTTTTCTGTTTCTGTTTTTCCTCATGCTCTGACATTAAAGTGGTTGCACTGAAAAGACTGCCCTTTTTGAGGAACAGACCGAAGGATAAAGACAAAATGAAGGCCTGCTACCGTCGTTCCATGTGTAAGACTTTATGACAGTTCAGCTTCTTTCAGTTGACTACATTGGCTTCCATTACTAATTTTCACTAACCTTTCTCTGGACTGTGCCAATTTTCTTATTTTAAAAAGTGCAGTCTTCCTCTAATACAAGGAGCTGGAAGAATTTTTTTTTTCAAAACTGGCACTGAATTTGCATTATATGTATGTTCACTGATACATACATATACATGTGTATGTTTAGTTGTACATGTAATAATATACTTGTAAATTTCCAGTGCTTTCTAAAAGTTGGCAGAAATAAAACCCTAATTTTATGCCATTAGAGATTTTTTCCCAAAGAAATTTACTTAAAGAAAATATAACAGAATGTTTAGCATTAGACATTTATTTCCTTAATGAACTAGATTAAATAAATAAATAAAATGGCCTGTAACCCTTAAAAATGTTTGTCATTCTTTATATAATAATACTCTGGTTTTCCTTTTTTTTTTTTTTTTTAAGTGGAATGGGTAATTACATAATCACATTAAATGTCTGTCACTTTGACTATCGTCTCTTTCAGGTTTTTATTAATGGTATACTTATTTGATTGATAAAATGAATAATTCCTTCAGTAACCTGCTCTGACCAAGGACTCTTTATCATTTTCAGTAATGATGCTGTATAAGAACTGCTCTCCATCTTACCTTTATTCATTCCATTTTTTTTTTCACCACAAAACCACATTATAAAGGCTTCTTATTATATTGCACATCACTGCGCAAAAGCATGGCAATTGTACAGAGTAAAATTCCTTTTCCCATCTTTAAATGAGGTGGAGATGGGATAAAAATAATTACTGAAATTTATTAGCCTTTGGCCTATTCATTTCATTGAGCTGAATGCATGTCATAATTTGAGACATTGTGGTTACAGTTTTTTGTTTTCACTTGCATTAATCCATAGGAAAAAACCCCAGATCATTTATAAGACAAAAGAGAAATAAGAGCAAGAACATTAACCGTGCTGATTCATTTGCTTTCATTTGCATCCCAGCCATGAATGACCTGGTGCAGTCCATGGTCCTAGCAGGAGGACAGTGGACAGGTAGTACTGAGAATTTGGAGGTTCCGGATGATATTTCAACGGGTAAAAGGAGAAAAGAATTGGGAGCTATGGCCTTCTCTACTACAGCTATCAACTTTTCAACTGTCAACTCTTCTGCAGGCTTCAGATCCAAGCAGTTGGTTAATAATAAAGGTATAGGCCGTCTGCTATTTGCACTGTTGTGGAAATGTTGGCAACAGAAATTTTAATTTGACTTTCCCATGTGTATTTTTTGACAGCAGCAAACGGAAATAATTATCAAAACAATCTGGCTTTGATTTGAGGGAATTTTCAGAGCATTTCAAAAAATTTAAGACATAAAATAACAAAGTTTTTCCTAAGCTTTTGATAATAAACAGCTAATGAACTGACAAGAAAAGAAAAAGTAATGCAAGTAAAGTTTGAGAAAAGGAGAGAATAATAGAACCTTAAAAAACACACACACCTGAAAACACTATGACTTCAAACAGAGAAAAGAAAAAAAACATGTAGAACAACCGAGGCTCTTGCTTTGCAGGGTCAGGGAGACTGTTCTATTGGCAAGTAAACTCATCAGAGCTATTCGTTTTCTTGCTTCAGTTTCAGTTTTTTGTTGAGTCTAGAAATATATTAAAGGGAGATGTATTATATGTAATTGAAAAAGAGTTTCCATATTCTGAGTAAATGAAATTTTACAATTTTTGTTGTTGTTAAGAAATACTTTTATATCTATTTTGCTATTTTATATAGATGCTACATCCTTTGAAGATATAAGTCCACAAGGTATTAGTGATGATTCTAGTACGGGATCAAGAGTTCATGGTAAGATATGAACTTTATTTAGAGAGTACTTATTAACTATAGAATGTTGCATTGAATCTGAATGTGCATTGCCAGCAAGGATGTTTTATCTAACCTGCACCTCATACCTCTGCCATTTCTTCAAACCTAATCCTCCCCTTTGCCCCTTTTAAGGTTACTGCTTCATCTAAATAGTCTCTGTTTTAGTCAAGGTCATTTATAAAGTATTCCCGCACAATGATTAAAGGTAATTTTGTTGCCATTTTGGTATAATTTTAAAAGTTCTGAATTTTTACCATATTTACTCTAAGAAAATATAAACTTTAAGAAACCATATTCTGCAGAAGCATCGAACAGACTGTCAAATTACAGCAGGAATGCAGGGAAGGGTTGGGGGGGGAAGAGATCAATCAAAGGACTTGTATGCATGCAAAAAAAAAAATTCTGCAATGTCAAGCATTCAGGTTTTTAAATCTCTATCTGGGAAATCATATCTTACCAAACTAAATTATTAACAATAAGTGGTTAACATGTAAAAGGAATTTCATATGAAAGCAGGATTTTAAGAAATAGGTTAGGGCCATGTTAACTGTGTGGCTGTTTCCCTTCTATGGATAGGAATACAAAACATTAACTGCAGATGCTCATATTCCTCCTGTTTGTGGCGTCTCTGCAATGTGCAGGGTTCTTTGTCTAATCTGTTGTAAGTGACCTAATCACTAGCACCTTTTTTTGGCATGTCACTCTATTAATCTAAAATAGTCCTAGTATCCTTCTAGAAATCATATTCAAATCTAATATGCAATTTATCTTCTTTTCTTTAAATTTCAACAATTGTTTCAGACGTGCCCTGTCTTACTAAACAATGTGGTAATGTCTTTTCTCTTTAATGTATACGATTCAGCTGTTGGTGGGCATGCTCAGTGTATGCAAGTATGCATGATTACTTCCTCAAAGCATTCTGTGACAGAATGTAAAGTTCAGTGCCAGCAGCTGGAAGTTTTATCACACTGTCTCCTGATGTTTTCATTTAGCTTCAAGACCAGCCAGCCTGGATAGTGGCAGGACATCCACTAGCAATAGCAATAATAATGCTTCACTCCATGAAGTCAAAGGTATGCTGTAGGTAAATTTACTAATATGTTCATCCATTTCCACATTTAAAAGGGAGATGGATGAAGTTTCTAGGGTAAAGTGTGAAATCCAAATCATCTGTTTGGAACATAGTTCCTTGGAATAGTTTATACTTTCAACATTGTAATACAAATGTATTTCAATGTATATAAATGTAAAAACAGGAGCAGTTATTTTGGTTTCCATTTTTTATCTTTCACAGGTAAAATATTTTTATTATAATGTATACTTCAAAAGTATCTGTAGTTCTTATTTTAATTATGTTTTATCTTTCTCATTAACATGATTATGCCTAATTTTTTCATGATGTATGCACATTGAACTCACAGAAGGAGTTTTACATACACAAAACTTATCCACGAAATAGGGGGAAATATATTTTTTAATTTGATAAGGCAATTGTGTGTATATATGTGAAACAAGAGCCAAGTGGATGCATATAGCTCATCTAAGAATTATTTCAAATTTTTTTTCCTTAGTTTTTAAATATACATTCCAGGTAAGGCTGTTAATGTAATGTCTGTCTGGAAGCCTTGACTAATAATACCTTTTTCCTTAAAGGTATACTGCCTACTCAGATTCTGGAATTGTTGAATAGATTTTAAAAGTGTTAAAATACTATTCTGTACAGTCCAGAATTGCCAAATTAGAGTCAATGCATTTGTTCCATCGCTCTTTGCATTATAAAATCCTTTTGTCTCCATTTCAGTTTATTTTTATCATTAATGCTATGGCTTTTTTGCTATGATCTGAAAAAAAGGGATTTTTAAATTTTTATAATTATGTTTATATAGCCAGTAGGAAAAAGTAGTCTGAACATATGAAGAAGTATTTGAAAATTTATGAAAATCTTATTTCTATAAAATTGTTACAGAACTTGAGCCAAATTCTTTCATGACCTACTTTACTCTTTTGTGATTGGAAAACCATGGAAAGTTGCATTTATTATATACTGTATCAGTTTGCTTTTGATCAAAATAAATTAGCACTCTTAAGGAATAGCATAAACTTTAGATAGCTTTTTTCCAGAACTAGTAATTTGCATTCTATACAGTTACTCAACTGAGTGGCCACCATACAAACAGTGGAAAGCATGACTTCCCTTATATGCCTATTTAAATTTAAAAATTTTTTCTTTAAGGTCATTTATTAAGGATGAACAGATAAAACTTTAAGTAAGGAATAAAAACTTCATAGAAAGGCAAAGCATTAGAATTTTTAGCATTTAGAATAGTTTTTGGTTTTAACATTCAGAAATAATTTAAAATTCCTATAGTCACGTTTTGTTCTAAATTGTGAGGTGGTTTACAGTTATAGTTGACTCTTGAAAATATGCAGAGGGGGAGGGGGTCAGCACCCCTAATCCCATGTTATTCAGGGTCAATTTGTATTTAAACCTGTATTTTAAAAAAACATATTAACCATTTATTTATTCATTTATTTCCTCATCAAAGGCATTAAGTGTCTGCATTATATGTTTAGGCTCTGAGTATGGTGGCAAAGGTGCTTATATTTGTCAAATTGACAAAATAAAGAAGCAGGCTATGATAGACTGATAAGCTTATAGTAGACAAAATAATCTGGCAGTTGTTAGACTAGTGAAAGATAAACATAGTTACTAAGCATTTCTAAGTAAAGCTTGAAAGTCACTTTGGCTCTTCGTAAGAACCCCGTCAACAAATCTTTTTACTTATGTAGTTTTAATCTCATTTCTATTATTGAACTCTTAACACACCATTTACTCCGAAAGCAGGTGCAGTTAATACCCAGAGCAGGCCACAGAGCCATAGCAGTGGGGAATTTAGCTTGCTTCATGATCTTGAGGCTTGGTCCAGCAGTGGTAGCAGTCCAATCCAGTACTTGAAAAGACAGACCAGATCAAGTCCAGTGCTCCCGCACAAAATGCCTGAAACTGAGAGTCGAGCACATCACAAGGTCAAAACTGGTTCCCCTGGAAGTGAAGTTGTTACTCTACAACAGTTTTTGGAAGAAAGCAACAAGCTTACCTCAATACAGGTTAGTTTTATAGGTGACCTTAATTCAGGTGCACATTTCACGTTAAATATCTGTGACTGAACTTCAGAGCTTTTTTGTTGTTGTTTATGCCCGATGTTATTTTTCCATTGATTTTTAGGAAGAGTGGAAGGGGAGCGAAGGAGAGAAACATCTGTGTGAGAAAGACACATCAATTGGTTGCCTCCACATGTGTCCCCACAGTGGGGGGGCGGGGGGGAGGGCAGCTAGGGAACAAACCTGTACGAGAACTTGATCGGAATTGAACCCGAGACCCTTCAGTGCACAGGCTGATGCTCTACCACTGAGCAACACTGGCCAGGGTGAACCGAGCATTTTTTTTTTTAAGTAAAGGAGTGTTTAGAAATACTAGTAGTTTTATATTATGCAGTCTAATATATCAGGAAAGTAAAAGCATGCCTGATATTCATTAATCTGCTTTGTTTTTTTTACAGATAAAGTCCTCAAGTCAAGATAATCTTTTAGATGAAGTAATGAAAAGTTTGTCTGTCTCTTCTGACTTTTTGGGAAAAAGCAAACCCGTTAGCTGTGGTCTGGCCAGGTCAGTAAGTGGGAAAAGCCCAGGAGACTTCTACGATAGACGGACAACTAAGCCTGAACCGTTTGTGAGACCTGGTCCTCAAAAGCCTGAAGATACCTACTTTATGAGTTCTCCAGGAAAACCTACACCAGGCACTCAAGGAAAGATAAAATTAGTGAAAGAATCTTCTTTGTCACGACAATCAAAAGATAGTAATCCTTATGCCACTTTACCTCGTGCAAGCAGTGTGATCTCTACTGCAGAAGGGACTACTCGAAGGACAAGCATCCATGATTTTTTGACCAAGGACAGTAGACTACCTGTGTCAGTTGATCCATCACCAGCTGTTGCTGATAGCCACATCACTGCAGCATCTAGTGAGTACCGTTTACACCAGTGGTCTTACCATAAACTTCACAGCCCAGCATATTCTGTAGGTTCTTATGCACAAATTGATTTAGTTACGGATGAGCCTGAGTCTCTATATGCCCAGGCTAGGAGCTCAACAACAGAAAAGTCACATTTTCTAAACCAAACTTTTGCCTCCGTTAATATGTCTAATGACACACTTGTAATATCAGCTAAAGATAGTATAGAGTCATTTACTCATCCTTCTCAGCCATTTTTATCCCTGAATACAGAGTTAGTTAGTAACATAAGTGGGTTACCTCCCAGGCCAGTCACCAGAGTAACTGACCAGGTTTCTGCCTCTTTGGATAAAGCTTCCCAGAAAGATAATGAACAGTTTTCTGATAATCAGATCCGTGGTAACTATAACCCACAGTCTTCTGTAGGTAGCAGTAATCTTATCACTCCTGCATGCCTCTGTCCTGATGACACAGAAGCTGCATTGTTGGTTTCTGAGGACAATCAGACTGTTTGGTATGAATATGGTTGTGTATGATCAAAACTGCACAGTATAATCCTGATGTCATTTGATATGTACTATGCTTCTCTAATCTGACTTCAAGAGCTGCTGTTGAAAAGTATTTGGCAAGGTTCATATTTTTATTTTCAAATCGTGGCATAGTGTTTGGCTGTACATGATGGCTTGTATATAAATGTGAATGTGTAACCACACCAAAGCCTGCATGAAATATTAATTGCATTGTATATTTTCTGCATGACTTTAAAAACCTTAACAATACATGCTCCTCTTTCACATTTCTTGCCGTCTGATAAGAGATTGTTACTTTTAGAAGCATGTTAAGATAGTTGCATGCTATAATTACCAAAAAACCATTTCCAAGTCATACTTTGTTGCTTCCAAAAAAGAATGCTCATTTCCTCCCTTCCTTCTTCTCATTCCTTTTTCTTTTTCTAAGAAATATTTCTTTAAAAAATATATATATTTTTATTGATTTCAGAGAGGAAGGGAGAGGGAGAGAGAGATAGAAACATCAATGATGAGAGAGAACCATCAATTGGCTGCCTCCTGAATGCCCCACACTGGGGATCGAGCCCGCAACCCAGGCGTGTGCTCTGACCTGGAACCAAACGATGCCTTCCTGGTTCATAAGTCGATGCTCAGCCACTGAGCCATGAAGGCCAGGCCCTTTCTTTTATTTCCAGAATGTGCACCACATATTGCACATGTATAGGAAAGTATGTTAAAAAAAAGTCCTTTTCCTTTGCCATTTAATTATGCCTTCTGTCCTGTTTTATTTTCAAAGAAATAGTTAATAACTCAATACTTTATGTAGCAAATATTAACTACTGCCCATATTTATAAAATTGTTCAGATTTAAAATATTGTTAATGTTAATAAACTTAGTATAATTCTTAAAAAAAAACATCAAATTTAAATATGACTTTTACACTGTCTAGGAGCATTTTCTTTGTATTCTATTTCTTTTCTGCACTTTTCTTCATCTTCCTTCAAGATTAATTTTTACTTAGAATCAGAGTTTTTCTAGTTCTTTTTTTTTAATAGAGTCAAAGAGAAATAAACCAGTCATACTCAATGTGTTGAAAATTTGCATTTTTACTTCTGTTAAAAAAGCTAGCAAGTTTACAAAGTGGTGAAGATTGGTACTTATTTAATTTTATAATTTATTATTAAATTATATGTCTGTCCTTAAAAAATTTTTCTAAAATGAGTACATTGTGCTAAAATAAAATATTAGGATTTGTAACCACTTAAACTTAATAGGTGTACTTTTAGTAGAACAAATTTTAGAACTAAGAATAAATATGACTTGTAGCTAAAAAAATAACCATATAAGTTAGAGAAAATATTTGCTAACTTTGACTCTGGTGTCATAAACTTTAAAATTGTCTCTTGCTGTGGTCCTTTAAAAGCAGAATCAGCTAAACTTGAATCTCCCAGAATAAAACAAAAATAAAAACTCATAACTCTCACTTATCTCTGGAGGAGTATATCTTCGCTCTGTCTCTGGAATGTTTTTGCCATTTTGACTTAGTATAAATATATCTGTTAGTAACAGCCTGGCATCTGAAAGGAATGCTTTGAAATGTAACTTTCTAAAGAGGAAGGAAATTATTATTTACTACATGTTGTTATATTAATTATTGTTATTAATTGAACCAAAGAACAATCTATAGAGAATCTTTGCTTAATGAAATACGTATCTTTTGTAATTTAAGCCATCTGTTTGTACTTACACAAGCTCATTTCAGGACTAGGCCCCTTTTCCTTACACCTTTGACCATACTACTTTTTTCATAGCCAGCTATTACTAAAAGTAGTACAAGAGCAGATAAATCAGAAAATTTTCATATTTTTAGTACCACCTAATATATTTTCTGCGTGAATACACCAATCTATTTTATTGTCATTTGTTTCATACTCAATTCTAACATTTTAAATGTTTTTGGTATGCCTTCTTTTATTTTTTCATAACCTAGTAATAAAAATTAATGGCAAATACAGGTGAGATTAGATGGAGGACATATATCAGGCAAATGTAATAATTATTATTTCTTTTCCACATTGAGTCAAGTTTTATTTCTCAGCTATTTCAACTTTTTAAATATTATAAATTTGGCCATTTTTTAAATTTAAAATATTAAATTTTAAATTTCATACATTGAGAAATCATGTGCTATTATATTAAAAACTGTGATTATTTTTAAAAATTACTTTTACAGTAAAGAAGTATTTACAACCCAAATGGCTATAGTTACATATACAGCACATTTTCAAAAAGAAGATGCCCACTGTGCATGTGAGAAAGATACATACCATGTCGATGTGTCTTGATGATTGTCTAAGAATACAGACTCGATTTCCTCCAGAAACTATCGAAAGCTGTGGAGTCATAAAAGTCTCTCAGAACAGCATATTAATATAAATGATATCTTAGAAAGATGCTCCCCAATTAAATACATTTTTTAAAGTGAGAGTAAAACTCTGACTTAATTGAGCAGCTACATGTTTTTTTTCTAAGACATCTCCATAAAAATCCTATGGCTTCACAAAAGATTATTTGAAAGACTATGTGAGATTCAATACCTTAATTTTAGATGAAACTGCATAGTTGCTATTCCTGGCCTAGGTTTCTAGAAATTATACCAATATTACTTGTATGACATTATAAATTTACACTGTTATGTATTGGGTCCCCTTTAACCAAAACAATTTTAGCGATTACAGTGTAATGAAATATATTATTTGCCTACAAAATATGCCTCAAGCCCAGGTTTTCTTAGTAATACAAATATTTCATTGTAGATGTTTCTGCCACTGCATGCAAGATTACTTTTTACTTTACAACTATATGTGACCATTTAGTACATAAACATAACAAGTAAACCTTTTTGACACTAGGAGGCATATTATTTCTAGCTTTTAAACTATGAAAATCAGTCTTGAAGTAATGAGATGTCTATCAGATTAAAGAATTTCCCAGAGTTAGATTCCTTCTCCTTGCCCTATTCAATGAGAGCTCTTTAAGTTTCTTATCTTCGTGAATTGTATTATGTTTAACTTTTGATTAAATAACATGAAATGCTTTTTTCCTGCAGATATGGACAAAGTACAAGAAAGCAGAAATTCAAAAAGCAGGTCTAGGGAGCAACAAAGCTCCTAATTCTATTACCCACTACATGACATGTGGGCCAAGTGGTGAGTTTCTTACTCAAAATGTAAATGAGATTAGTCTCATTTATACAAACTAACAGCATTAAGTATAAGAACAAGTGCATATTGCATTAACAGATGTAAATATTGCTTGCTTAATTAATTCATGACTTCTCTCCTATTTACTAGTAAAGCAAGATAATTTGATTGCCATTGTTTTTTGCCTGTCACACAGGAAGCAAACCTTTAAGAATTATTTTTTCCTCAATTTAAATTGAATTTTAGTAGTGAGTAATGTTTTAGGAATTCCTGTTTCAGTGTGAAGTCTTTTCTTTTTGTGTGTTAGGAATATAACTTTGCCACTGGTTCTTGGTAATTGAGGGTAAACTAAATGCCTCTTGAGGAAAACTTGTCTCTGACTTTCTGTCACTCTCATTCCTATAGAAATATCTGGTGCATGCTGTTCTTGTAGTGGCTGCTCTGTATTTTATATCTCTCTTCAAGCTTTTCTTATATTTTCTTTCTTCTTTCTACCTTTCAACTAAATACAGAGAGAAAAGTGTCCTTCATTTTCTCAGTATGAAGCCTTTATATCTGAAGTAACAAGACACCCAACTATAGAAATCATTTTTTTAAATCTTTAAGGAGACTTTATACAATTCTGCGTGACTAGAGCAGGCAAGAAACACAAACCTTCCTTCCTTCCTTGAATCAAGGAGCACTACTGGAGTCAACTGCCAAAATTTTTAGAAGGTTTTAGGACTTACTATACATTGTACTATTAAGATCTACTGAATAAAGGATGTTCTCTCGCTAAGGACCAAGTGTTTTGAGGTTTCAAGAAGTTCTCCAAGAACAACCTACTTCTTTCATCATTTGTTTATGAATTTATCCATGTTTGCTTAATGCTTCTGCTAAATATTAGCGAAAATCTAGTGATTTATATTTAGTTGTATAATCTAAATCAAATGCTGTAGTATGTTGTGGAATGTAGTATATATCAAGATACAGAGAACCTTGTTTTGGCATGCCAGAGTCTTATTTGGTTAGCAGACTGCATGTGTTGGTATTTTTTTTAAGCCAATTATTTTGGTGCACTGAACAAAAAATTCAAGTTTATATGATAAATCTGAAAAATCCATAATGAGATAGGAGTTATAAAAAATTTAGTGCTATTAATCTTTCCATATTTCCCAATAAGCAACACTAAGCATTCACAAGTGGATCCAAGTTAAGTAAAGAGTGTTTTCCTGAAACTTTTAAGTAAGGTGGTTTTCCAGCAAATGGCATTCCCAAGATAAAGTTGTTGTATTTTAACTCATTTCCCTTCTTTAGTATTGGGTTATGTATGTTTGTTTTTTTAACTTGAGAGCTGACTGTTGCTTAAGAAGTTTTGGCAAATATAATGTAAATAATTTACTATGATCTACATTTTTCCAGGAACTCACTTATTATTAAGGTTATCACTTAATAAGAATTTTTCTGGTTTTGTCCTTTTTAATATTACATTAAAGTTGGTAACTATTATTGGTACTTTTGAAATATTTGTATGCATTTGTTACCTTAAACATTTGAAAGAAGCACAAAAAAGTAGATTTAGTTAATTTAACCCAGGGAAACATCAATTCTTTTTGTAGTTCCAATTTTATACCACAGTTTTATTTTCTTATGAAATCAAAAAAAATGCATTGATACCTGTTAATGCAAATTCATTATTTAACATAAATATCAGAATAATCTTACAAGTCTTAAATGAGGAAGATACTGACTTTTTAATTTTAACAGTGTACTTCTTAGGCTCTCATTACCAGCTCTAAAAATCTTTTTAGGATAATTCATATTCCTGTGTGTGGTTTATGTGAACTGTGTATCACTAACCTACATGTCATGAGAAATGTGTTGTTTTTCTCTCCCTCCTTTCCTCTCTCTTCCTCTTCTCCCTCCTCCTCCTTTATCTCTCTCATGTATATTTATCTTTTTTGGAGAGGGTAGGCCAGTAGTTATGTTGTAATCAGAGTCTCCTTTCAGAAAGACCATTAATGAAAAGACAGAATGTATAGTTGACCAGAAATTAAATGGAAATTAGCAAACTTGGTTAACTTAGCCACTATTTAACTTAGGCTTTGCCACCAAATAGTGCTATAAAGTTAAATCACGTTTAAACACTTGGCTGAAAGGTGCTGTGTAATGTAAATACAAAGGATTCTTACTAAAATATAGATATTACACAACAGACATATTTAAAACCTATTCTCTAGACTTTGAATGATCTCTCTCCATCATGGCTCCCTAGATTCAAGTATCAAATTGATCATGGGCATCATGGCAGTCTAGAGACACTTGCATGTAAAAAATGTAAATTCATTTTTAGGTGGATAAATGGAAAATAAATATAGAAATTATGGTTTAGCTAAAATACAGTAAGTGGGTAATTTAGGTTTATATTAACTAGCTTCTAATTTGCACAAGTAGGACACATCCCAGGACACTTACTGAAAGTTGAAATTAATGAGTAGGAGGTGGCCCAATGAGGGTGAATGATATCACAGCTTGACCTCTCCAGGATACTGATGTCCTAAAATAGAGAACTGCTCACTTAAGCAGCACATTATTCCTTCAAGTAGAAAATGCTAAGGGCAGCCTATGAAGTACTGAATCTGAGTAGGCTGACCACGAGAAAGCCCAGTTAAAGCAACAACCAAGGGAACACTTGAGATTGCAAAAGTAGTAGTAGTCTCAATTATATTCATCCCCCTTTTCATAACAATTCAAAAAGGACTAGATAATGACCACATGAATATTTCACTTTCTCCAAAAGGTGTCATTGGAAGCAAACTTAGTAGAAAGTCACTCTTTTTCCTTAAACAAATAGTATGGCCAACTAGAAACTAACTGGGGCCTTTTTACTGGAGCCTGACATGCTTTTAATTATCTGGTTTTATTCTAAACCTACACCTAACCCCTACCTGACCCCACCCCCAAAAAACACTGAAGAGTTTAATAAACAGGGTAAGAGTTTCAGCCTAGAACTCCAATAAAGTGCTTCATATCTGGCCATGTGGAAATTTAGGTCCAAGTTTTTGAACTGGTGGTTACCAAAGAGTTCATGAAACAGGTTTGTTGTAGTACCTTTCATGCAAGGCATGGTAAGAGCCTACTTAAAAGTCACTGTGCATATTACAGAATTGCAGCCACCTCACAAATGAAATACTACAGCCTGCACCGTCTTAACAGTTTTGTCAGTAAGTGAAAAAGATATTATACCAAATCTGGATTACAATGCGGAATAATGTATGCTAAATGACTTGTATTTTAAGTTACTGAGGAGAAAAGTGATTTTTTTTTTGCTATACTTAGTCCTGAGATGTATTTTTTTTTTAAGTCTTGAATGAATAATACTAAAGGAGCCCATTTTATAATATCAAACTTGATGTACATGTTGAAATATTTGGACAATGAAAATGCCTTAAAAGGAATGCTTATAGATAAAGTTGCACTTATAACACCCTTTAACAAAACCTGATTATAAATTGTCTTTTTCTTTTCTACTAAGGTTTCTCTTTTGATGTTTGCCATTGTACTTATAAATGTTATTAAATACCAAATCAAATAATATAAAAGCTGTAACATTTCCTTTCAGAGTAATGCTACTGAGGGATTGGAAGTTGAATAGCAAAATGTTTGGCAGTACCTAATATCAGCCACAGAAATCCAGTTTATAATGACACCATTGTTTATCTTTTTAAAAGCATCACTTTTTTATTTTAGTTTTTAACTTTATTTTTTAAAATTAGGTTGGCTTAACATTTGCTTATCAAACTGATATAAAAAATAAAGCAAAGGTGATTTTTATAACAAGTGGTTAGTAATCATTTAAAATTTGTAAAATATGAGTTAGCCAAGTATTCTTTCCTTTCCCTTTGCCCTGGAAAACCAATTTTCACATAACCCATAACCTTATTTAGATGATTGTGTCCTAATCATTTTGGGATGGGTTTTAGAGGTTTTGGGAGAAAGAGAAAAGAGTATCAGTTGTCAATTCCAAAGTAGGTTTAAATACATTAGTAGATTGTTCAGCCCTGGCTGGATTGCTCAGTTGGTTGGCTGCAGGTTCTCTTCTATCCCTGGACAGGGCACATACAAGAACCAACCAATGAATGCATAAATAAGTGGAACAACAAATCAATGTTTCTTTCTCTAAGAAAAAAAAATCAGTAAACAATGGATTGTACAAATCAGTATCTCAGTTTCACTCATAGCCATTGGAGACAGAATGTTAGAGATGGCAACCAGCCTTGTATCCTTAAGCAAGGACATTCCTTCTGGACGGACCTGCTTCTATCAGAGGTGGGGAAGGGCAGTTAGACCACTTATCTAAGGTCTTTGGGTCTGTTCATTAAATCTTCATTTTATATGCAAAGCAACCTAAAACTTACTGTATCTTAGAGATACAGTACAGAGTAGGTAAAAACTAACATGGCAAATCAGGATAAAGTTATCATTTATGAAAAGTGTTTCTTATTAACTCCGCATCTCTCAAATCTGTTGTATATTTTATAAAAACTCTGTCATAGACTTGTAGCTTCTAATCATCTATCTACACTAATAAGAGACAAACATGCAAATTGACCATACCCTCGCTACACCTTAAGCCATGCCCACCAGCCAATCAGCGAGTATATGCAAATTAAAACCAAACAAAGATGGAAGCCAGCAGCCATGGAGCTGGAGCAAGCAGGAGGCTTGCTTGCTCCAGTGAT
>NW_006383011.1:9768967-9771308 GCF_000327345.1 Myotis davidii
GCAAGAATTGCATGCATCAGGCCTCTAGCATATATATAAAAGTCTAATATGCTAAGTGTCCAACCGTTCAACTGTTTGACCATTAGCTATGATGTGCACTGACCACCAGGGGGCAGACGCTCAACACACAGGCATGGAAACATGGAACAGACTGATGAACCTCGGGGGGGGGGTGGTGGGGGGAGGGGCATGAAGAGATTAACCAAAGATGTTATAAACATACTGGAGGCCTGGTGTACTGTGTACCAGTGGGGTCCCTCAGCCTGGCCTCCGGGGATCAGGCTAAAACCTGTTCTCCAACATCCCCCAAGGGGTCCCGGTTTGCGAGAGGGTACAGGCCAGGCCAAGGGATCCCATCGGTGCATAAATTTGTGCACCAGGCCTCTGGTATATCAATAAATGTCATGTTTTTACTTGTACTTTGCCTTTCAGTAACACAAATTAATATGAATTAAGTACAATATCTCTACCAAATGGGAATTTTTTTTGGGGGGGGGAATTATTTTTTGAGTGATCAAACTTAGAAGAAAATGAGAATTCTCATGACAAGACCTGTAGACTATTTCTGTAGTCTAGTCTATGCCAGACCCTCAACTGATGAAGGGTTTTAAGTGAGGTGGAAAAAATGTCAGTTTTCCTCACTATTATTTAACTACCTTCTATGTGACAACTGACAATATGTATTCCTGGCATCTTACACTTTTCATATGCCATAACTGAAAGGTGATGAGTAAAATACAATATATTCCAGAAGACAGAAAAACTTGTTCATATTCACATTTCTAACCTTTGAACAAAGACTAAATAAATCCTTCCAATGGCCTGTGTATTTTCTGCTGCTGAGTTTTAGAATTTCAATGGTATGATTACAACATTTTCCATCTCTATTTTGAGTGTTTTTCTAGATGAAACTTTTCTAAAGATATACTTTTATAAAAAGGTAATAATCTTATTTTTTCACTGAAGAAAAACCACTCCTATATTTTTAAAATATATTTTTATTGATTTCAGAGAGGGAGAGGGAGAGAAAAACATCAATGTTGAGAATCATTGACCTGCTACCTCTTGCACGCCCCCTGCTGGGGATAGAGCCCACAACCCAGGCATGTGCTTTTGACTGGAATCGAACCAAGGGCCATTTAGTCCACAGGCTGATGCTCTATCCACTGAGCCAAACCAGGTAGGGCAAGAAAAACCACTTTTAAAAACAAATACTCAGTAACAGGAATTTTTAGCTCTTGTCCTATGCTTGTTTCAATTATCTTGCTGGGGAGTTTTTACTCCTTAATTCTCATTCCCAAAAGGGAACCATTATCAACAATATACTTATATTCCTCTTAATTTTTCCCTATATGTGCACTATCACATGCATAATTTTATATATGCTGTTTTGCCATTTGCTTTTTTCAAGTACAATAAGTACCTGTCGAAGATATGTTAATCTTAGTTTTGATGTTAATTTATTCTTAATTTTTGAGGGCATTTCTGTAATGAGTCATGGGGAATGGAAGATGGGGAGTGGAGAGGGATGTGAGCTGACTAACACTATCTCAATATATCTTTTTAAAAACAGCTTTAGGATGAAATACCCCTCCTAAAATGACTTAAGTAGTCACCAAATCAAGGTGCTAAATATTCTTATTACTTTTAATGCTTTTTACAAATTAGAAATAAGAAAAACAGCTTTCAGATGTAAATGTATTCTAAACATTGGCCCAATTAGTTGTTTTTATCAAAATTCAGTATTATGGGATCATGTCCTGTCTTCTTCACAAATGTAAGAAAGTCTTCAGGGCTCAACCCCATGGTTGCAGCATTGGTCATTGGATGAAAGTACACCTTTTCATGTCCACCTTCCAAAAAAGCAGAGTCCAGAACAAACTTCACATCTCCATCATCACAGAAGAGTGCCAAGGGTGTGGCACAGCCTGAGCCAACTTTTAGCTTTTCTAGCATGGCCGTTTCATCAGCGAACCGCAGATTTCCACTCCCGACACCTAACTGCTTGGCAAGGTCATTTAAATTAACTTGTCGATCATGAAGAACTGTCACCAGCCAAAAGCCTTTTTTCTTTTTGTCTTTAAGAAATAAGTTCTTACTGTGTGCTCCTTTCAAATGTTGGACATGAGGCATCATTTCTTCAACTGTAAACACCTGTAAAATGTCACATGAGAAATTTAAAAATAATATGCATGTATACACACACACAGTTACAATGTATTTTGCTTGCTGGGCGAAAACAGCAACGTTAGGGGAAAAACACAGCAAGGTTAGGAAGAACTCAGTGCTCGGATTTCACCCATTATGAAATACAAGCCTTTACCCGCTCAATTCCTCTTTT
>NW_006383011.1:9772120-9790780 GCF_000327345.1 Myotis davidii
GAGCTTGACGAGAGCGCCTATCGGGCCGCCTCTGGAAGTCCAGTGCCGGCGCCTTCCGGGGGTGGGCGGGGAACTTCCGGGGGTGTGCCTTCCTGGGGTGGGCGGGGACTTCCGGAGGGGGCGGTGCCATCTCCGTGCGCCCCTCCCTGCACGTTCCTGAAAGCGGTCCCCGGACCCAGCCTTTCAACACCTGCGCGGAGGGAAGATCAGAGAACATGAGAGTTCTGATGTTAAAGGTTGCCCCTGAGGGAAGCAACCTTGGAAGAGTAATGTGTTGAGGCCATCTGGACAGTAAAGGCCACTGAACCGTGTTATGGCCTCTGTATAACATACTACAAACTATCTGGATGGAGGTCTTGTCCTGCAGCCTCCCAAGACAAGCCGCCTAACAAGTCCCCTTGCTTACTAAACCTGTCACCTGCCAACATGGAGCGGCCTGCCCCTGCGGTTTCTGCTTGTCCTCTGTGTAGGGGACGGTTTCAGGTTTCACAAGGGAAACTCCCTGAGTCTGTGAACCATCCGAGAGAGAGTTGGGGGCCAATCCCTAACCTTTTAAGACTTCTCAATTTTTTAATTATAATTCCACTTTACCCTTTCTGCAAGTTAACTTTTGTTATTATTCATCTGCGAATAGTTAGCTGCGGCAGCCTGGACCCAGCTTTTTCAGAAGCAGTTTGCCTGCCTCTGGTGGGTGGCTTCTGCTATCCTTAGAAACTTCGCTGAACCCTTGTATGAGGCCTGAAATGTCACGTTAGGGTTTCATTTATGAAATTAGATTAAGCCTCAAACCCCAAATAAACATAGATAATCCAAGGGACGTCTAACTCCAGTGAGAATAGATTTAGGTCATTTCTGGGGTGCAAACTGAAGGCCTGGAAAAGGAAGCCCCTTCAGAAGACACAACAAAGTATCTATCTGGGTCCTCACTGCATAGGCCTTGGTGGAAACTGCAAGAACTGACTTCACAATTTCACCCAGGTTGGCCTTGGACAGCACATGAAAACACTTCTCAGCTTGCCCTCGCTTGCATGGCTCAGTGGATAGAGCATTGGTCTGTGGACTAAAGGGTCCTGGGCTCGATCTGGTCAAGGGCACATGGCCGAGTTGTGCGCTCGAGCGTGCAGGAGGCATCCAATCAATGATTCCCTCATCATTGATGTTTCTGTCTCTCTCCCTCTCCCTGCCTCTCTGAAATCAATAAAAATATATTTTAAAAAATAATAAAACTTTTCAGTTTAACCACTTCTAAAAACTACTGAGCCATGTTTCCCTACTAATTATTGTTTCATCTAATTATTTGATCTCTGATTATGAACCAACAGGCTAGTTACTACTCATGGCCACCTAAATTCAGGTCAATAACAAAAGCAAACATACTACACTAGAGGCCAGTACATGGAATCCGTGCACTCAGGGGGCGGGGGTCCCTCAGCACAGCCTGCACCCTCTCACAATCTGGGACCACTGCTCCTAACCACTCGCCTGCCTGCCTGATCACCCCTAACCACCTCTCCTCAGCCCCCACCACCACAGCTTCATCCAGAAGGACATCCGGAAGGTCATTCAGCTGTCTGGTCTAATTAGCATATTATGCTTTTATTATTATAGATTACTGAGTGCTTAGAAAACAGACAAGGGAGAGAGGCTTACCTGGAACTTTTTTTCATGTTTATTCTTTTATTTCCCCATTTGTGAATTAACTTTGTTTATGTCGTGGCTCATTTAGCTACTGTATAAATGTTAACTGCTTTCACATTCAACCTAATTTTTTTAAAAATATATTTTATTGATTTTTTACAGAGAGGAAAGGAGAGAGATAGAGATAGAGAGTTAGAAACATCGATGAGAGAGAAACATCGATCAGCTGCCTCCTGCACATCCCCCACTGGGGAAGTACGCACAACCCAGGTACATGCCCTTGACCGGAATCGAACCTGGGACCTTTCAGTCTGCAGGCCGACGCTCTATCCACTGAGCCAAACCGGTTTCGGCCAACCTAATTTTTATTAAGAACAATTCATTAAAATTTATTTTGGCATGTAAGGTTGGTGGGGCTCACTTTATTAGCTTTTCCTCTAAGAATGAAAGTAGAAAGCAATCAATAGCAAGATCACCCTTTGGAAGATAAGGCATATCCCGAGTGATTGTCCTTAAATATTTGAAGACTTTGAAGACTAAATATCCAAATCCAATCACAGTGACTAGAGAGTAAGCAAGGAAAGAATTGGAATCTGATTGTACCTAAGCAATGTAAATGATGTCCCAAAAGTAGGAAAACATTAACCAAGGGTAGGATCTCCGTGGTAGCTACAAAAGAAGAATGAAAAGAGATAAAATTGGCAGTGCATCCAGCACATTGTCTACCTAGAAATCTCTTTGGGATTGAACTGCCATCCATCAGTTATGCAAGGCATGAATCCCTCTCCTAAGCCCACCTCCACTTCCCCCCACCACCACCACCCAGCCACCCCATAGCTAATCCATCATAATTGCCTCCTTTCCCTTTTCACCACCTCCAGCACAACAGCCCACCGATTTTCAACCGGTGTGCTGCAAGAATTTTTAAAACATGCAATACCTGACTATTTAGTCAGGGCACGTTCCCTGGTATTTTTTCCTTGTATGTGTCTTATAAGAACCTATCCTTTCTCCCACATTTCCGGGTTTAACTTTCCTCGAAGTGTAGGCGCTCACAGCCCCAGAAGAGCAGTAATAAACTTCTAGAAAAGGAAGGGACCTGCAGAAGCGATTACAGACGCGCGGCTGACCCCGAGAAGAGGCTACACATTGAACTAGCGCCTCCCTCGCTGGGCATCACCCACCCCACCCGGGTCCTGGCGGCAAGAGCAACTATTCCGGATTCGGTCCTCTGAATTCGGGGAAGAACCGCTTCCGGCGGCACCGGAAGCGCGGTGGGGACCGTTTCCGAGACGGACTGACCGACCGTCAGTTCCCTCAGGTCCAGAAGGTGATCTGCGCCTGGTCTCAGAGTCCAGATCCTGCAGGCCTTTTGCAGGAGCTGAGTGAGTGGGGTCCCCCAGCCGGTCGTCCGGATGGCGTATGTTGTTTGACGTAGAGTGTCAGTGGCACAAGTCATACACATTGCGCTTTTCCAGGATGCATTTCTCCCCTGCGTGACCCTACTTCAGGCTTCCGAACGGTCTGCAGCCGGAGCGCCGCGGCAGGTGCGGACCCCAGTCCCAGCATCCCCTGTGCCCAAGCTTGTCGGGCTCGGG
This sequence comes from Myotis davidii, assembly GCF_000327345.1. Classification (NCBI taxonomy): domain Eukaryota; kingdom Metazoa; phylum Chordata; class Mammalia; order Chiroptera; family Vespertilionidae; genus Myotis; species Myotis davidii. Next base: position 9,775,357 of record NW_006383011.1, read on the forward strand.
TTCGAGGCCGCCAGATCCGGGCTTTCTCTACAGTGACTTCTTTTTACCTTTCAGATAAGTCCCAAGGCTTCCAGTTGTTACATTCAGACGTTTCCGCCAGTTCAGCTGCATGTTGGATATTTCCAACATCCTTTTCCAGATTCCATGAATTTCCTAGCGGCGCGAGAACGCCGAACTGGGTGTCAGAAAGCCTGGGTTCTAGTCCTGACTGCCATTAACTAGCGGTATGACATTCGAGAATGTTCTTTTTTCTTTTCTTCGCTCTCTCTCGCTCCCTGGCTCTATTTTTCTTTTCTCTACATTGAGGGGCTTGGAATTAAGTAACAAATAAGGTTCCTTCCAGTTTTGATATTTGGATTATTGCCCCCAATGTGTTTGTCTAATTCTGGCCTTAATTACGTATCTGTGCTTTGGTTAATCTCAGTGCAGGGCCTTTCCTCCTGTGCGTCCTTCTGAAATCTGGTTTGGGGCTCATTAAAATTATTTTTTATTTACTAAGGAGTCCCGTGCTTCCTGAGCACACTTTAGTGCTTAGTCCAGGGACTTGTGCCTAAAGAAGGTACTGTCAATGTGCCACTCTTGAGGTGTTTCAGGTGCCTGAGGCTCATTACATGGGAACACCTGGAGACTGTGAACTCTGAAAGGAAGGGGCTCTAGCTTATTAAACTATGAATCAACAACCTCAAACACACTGCCGGAAGCTGGTGCTCAGAAAATGTTTGCTGAGGAGAAAACATGCACTTCTTACATTATTGTAGTTGCTCCTCCTCTTAAAAACTGAAAAGCAAAGCTGTAGAAATGCAGTCTTGGAAGCAGAAGGAATAGAAGACTCAGGAGGAAAAGAAGTAGACTGCTGAGTTGAATTCCGTTGCAGTGTTCTCTCAATAAATTCTTTCATTCCAAGAATGATATTCAGAAAGCATTATTTAATAGATCTTATGGGGTGTCTTCTTCCCTCTCAAGTATCTGGGGGGCGGGGAGACCAGGGGGAGGGGAAAATGGTGAATGTTGAAGGACAGTTCCAAGTAGAGGGAGTTTATGCAAAGGTTCAAAATTAGATGACAGGCCCTGGCCAGGTAGCTCAGGTGGTTATAGCGTAGTCCCAATACGCCCAGCTTGCGGGTTCGACTTCTGGTCAGGGCACATACAAGAAACAACCAATGAATGCATAAATAAGAGGCATAACAAATTTCTCTTTCAATAAAAATATATTTTTTAAATAATAAAAATATATTTAAAAAAATAAGTGGTGTAACAAGTTGATCTCTCTTTTCCTCTCGCTAAAATCAATTTAAAAATTTAAAAAGTAGATGACAAACCTTTGGAGATTATAAGTGGGTAAAAATAACAAAAGCCTGGGAGGTAGGAGTGAGGGGACTATTAAGGGTGTAAGAAATGAAGTGAGGTTAGCAGAGGGCAGATATAGCATGTTTTGAAGTTGTACATTAAACTGGGGGCGGGGGCATTGATAGTTGTTTAGCAGAGAGATGAAGAGTTCATACTTGCATTTTAAAAAATCACTCTTATTTTTAATTTGATTAGCTGATGTTTTTCAAGAGTGAAAAAGGCCCCTTATAATTTTGTTACTATACTTCAGTTCTGTCATAGTAGGAACATTAACGATAATAATACGTAATGTCTAGAGAGTAGTTAGAATGGAATCCCAACTCTGACTAGACTGGGAGCTCTTCCAGGGCAGGACCCCACTTTTATTCATTGTCACTCTAGTACTTTATTTTGTGTAGAGGAGATACCAATTAATATCTGCTAACTTGACTTAAATATTAACCAAAATACTACTTTAATACTTTTTTTCTAGGAGAAACATGAACCAGAAGTTGCTGAAGTTGGAGAACTTGCTACGATTTCACACTGTTTGTAGACAGCTGCACAGCCTAGGTCAAAGAAGAACGTTAGCACAATGGAGGCGTGTGTTTTCATCTGCTTACCCAGTGCGACCAGCTCCGCAGCACACCGGGTCCTGGCAAACAGACTCGCTCTTTGGGGCTGCTTTATCTCAATATAGGCTTCTAGTAACAAAGAAGGTAGTTGTAGATTTCTGGCATTACTGTATTATTTGGTCTGAAATGAAAGTGCCTGGAGCCATGAGTAGAAGTCTGTTTTGAATATTTTGTCATTTACAGACTCTTTATTCCATAATGCTACACTCCAGGTAATAAATCTTGGTGAAGAAGGGAAGTTCTGGTTGTTCTGTAATGCTGATGAATTTGGTTACTTGGAAATTGGTGTATAACAGTGAATTAAGGATGCAGGATTTTAAAATTTAGTCTTGAGATGTACCTGCTTATGGGAGTGTTAATTCTTCGTAGAAGCTGTGATTGTGGTAGATATTCCAGAATAAATATAAATTGTCACTTAAAAGTTGTTTCTTACTTCTTCATGCGTTCTGATTTTTTAATAGGAAGTAAGGCCACGGAAGTCTCAGGTATCTTCAACAAAATCTAAAAAGGAGGTGGAGGTATGGATTGGAATGACTGTTGAGGAGCTGGCCAGAGCAATGGAAAAGGACATAGGTGAGCCACATAATTTTATAAGGAGAAATAATGGGAACATGGAATACCTGGAATCTTATTTGCAATGAGACTGAGGCATTCAAGTGTGAAAATTAGACTGGTAGTTTAAAAAGTTGTCATTACAATATTCTTCACTTTAAGTCACAAACTGTAATTTGTTTCTTGGCTCTTTGCCAAATGTAGTTCTCCAACATTTCCCTTCTAATAAAAGTGGAAATGATTTTATCTGAACTAACCTTTCTCAGAAATTTAGTGAGATATTAGATTAAGTCCAAATTATTTTTTTGGACTGAGGGACCATATTTGTATTCATTTACTTCCCCTTTGGTTTTCTGTAATTTTATGAATTCCATTTTCCACTAATTTTGACATTATATGTAGTGTCAGCAGAAAAATATTCATAATATTAACTACAACTTTTTTTTTTTTTCCTTAGGGGAGGAGGGGAGAGTTGGTTAACTACAACTTTTAATAATACTATTTCTATTTGTAAATATATAGCATTATAGTCATATTTATCCCTCATTGCACCATTGATGTATTTATTACCAATTTGGGATTGTTGGAACAGAATGAGTCTTTATTATTATAATCTGACATTAAAATTTAGTAAACAGAAATAGCCTATGATTGTAGCAAAATAAAATGACAAGTGAAGCAGAGTCTTGGAAAAAGGAAAGAATAATAATAACTGATATTCATTGAACTGCTACTATTTATTAATACTTTATTAACTCTGTAATTTTCACAGTGCACCTAGAGATAGGTATGATTATTATCCCCATTTATAGGTTGAGAAACTGAGGCATAGAGAGGATACATAATTGCCCAGGATTTCACAGCTAGTACATGAAAGAGCCAGGATTTGAACCCAGGGATTTTGGCTCCACAGCCTATGCTTTTCTTATTCACAAACCAAATTATCTCTCAAGAATTGTTATTTGCACCATAGAAATAAGGAAATACAATAAATCAGAGAAATTTTTTTTGAGAACCTTGTGAGTAAACTTATACCAGCATATTACTGAATAGGATGTTCTTTTAGTGTAATGGTTTGGTTATGTGAGGATGATTTTATTTCATATCTTTCTTCCAAAATCTATATTATAAAAGGCCTGTGGCCCTAACGCGATAACAACCAAAGACCAGCGCGGGTGGGTGGGGCCGTGTGATTTCACACGCTGGGCTTCTAGTATATTTATAAGGTGATTGAAAGTCTGGAAACATAAGACTACTAACTTCATTATCATAACAGGTACATTTATATATCATCCACCAGGAAATATGACTGAAATTAAAACAAAGCACATTGATATTTACCTGGCAGGGGAGATACTATGAGTAACTATGAGATACTATGATTCCCCAAGGTGGTTTTTCCAGGGTGAGGCTTGTTCATTGTGCTAACTCTTGAGATTTCCCCAAACGTGGGAACTTGACAGCATAATGTGTGGTAGTGGGGAACTATGTTTGCACTCCCCTGAAAACAAAAGCAAAACACAAAGCACATTAAATAAAATGCAGACCAAGAAAAACAAGTAAATATTATATACTAGAGGCCCAGTGCATGAAGTTTGTACATGAAGGGCTGAGGGGGTCCCTCAGCTCGGCCTGCACCCTCTCCAATCTGGGACCCCTCGGGGGATGTCCGACTGCCTCTCGCAATCCAGGGCCTCTGGCTCCTAACCTCTCTTCTGCTTGCCTGCCTGATCTCCCCTAACCTCTCTGTCTGCCTGCCTGATCACCCCTAACCCCCTCTGCCTGTCTGCCTGATCACCCCTAACTACTCCTCTGCTGGCCTGATCGCCCCTAACTGCTCCTCTGCTGGCCTGATTACCCCTAACTGCCTTTGCCTCACCCTGCACCCAGGACCCAGGATTCCCTCCTCCAGCCGGTTGCAGGCACCCGGGACCTGGGCTTCCCTCCCTCTGGATGACCGCAGGCACCCAGGGCCCAGGCCGGCTTTGCCTGGGCTGGCTGCAGCCACAGGGGACCATGGGCAGGTGGCTTTGCCTGGGCCGCAGCCGCAGGTGCCTGGGACCATAGGGCAGGTGGCTTGTCCCTCTCCCAGGCTGTAGCCCCAGCCACTGGTGCCTGGGACTGTGGGGCGGGCGGCTTGTCCCTCTCGCAGGTCACAGGTTTAGCTGCTGGCACCCGGGACCGCGAGGATCGTGGGGCATGCGGATTGTCCCTCTCCCAGGCTGCAAGCATAGCTTATGGCACCCAGGATCACAGGGCGGGTGGCTTGTCCCTCTCCCAGGCCATAGCCCCAGTCACTGGCGCCTGGGACTGCGGGGACCGTGGGGCGTGCGGCTTTCCCTCTCCCAGGCCACAGCCTGGCTGGTCCTCATTCCTCTCTTGCGAGCTCATTTGTGCCTGGCTGGTCCCCATTCCTCTCTCCCCAGTGTTGAGTTGTCTGAGCCATTACGGTGTGATGGTGTGAGGGCATGATGGTGTGAGGGTGTGACATCTATTTGCATATTAGCTCTTTATTTTATAGGATTTTAAGATTTTCTAGGCACTCTAAATAGATACATAAATAAATTGAATGTGTGTGTATGTTGAGATACTATGTGTGTATGTGCATACAGTTGAGTCTCAGCATTTGGGGATTCTGTATTGGTGAATTCTCTAAAATGTATTTTGCCTCCAAATCAGTACTCGCAGTGTTTTTGCAGTTGTTCCCGAACACACGCAGAGGGGTGAAAATTTTGAGTTGCCTTATCACACATTCCTACTAAGGTTCAGTGAGGCAACATTCTGCCTTCTTGTTTCAGCTCTCATACTGTAAACAAGTGTAATTTTTGTGGCTTATCTAGTGCCACATGTTTTTGCTTTTCTGTACTTTTTGTTGGTGATTTCACTGTTTTAAATGGCCCCTAAACATAGCAGCGAAGTGCTGTTTAGTGCTGCTAACTGCAGGAAGGCTGTAATATGCCATACAGAGAAAATACATGTGTTAGATAAGCTTTGTTCTGGTATTAGTTATAGTGCTGTTGGCCGTGAGTTCAGAGTTAATGAATCAACAATATCGTCTACTAAATAAATATCTTTAAACAGAAACATTTAAAACAAGGTATGTATTGATCGGCTAATGAAAATTGTATGATTACAGGCTAAAGGAACCTAACCATGTCTGTCCCCTCAGAGCAATGATTTAGTATTTGCTAATTCAGTATTCATGAAGGTTTTATAGAACATAACTACTGCGATTAACAATAATTGACTATATATATATGTACACACATTTGTATATGCATGACATGTTAACTACAAGTTTTCAAAGAACTAGATGATGATAAACTACTCAATACTAAATGTATATACAACATGCAATTTAATATTTTATTGATGATTCATATGGTTCATCAGGTACATAAATACTCTAAATAATCATGAATGTGCAGAAATTCCAATTTATATATATGCATCGTATTTTTTTAAATATATTTTTTATTGATTTTAGAGAGGAAGGGAGAGGGAGAGAGAAACATCAATGATGAGAATCACTGATCCACTGCCTCTTGCACACCCCCTACTGGGGATCGAACCCACAACCCAGGCATGTGTCCTTGACCAGAATCAAACCCGGGACCCGTCAGTCTGCAGGCCAATGCTGTATCCACTGAGCCAAACCAGCTAGGGGATATATGCATTATGTTTTAAAGATCATTTTCTTTTCAGCTTCTTTGTGATTTATTAACATTAGAGAAACAGATAGCTTATATAGTTATTTCTCCGATTGAGTGTACTGTTTATATGGACATTTATTAATAGAGGTCACTTTCTGAACATTTAATTTCATGAACCTAAAAGGTTTTATCTATTCCACCCAGATTTTATTTATGAAGCTTTATTGAACACTACTATGGACATAGATTCACTAGAAGCAGACTCACATTTAGATGAAGTCTGGATCAAAGAAGTGATAAAGAAGGCAGGAATGAAGTTAAAATGGAGCAAATTAAAACAGGACAAAGTCAGAGAAAATAAAGATGCCGTGAGAAGGTAACACGTAACCATATATATTGGGGGAAGGAGACCACATAGTTTTATTCACACTTTTGAATAGAAAGGGTTGCCTTAAAATTTCGTTTGCAATTAAAATGATGTTAAACTTTTCTTTGAAGTACTTAAAGCATCAGTATATTCAGGTGATTATAAAACTCTTAAGGGTTATTTTTCTAAGTTTATATATCGATCCTGAATCTTAAAGTTTTTTATTCAGTTCTGCTCATTGTTATGAAGATGTCAACTGTAGGTGTGTAGTCATGTATTTTGTCATAAGTCATATCTATAGAAGAGGAAAATACTTTGGTCTAAAGAATGCTGAATGTTAGGTTTTATCGTTAATGGCAGTTCACATAGATAACTGCAAATCAATTCACTGGCTATCAACCGTTCTGATGTTTAAGAAATGAAATTCCTTTGCTGTTAATTGTAGGCCCCAGGCAGATCCAGCTTTATTAACCCCAAGGTCCCCAGTGGTAACTATAATGGGCCATGTCGATCATGGGAAAACGACGTTACTTGACAAACTGCGAAAAACTCAAGTGGCAGCAATGGAAGCTGGAGGCATCACTCAGCACATTGGTGCCTTTCTTGGTATGAACACAGATTATCTTACAATGTGCTTGGGAACTCCATATATTCTTCCTTAAACCTAGTGTCATAGTATGAACTGTACAAATTCAAAGTAAAAGGAAAGGCTGAAGGTTAAAGCATTGGTTTGATGAAGTGTAGAGCAGGTGGTTAATAAAGTTTATTTTGTACATTCTGTAAGAAGAAAATTATATTATCTTTCTATTCTAGCCCATTCTTAGTTAATGAGCTTAAATTCTTCACTGCTAGGTTGTGGCAATAAATAATAGCCACCCTTTACTGAGCACCTAGCATGTGCTCACCATTGTGCTGACCACCTTATATACTTTATCTTTTTTATCTTCAAAAAATATCATTAGGTAGGTATCAATATTCCTACTTACAGGTAAGATGTCTGAGACTTATTTAAGTTCAGGTACTTGGTTAAGGTACGTACACAGCTAGTAAGTGGCAAAGCCAGAGTTTAAACACTAGGCTTTTGGACTCAAATCCTGAGCTGCCGATTATATATGAAATAGCCTTTGTTATTCAAGACAGTTGTGCAGCTGATGTTTGCTATGCAGGGGTGGCTACCTGTGTAATCCTCAGTGTATTCTCTCTCCAGAATAGATATTATTTGGTACATTTATGAAAGTAGTTATATTCTAGAAATATGAAGGGTTTTAGTTTGAAATTATTACATGCAAAGAAAACCCTACAGGTTTCGCTGGTATGTTATCAATTGTTCTGATTAAGATTAATGGAAGGAATAAAATTATTTTAAAGAATTAGTTGTGTTTGATAATGTCATGTTGAGAAAGTACCTGTTTGAGTTCTTAGTGTTTCTTGGACTTCTGTTTCCACAGTCTCTCTGCCTTCCGGGGAGAAGATAACCTTTCTCGATACTCCAGGACATGCTGCGTTCTCAGCGATGAGAGCCAGGGGTGCTCAGGTCACCGACATTATCATACTGGTTGTAGCTGCAGATGATGGAGTGATGAAACAAACGGTAGAATCCATTCAGCATGCCAAAGATGCTCAAGGTGCTATGGCAAGAGCCACTGTTCTGGGATAGTGCCCACGTTGCTCGTTTAGTCTTCATGGCAATCTCAGGATTATTATAACTGTTCTTACAGATAAGGCTCAAAGACAGTTGAATTATTTTCCCACAGATGTTACTACCTAGAAGAGTGTAGCAGGATTCAGTTTGGGACTTGTGATCACAAGTACAGTTCTTTCTCTACTGTTTATTTGGCATCTGATCTTCTAGCTTTCAGTGTTACTCTCTTTCCTTTTTAATCTCTCAAAAGTGCCTTTGTGGAATGGACTCTGTTCTTAATGATTTTAAGGAATATAATAAAAAGAAGAGAGTGATAAATTTGTCAGGGATCCCATAACAGAGCAGTTGGTTAAGATACATGATATTTTTTAAAAATATATTTGTATTGATTTCGGAGAAGAAGGGAGAGGGATAGAGAGATAGAATCAATGATGAGAGAGAATCATTGGTCAGCTGCCTCCTGCACCCCCCACTCTAGGGATCTAGCCCGCAACCCATGCATGTACCCTGACCAGGAATCAAACCATGACCTCCTGGTTCATAGGTCAACACTAAACCACTGAGCCACACTGATATATTTTTTACATCATGATTCTATTCCTGTTCTTTTGGTCTTATCTATATGGCATGTACTTTTTCACAGTAGTAGGTTATGGATTGCATAGTTTGTTTTGTTTTGTTTTTAATCCTCACCAGAGGATTTGTTTATTTTATTGATTGATTGGTTGATTTATGGATGTATTTATGTATGTGTGTATGTATTTATTTATTTATTTTAGTAAGAGGGGAAGGGCAAGAGAGAGAGTGAGACGATTTATATGAGAGAAAACATCAATTGGTTGCCTCCCATATCCACTTCAATTGAGGATTGAACCTGCAACTGGGGTGTGCACACAGGATGATGCTCCAACCACCTGAGCCACCCAGCCAGGGCGCAGAGCTTTTTTTGTGTGTGTTTGTTTTCAATTTATGTTTCTTTGCTACCTGAGAAAATTACAGTTGGTGAAATCCAACAAGAGAATTATCTGCTAAAATTTTGTGTGATTTCTCTAATGAGAGGGTATGTTTAGTAATAACAGGTAGATTATAAGATTGGTTGGTCCATTCATTAAGTAAACATTTATTGAGAATCTACTATGTATCACCAAGCTAAATGTATGAAAAAGAGTTGCTGTAGCCCTAGCCAGTTTGGCTCAGTGGATAGAGCGTCGGCCTGCAGACTCAAGGGTCCCAGGTTCTATTCCGGTCAAGGGCATGTACCTTGATTGCGGGCACATCCCCAGTAGGGAGTGTGCAGGAGGCAGCTGATCGATGTTTCTCTCTCATCGATGTTTCTAACTCTCTATCACTATCCCTTCCTCTCTGTAAAAAATCAATAAAATATATTTAAAAAAAAAAGAGTTGCTGTAAATCCAAAGGTAAGTTCACGGCAATGATTCCTAATTTCACCCCAGGATAAAATGTTAGGTTTTAACAATGAGTGAGTAGCTCCTAGAAAGAATAGGCAAATCATCTAATGGCATCGGAATTCAATTAGAATCTTCTCTTGATCTTTTTCTGGAGATTATCTCCCATATAATTGCTGATCTTGCTTTCAGGTTTAAGGATAGGCCTTTCTCTACTCAACATACCTTTTTGTTTTAAATCATCTTAGCGTCTATTCTTAATTCAGAATCTGCTTATAATTGCAGTTTGACATCTCACAGCTGCAATTCTTTGTGTGTAGAAAGTACAGTACAGTGGGTCTAAAGAGTGGGTCTTTTTAGGTCTTTTGTTAGATAAGTACATCCACTGAGTAGAGAGAAAGCCAGAACAGGTTGGTGCCTTCGTTGTGAACACCTGGGATTAAAGGTGCCATTTGCACTCTTCTGAACTTTGTCTCTTTCAGTGCCTATTGTCCTCGCCATAAACAAATGTGACAAAGCCGAGGCTGACCCTGAAAAAGTGAAGAAAGAACTGCTAGCTTATGACGTGGTGTGTGAAGATTACGGAGGCGATGTACAGGCAGTGCATGTCTCTGCACTTACGGTAAACGCATAGATGTTGTGTTCAGATGGGAATGCTTATAGTGCATTATGCCTGAAGAGCATTTTGACATATAATTTCTGTTGTTGTTTCAGAATTCTCTGGGTACTAAGCAAAACTGGTATCTTCCTGGTTTGGCAGATTAGAAATTAGGCTCAGAAAGGTCAGTCACCAATCCAGGGTTACATAGCTGATGGTAATGGGATCTAAACCTAATGCTTTTCTTATTATGAGATACTTAGAATGAGAAGAATAAATAGTGAATGATGTGGGTAGGGTATGAGTTGGCTAAAGACTGTTTTAAGCAAAAATGAAATACAGTTGTTAATAAAAAGTGCTTGCTTTTATAGTGAAAAACTAGCAAAGTCTTAGGGCACTTAAGATTTAAACAATAAAAAATTTTCACTAATACAAAGAAGAAACATTTGGGTTCAATTTGTAAGTGATTGACTCAGTTTTTGGGGGAATTAAATTGTTACAAGTTTTATAATGTTATTTATGATGAATTCTGTTTTCTTTTAAATTACCAGTTATTCTTTTCTGTTTGAAAAACACCAAGGAAGCTCAGTACCTGCTTTGTGACAGCATTTTTAATTCTTTTATCCTGTGCAGGTTGCCGCTAATTAACAAAAATTCCATTTTTGTCCATTCTTATCATATTCCATCATTTACTCATAACACAGACTTTTCCCCCTGATCATTCACTGAGGGATGGTGCTGTATTTGGCCACAGTTTTTCAACTAAGTCTCATTTTATCTTTATTTTTCCTAATTCTGTTTCTTCCAAGATGCTTAGAAATTATGCCTTCTTTAATAGTATAACCATGCTATTGATACTGATAAAATGCCACCTTACTTTGTTATCTTTCCACTATACCTGGATTGCTATTGCACTCTGAAAGTCATATGGTAAGATTAAAGCATTTGAAGACATGGCTACCTTTTCTGTCCAAATACCTTCAGATGAATAGATAGATGTAGAGATGCTTAGGCAAATCTGGGGACATGGCAGAGATGATTGGGGAATGGAGGGAGGTAGGAGAGAGGGACAGGGAAGTAAAATGGGGCCTCCTTTTTCAAGGCAGATATAGAGGTCTACATTATGCAAAGAAACAACCCCAGCATTGTTTTTCAGAGCAGCATTTTATAAATTAGAATAAATACAAGGAATAAGTAGAGGGGTAAGCAAAGTATTTTGTTTACAGTTGTCTCTGTTGTTTTATACTCTCTAACAACTGCGACCAATTTCTTAGCTGTCAGGGAGAATGAAAAATCCCTTGCCTGTCAGTTCCTGTTCCATCACCAGTTATCAGCTGCGTGATCTTTAATCTCTAGAAAGCGTAGTAAAGATAGATCGTCAAAGGTGGAAGAATCATGTAATCTAGTCCTTCATTTGAGGAAAGGAGGTCCAGGGAGGTGAAGTGAATTTTTATTTTTGCACAGTTAAGTAGTTACAATGGATCAAATGAAAAAATAGATGCAAAAGTTTGTCACGAATAGAACTTCAATATGAAGTATCATTGTAAAGAGCGTTAGAGGAAGAAATCACAGTTATAGAGACAGATGGAGGAGAGAAAGAGAGAATGAATGAAGCATGTGTTTATGGAAGGGTATTAACAAGCACCACTAATGGCCTTAAAAAAAAAATAGCCACTGTTCTTTGCAATATCTGTCCCTGGATCAGGTTTTCTTGTTTATCTCTCTCTCCCTTCCTCCCTTCCTTCCTTACAATTGCATAATTATGCTTTTAATGCTTAAAGAGAAAAATATAATTGTCAAGGATTATTTGGCTTTCTGACCCTAGTATTTACATTTACAGATGATATTAATGTATATTAACAACTTGTTTTGTTGTTAAGGGGGATAACCTGATGGCTTTGGCAGAGGCAACAATTACTCTTGCAGAAATATTAGAATTGAAAGCAGACCCCACAGGTCCAGTGGAAGGAACAGTTATAGAATCTTTCACAGACAAAGGAAGAGGGTAGGTCTAGTAAAATGCTTGCTTTTTAGTAATTTTGTTCTATTGTTTTTGTGAATTGATCATATAATGTTATTTTTCTTGCATGTTATGGTTAGTCCATGAATAATATTTTCCAAGCATTTTTTTGAAAAGCATTTTATTGCACTAGCACAGAGAACACAAAATACAGTTATTAGTAGACCATAATATCTATCTGTATACACCAAGTAGTCACATTTACATGACTTAAGTATTCGATTTGTTTGACTTTTTTTTCCACACTGACATGACTGAACTGGTAAAGCCTAATTAGACTAACATAAATTGGAATGAAATAGCAGTTGTTGCATTTTAAGGATTCTAAATTCTTTATGTCCTTGCTCATTAATATAACATATAAGAAGGTCTTTGGAATGGTGTTGCTGTCTTTAATTTTCCTCCCTATCAGCAAAAGAAGTCTTCTCACTGTTTAACAAAATAAAGGGGAGTAGGATTCTGTCAGAACACTCAGCTCTCTGCACCCTCCACTACCATCTATAATAATAAAAGCATAATATGCTAATTAGACTGGATGGCTGAACAGTGGAACGACCATCCAGATGACCAGAACGACCTTCCAGACGAAGCCAGGGCTGCGAGGGCCGAGCCCCTTGCACAAACTTTGTGCATCCGGCCTCTAGTAACTTTATAAGAAATGTGTTGTTTTTTTGTGGTAAAGATACGTAACTATCAAATTTACCATCTTAACCATTTTTAAGAGTACAGTTCAGTAGCATTAAGTATATTCATATTGTTGTGCAATAGAATCTAGAATTTTTTCATCTTGCAAAACGGCAACCCTATACCCATGAAACACTAATTTTCTCTCTCACTCCCCCTGTCCTTGCCAGCTACCTTTCCATTTTCTGTTTCTATGACTTTGACTACTTTAGAAACTTCATGAGTAGAGTCATATGGTATTTGTTCTTTTTGACTGGCTTATTTCACTTAGCATAAATGACCTTGAGATTCATCCATGTTGTAGCATGTGATAGGATTTTGTGTGTTTTCTTCAGATTGCATAATATTTCATTTTATGTATGTGTATGCTGCAGTTTCTTTATCCTTCCTTATTATTCCAACATTTGGGTTGCTTCAACCTTTTTAACAATTGTGAAGAAATGTTTTTGTAGTGTGAAAAACTGCTTGAGAAATTGAAAAGTGGTAAAAACATAATATTATGTATTTTTAAGTCTCAAAAAGATATTCTTGCTCACCCTGGCCAGTGAGGCTTAGTAGGTTGAGCATCATCCCATGCACCAAAAGGTCACCGATTTGATTCCTGGTCAGGGCACATGCCCAGGTTGCTGGCTCCATCCCCAGTAGGGGGCATGTGGGAGGCAGCCAATCGGTCTTTGTCTCTCTCCTTTCCTCTCTCTAAAGTCAATAAAAACATACATATATTTTGTTAATCCTCACCAGAGGATATTTCTTTCATTGATTTTGTAGAGAGAATGGAAGGGAGAGGGAGAGACAGAGAGAGAGAAACATCTATGCGAGAGAGACACATGGACTGGTTGCCTCCCACATGCACCCTGACCGTGGCGGGGATTAAGCCTGCAACCAAGGTACATGCCCTTGACCAGAATCGAACCCACGACCCTCAGGCCAATGCTCTAACCACTGAGAAAACCAGCTAGGACAAAAACATTTTTCTTTAAATGAAAAAATAATCTTTGCTTTACTAAGAAAATACTATTACATCCTGATTATGGCATTAAGAATTAATAACTTTATTTTCATTTTAGTCCTGTTACTACAGCAATAATTCAAAGAGGAACATTGAGAAAAGGCTCAATTCTGGTTGCTGGGAAGAGTTGGGCGAAAGTGCGCTTAATGTTTGATGAAAATGGAAAATCAGTTAATGAGGCCTGCCCCAGCATGCCAGTGGGGATCATAGGCTGGAAAGACCTCCCTTCTGCAGGAGATGAAATTCTTGAAGTAGAATCTGAGGTATATCAAGCTTAATTCCTATATATTAGCTTGGATATAATGATTTTAAATAATCTATAATGTTATACCAAATTAATGTTAGCTTATTATTAACTATTCTAGACTATGAGGGGGCCAGTGGTGCCTTTTTAGAATTTGGCTGTAGAATTTTTTAAAATTTGAGATAGGGTTTTTAAATGAAATAATTTCATTTATATACAAAGCCTTCAAATGAAAGTTTTATAAGTTTCTTGAAACTTACAAAATTAGTACTTTCATATGAGTTAAACTAATTTCATAGTGGAAGAAAAACAAAGCTTTTAGTTAAATAATGCCTGCTTTTTCCCTGTAAAGGCAAGGGCACATGAAGTTGTTGACTGGAGGAAGTATGAGCAGGAGCAGGAGAAAAATAAAGAGGCTCTAAAAACAATAGAAGAAAAGCGAAAGGAACACCAAGAGGCGCACCGGAAGGACCGTGAGAAGTATGGCAATTTGCACTGGAAGGAGAGATCATTTATAAAGTACCAAGAAAGAAAAGAACAAAAATTATTAAGGCCAAAAGAGAAAGTAGAAAGAGATTCAAATATGCTTCCTATAATTATTAAAGGTAACATTTTAAAGATTTTACTTAACTCGCTTTTGGAATATATGCATTTCTTCATTCTCACAGTTAATTTGAGCAATTAAATTTAAGCCAAAAGTATCTCAGTGTTTTGGAGGGGAGACTTATTTTTATTAAGGTAGAATGGACATGTTATATTAGTTTCAAGCGTACAACATAATGATTCGATATTTGTATTTACTGTGAAATGTTCACAGTAAGTCTAGTTAACATTGATCACCATACATATTAATGTTTTTTCTTATGGTGAGAACTTTTTAAAAAAATATATGTTTTTATTGATTTTATACAGAGAGGAAGGGAAGGGAGGGAGGGAGAGAGAGAGAAACATCAATGTGAGAGAGAAACATCGATTGGTTGCCTCCCATATGCACACTGACTGGGAATTGAACCCACAACTGGGGTATGTCCCCTGACCGGGAATTGAACTGGCGACCTCCTTTTGGTGCATGGGAATCAACACTCAGTCAACTGAGCCATACCAGCCAGGTCATGATGGAACTTTTAAGATCTACTCTCCTAGCAGCTTTCAAATATGCAGTACAGTATTATTATAGTCACCACCTGTACATTACATCCCATGACATTTTTTTATAACTGGAAGTTTGTACCTTCGGACCTCTTTCGCCCTTTCACCGCCTCCCTCTTGTGGAGATTTTCTTAGTAAA
>NW_006383011.1:9791159-9802887 GCF_000327345.1 Myotis davidii
TTTGTTTTGGAAAGTCTAATTTCTGTTCCCACTCCTCCTGCCTCCTCGTTCCCCACCCAATTTAGACTATTCCTAACACTGTAATCAGCCTATTCAAGTACTTTTCTTGTTCACTGATAATTTTACAATCTTCGATAAAAAGCTCCTTTTAGTTTTAAATGCCTAGAAGGAAAGGGGACTATTTATTAGTCGAACTTACGATACACAAAAAAGGAACTCATGACTGCCTCTAACTAAGTCTATCACTTAGCAAAGCACCAACACTGTTGAGTGATTAATGAAATCATTAGGAAGGAGCTACTTCATGACCTGGCTTAATTAGATGTTAGCTACTACTGAAAAGGTTTTTTCAGTAATGCTGGTTAACAAAGTATTTTATGGAAATTAACTGGTCTAGCACAGTTATTTTCAACCAGTGTGCTGCAAGAATTTTAATTTATATATATATGAGAGGCCTGGTGCACGAAATATGTGCACTCAGGGTCCCTCAGTCCGGGCTTCTGGCTGAGCGGTGCATCCCCTGTGGGAGTGCGCTGACCAGGGGGCAGCTCCTGTGTTGAGCATCTGCACCCTGGTGGTCAGTGTGAGTATTAGCCTTTTATTATATAGGATTTCAAAATATATTTTTTATTTCAGAGAGGGAGAGAGAGATGGAAACATCAATGATGATGTTTCACTGCACGTCCTGATCCTGCAACTCAAGCATGTGCCCAGACTAGGAATTGAACCATGACCTTCTGGTTCATAGGTCGATGCTCAACTACTAGGACACACCAGCCAGACAAGAATTTTTAAAACATGTAATACCTGACTGTTTAGTCAGGGGTACTGACCTCTGTCCCTTAGGTTGTCAAATGAAAAAATGACAACAGTCAACACAATAGCTGTCCAGTGTGAATGAATCAAAATTATACTTTTTTTTGTTAAATTGGCAAAAAATACAGTTTTTGGTGTACCACAGTTTTTTTGTTTGTTTGTTTGTTTTGTTTTTTAAATATATTTTATTGATTTTTTACAGAGAGGAAGGGAGAGAGACAGAGAGTCAGAAACATCGATGAGAGAGAAACATCGATCAGCTGCTTCCTGCACATCTCCCACTGGGGATGTGGCCGCAACCCAGGTACATGCCCTTCACCGGAATCAAACCCTGGACCTTTCAGTCCGCAGGCTGACGCTCTATCTACTGAGCCAAACCGGTTTCGGCCACAGTTTTTAGTAATTAGATAAAAAGCTCTTTTTAGGTTTAAATGCCTAGAAGGAAAGGGGACTGTTTATTTGTCAAACTTATGATACAGAAAAAGGGAACTCATGACTGTCTTTTTAGCTGTTTGTCACTGAGATGAAAAAGGTTGAAAATCGCTGGCCTAGCATTGTACTGTGTAATATAGTGTATTGAATGCTTTCTTAATGATGAGACTCTCCAGGTGGTTGTTTTGCTCTTAAGCTGTTTGCATTAACTTTTTTTCATGTGAGATTTCCCCCCAAGGTTTTTGTTTTTCTTTTTTCCCCCAAGGTTAAATACTTTAATTTTATTTATTATTATTTTTTAAATATATTTCATTGATTTTTTACAGAGAAGAAGGGAGAGGGACAGAGAGTCAGAAACATCAATAAGAGAGAAACATTGATCAGCTGCCTCGTGCACACCCCCCACTGGGGACGTGCCCGCAACCAAGGCACATGCCCTTATTCGGAATTGAACCCAGGACCCTTCAGTCCGCAGGCCAATGCTCTATCCACTGAGCCAAATCGGTCAGGGCAATACTTTAATTTTAATTTGGCAAAATGTACAGCTTCATAGAACTTCTTTCATTTCTTAAATAACTTGAACTTTACCAATTAAGTATTTTTGAGCAGCTAAAAACCTAAGAATAAATAAATCGCAAAAGTTGTGGACAATAAGATTATAATAATAATAATAGAGTTGTTATAAAAATAATGTATATTTCAACCCATATTTTTTTTCTTATATCCCTGGTTATAAAAATCAAAGCTTTAATTAGCATGCTGCCTACACATTATGGCACTTAAAATAATGTTTCTTAGATGAATGGATGGATTTTTAAAACAATAAAGAAATTTTCCTTGTTAAGCCAAAATCCTATATAATAAAAGGCTAATATGCAAATCATCCAAACTGCAGAAAGACTGGTCGCTATGACATGCACTGACCACCAGGTGGCAGATGCAGGAGCTGCCCCCTGGTGGTCACTGTGCTCCCACAGGGGGAGAACCACTCAGCCAGAAGCCCTAAGCCAGGCTCACAGCTGGCGAGCGCAGCGGGGGTGGCGGGAGCCTTTCCTGCTTCTGCAGCAGCGCTAAGGATGTCCAACTGCCAGCTTAGGCCCACTCCAGTGTCAGTTGGACATCCCCTGAGGGCTCCCGGACTACGAGAGGACGCAATCTGGGCTGAGAAACTGCCCACCCCCCTCCCGAGTGCATGCATTTCATGCACCGGGCCTCTAGTAGAATTTATAAAGTCCTTTTATTTGAAAATTTACTAGTTTTCATGAGAAAAAAAATTATAGAATTTCTTCTCTCCCCAACTAGCTTTTAATTACATAGAAGGAAATAAAACAATTTAGATTTGAGTTTCTATTCAAAAGACACACTGTTTGGTGCAATAGTTGTGCTATTTTATTGATTATATTTCTGATTGCCAGGTGTTATATATGGCTTCAATGTGAACGCAGGCAAAGTTATCCAGGAGTCAGCTGCAAAGAAAGGAGTAAAAATTAAACTTCACAAAGTCATTTACCGTCTTGTTGAAGATTTGCAGGAAGAACTGAGCAGCAGATTGCCCTGCACTGTGGAAGAACACACAGTAGGTGAGTGTTCACTGTTACTTTTAAACATTCATATCTGAAGTGCTGTAAATGACACTTGAAAGTAAAATTTAGGGGAAATGTATTTTATTGTTGAAATGTTCACTGTTGTAATACATATCCTGTGTTCTAGAAAAAATGAATACCACACATGAGAATTCAAAGTAACTTCATATGTATTATAAACGCTTGCCCTCTGAAAAAGTTGGGCCCTGAGGATACAAGGCACGTAAGGCAATAAGAACTTGCCCTCAAGTTTAGACATGGACAGCTAATTATGAAACAAATTAGACTAGGGTGGGAGGCATAAAGATTATTAAGGTGTCATGAAGGAGCCATTGATTTTGTCCTGGAGCTGGCAGAGACATTGACCATGAGAAAAAAATGTACTTCACATTTAAATATTAAATATTAAGAAGATTCTCTAGCATACTCCTTGGGCAGATTAAAGGCTAAATTCATGATGACTGAATCATTTTATGTGTTCTTTCCTCCCCATATACAGATATTTTACACTTTTTATTTTGATGGTAGTTTTAAATACCCAGAAAAATTACAGAAGTATAGGAAGCTCTCTCCAATATACCCTTTACACAGTTCACCAATTAAACATGATCATACAGAGGTTTGTATGTTCTTGTGCTAAGAGCAATTTGTAAAACTAAGTTATGAGGGTTCCTAGCAGTAAGCAAGCACCAAATAACACTAACCCTAAAAAATTCATTCATGTATTATAATGTATTATTGGAATTTAGTTTTCAGTTAGTGAAAAAGTTAAGCTAAATCACAGAATTAGTATATAAATGACCGTGATGATATTAAAAATAAATCAGGTGATCTAGATGATATAGACTAGAAAATACATTGAGGGACTGCTGACAGCTACGTTTTCATGAAGATCTAGACAGGAATTGTACTAAATAATCATATCATCAGTTATCACCTTCTAGTGCATTTTACTCAGCCAAAAAAAAAGGAGTCCCATTTTTCTTTTACTCACTCTTTTGGTAAGCACTTGTATTTTCTTTCCCAAGAATTTTCTGGGTTTTATTTCTAATATTGGTCAGGAAAATAAAGTTGGCGGAGTCAAAGAAAACCAGGATTTCTTTGCACGAGTTTGTATTTTTATCATCTTTCTTACTTTACAAAATGTTAGAAATTAGGTATTTTTCTGAATTTTTTACTTTGTGAACTTAATGTTCCCTTCTTCCTAAAGGTGAGGCTTCTATACTAGCTACCTTTTCCATAACAGAAGGGAAGAAAAAAGTTCCTGTGGCTGGCTGCAGAGTCCAAAAAGGACAGCTAGAAAAGCAAAAAAAATTTAAGTTAATCCGGAACGGAGATATTATTTGGAAGGGTAAGCAACATCAAAATCTGTTAACATATCCAGTCACCGAAACCTGGCAATTCTCTGTAACTGCCTGAATCTTTTACTTCTTGCTGGATTCCCTCCCTCATTTGGTCTGATTCCAAGATTGTTAGACCCGTCTGATTTTTTAAACTTCTAAAAAAAAGACTACCTTTCCAGTCATGTCTCCTCCACTTTGCATATTTGCTTGCTTCTATCCTCTCTTGATTCTGCCTGCAGTCTTTTATCTTGGTTTATCTCACTCAAATCCTACCAGACTACATAGCACTTAGTGAAGTGCCTATTATTTGTTTAATGTATGAACCATGTTTTATTTCTTTTTTTAAAGGCTCATTAACCTCCCTGAAACACCACAAAGATGACGTTTCAGTCATCAAAACTGGAATGGACTGTGGTCTCAGTTTGGATGAAGAAATGATAGAATTCAAAGTGGGAGATAGAATTGTTTGTTATGAAGAAAATGAAGTTCTAGCCAAGACCTCTTGGGATCCAGGATTTTAAAACTGTATTAAAAATATAAAGATTAAATATTTTGCTTTTTAATAGAACTAGTCTTGCTTTATTGGAGGGTAGAATTCTCTATTGGTCAGCAAGTGCCCAAGCAATTCTGTCAAAATAGGAAAACTTAAGGATGCCTTCAACGAGAAATCCCGGTGTTAGTACAGTAAAAGGGAATTACTGGAATATCACTGAAGGTAACTTCAAATGAATGTTTTTACTTAAGAGTGGTACCAAAAGGCGGAAACCGGTTTGGCTCAGTGGATAGAGCATCGGCCTGCGGACTGAAAGGTCCCAGGTTCGATTCCGGTCAAGGGCATGTACCTGGGTTGCGGGCACATCCCCAGTGGGAGGTGTGCAGGAGGCAGCTGGTCGGTGTTTCTCTCTTATCGATGTTTCCAACTATCTCTCTCCCTTCCTCTCTATGAAAAATCAATAAAATATATTTAAAAAAAAAAAAGTGGTACCAAAAGAAACAGTCCTCTCTGAATTGAGCTCCAAGGATAAGATATAGTACCAATCAAATACTGCTTGAAATCACATTTCTCAGTGCCAACTGGACTAACGAGCACAGAGTTTGATTTCCAACATTGAAGGTAGTGTATTCCCTAGTTCTGCAGACAGCAAACATCCCAGCCAAACCACCTAGGAACTCAGGATGAATTTTTGAATTGTCAATTTGCAGCTCAGCCTTTTAAATTTCCCACGTATGAAATCTATCATAGCCCACAAATCGGTGTTTCTCAATTGGGGGAGGTGGTTCTCACTCACCCAGGGGTTATGTGGGAATGCCTGCATACACTTTCGGTTGTGGTAATGGGGATGGAGTGCTACTGGCATCAAATGGATTGAAGCCAGAGATGCACAAGGCAGCACCCCCCAAATTATCTGGTCATAGTACTGAGGTAAAAAAGAAAAACTGACAAACACAAACTGGTTTATTATCTAGAAAGCTGATATCTGACATCTTCTAGACATCCATTTGGACAAAGCCATGGTGGCGGGGGCTGAGGCAGTTAGGGGTGATCAGGCTGGCAGTGTAGGGCAATTAGGGGCTATCAGGCAGGCAGGCGGTGAGTGGTTAGGAGCCCGTGGTCCTGGATCGGAGAGGGTGCAGGCCAGGCTGAGGGACTCCCCCACCTGGGCCTCTAGTTAAATATAATGGTATTCTTCTGCCAAAGTATAGTTTATCAATTTGATCCATCAACTTTTGATGCTTAAAAAAATTCACTGGAATAAGATTCAACAATCAAATGTTAGTTCATGTCTTTTATTAACCCAAATACAATTACTTGTCTTCTGGTTTGTTGAAGCAATAGGTCAGACAACATTTGCCACAATAATGTCTGTCAAAGTGGCTGGCCATAAAAACTCCAGCACCACATTCATCTGAAGGGCACTCCCGACGAAGGCGACTGATTTTGCCATTCTCATCCACCTAAAAAGCACAAACCTGCTGTTAAGATAATTTTACAACATATTTTGAAGTCTATTTTAAGTGAATCAAAATACATTCTTTTAGTCACACAATGGTAGTTTTTAGTACTTACAACCCAAAGCATCCCAAACCCTCACAGATAATTACTACACTAAACAAGTTCAGAGCTCATTCAAGTCAAACCCTGCAAGTGACAGACTAAGCTAGACCTGAACCCACATCTGACTTCAAAACCAAAACGCTCCTTTGGAACCATTATCTAAAGTTCAAGTACTAAACAGGAAAAGAAATTTTATACTAGGAGTTTGAAACCTGAGCTACAAACACAATTTATTAACCTACAGGCAAAAACTTATATTTAATAAATTGGCTCACTTTGTAGTACTTCAGGACAGCCAGCTTGACCTTCTTTCTCTTATGCTTGTTCTTCTTGGGAGTGGTGTACGACTTCTTCTTCCTTTTCTTGGCACCACCACGGAGTCTCAACACAAGATGAAGCGTGGACTCCTGTTAAGGCAGCAGCATGAAGCAAGCTTTAAAAACAATCACATTCATGCTCATGCTCCACCAAGGATGGGAAGCCAGCACCAAGCATCCTCTAATGAGATGCAACAGGAAGCGCACATACCAGGGAGGAGGGAGCCTTGGGGGGAGAGCCTGACTCTGAGCTGGTGCACAGGGAGAGTAAAGCACCAGCTTACTCCAGGGACACACCCTGCAAACCCAGGCCGTGAGGACCCAGAGCAGTGCTTCCCCAACGTTCATGGAGCAGCGGCCTGGGAAAGCCGAGTCATCGAAAGCTAGTCTTAGCATTAGGGATGGATCAGCAATGTTAAGACTTATACTTAAAGGGCCCCTCTTCCTGACAGACCTTTTGAATGTTGTAGTCAGACAAAGTGCGCCCGTCTTCCAGTTGCTTGCCAGCAAAGATCAGTCTTTGCTGATCAGGAGGAATTCCTAATGAAAAACACAACAAAACACCAACAAATTAGGATACGGCAGAACCAGCCTCTGCTCAAGATTTAGGCAGTAATCATCCTGAGTCAATGGCACCAGCAGCCCTGAGTTCTCACTGCCGGCCGTGCAGGCTGGCTTCCAGGTTCGCTGATGTGACCTCACGTGAACGCCGGTGGGACTTCATATGCACACGCTACCCTCACCTTCATTTGCAGCGGAAACCGGCGTAAAGAGTTAAACTGCTCGGCCAAATGTACACGCAGTGGACTGCACTGCAGCTCGGTTCCCTGCTCAGAGACGTTCGTCTCCCCGTCATTTCACACGTTTTCACTGACCCCCGTGACCTCTGACCCCCCCACCCAGCGCCGAGGCCTCCGGAGGTTAGTTTAGAAACTAGAAAATAAGACTTGCCTTCCTTATCCTGGATCTTGGCCTTGACATTTTCTATCGTATCCGAGGGTTCAACCTAAGAGTTTTAAAATGCAAAGGTAATGGTAAGACAGGAAGAAACAAGAACGAACGCCCCATTCGAGTGAGCCGAGCGGGGCGGGGGGCGGCAGCCTCCCCAAGAGCTGGTCCCTCACCCGGCGGACAGGCCACCCCCCAGGACCGCATCCGGCGAGCACTTCTCAGCCCCGCGAGGGCGGCGGCGGCAGGGCCCCCTTCCTCCTTTGCCAGGACCCCCGCCTGGGTCGCGGGCCGGCACCACCGAGGTGAGGGCCGAGCCTTTAGACCCCTAAAGGCTGCCCGGACCCCTGCCCTGCTCGGCAAACGGCTCTCAATTCCGGGTCAGGTTTCAGAACCCAGACTCGGAAACACGCTCTAAAGCAGCGCCGGTCCGAGATCCACCTCCGGGCCTTCCTCGGACCTCGGCTCCCTCACGCCACCTGGCCCGCACCTCGAGAGTGATGGTCTTCCCCGTGAGGGTTTTCACGAAAATCTGCATCTTGGCGGCGACTCCACCTGAGGGGGAGGAGAAGGTAGAGACGGGTTACACCTGGGGACAGAAGAGGGGAAGGCCGGTAGGCCGCCGGCCAGGGAGCCGACGAGAAGCACACACTCACCACAGATGGCGGATCGGAAAGGAAGGACGCCGCGCAGGCCCACACGTTTCCCGGGGCCGCCGCTGCCGCAGGCCCCACCTCTTAGGCGACCACACCGAATGCCTGACTGCTATCACCGCGGCTGTCTAGCCACATGCCAGACTAGCTCGTGGACCTCATTTCTTCTCGTTCTAGGCCGGGCTTATTTGTCACTTTAACCTCCAGAATGCTCTAGAGATAGTAGGTTTAAACAACTTAAAACGTCTTTAAAAGGCTTGTCTCCTATAGGGGACGTGGCTAAGAGGGTCTTAAAAAGGGGGTGGGGTTGAGGGGGCCTCATGGAGGAAGAGGAGGAAACGGAAGTGTCTTCTGGGAGTTGTAGTTTCCACTGCTTTCTTTGGGCTGAGACTATTTGTCCCAGGATGCAGTTCCACCGCCCCGCGTGCCGTAGTTAACTAACTCCACGCACTGGAGTTGGGTTTTTGGAGAAAGGGAGTAAGGTGAGGAGGGAGGAAGGGCGGAGCGAAGTGATGCTTTCAGGGGAGGTGGAAACCGGTCGGAAATGACTAGGAGGAAAGGGCAAGAGGCTGGGGAGGGATAGTGGAAAGGAGGTAGCGTTCACCTCCTCACGGAGGCGGTTAGGAGCGGAGGATCAAGCCATCTCCCACCGCTGCTCCCCGGGCCTGCAAGGGAAGGAGTTCTGTGGCCAACTGCAGGCAACCTGAACAATAGGTGATATCTTCCAAAGTTCGGGTTCATCCTTTTTTTTTTCTTTCTTTTTTTGCCCTGTAGTCCCTCCGCCGGGAGCCCCCGAGTCTCTGCTGGTGTAAGGAAAGTTCTGAGCCTGGTTTGCCGTGTGAGACAGTTTAATATGTTGCAATTCTCAGGCCCGGTTTTCAAATGTTAAAATGAACCCATACGGGAAAGAAATCTGCGGGATGGCTATTTAGTTGTAGAATTTCCCAGTCTGTACGTTGGCGGATCCCGAGAGGAAGCCTGGAGTATGTGTGGGACGCGCCTGGCAGGCGGGAATCAGCCCGGAGTTGTGTCCGTACCGCCTTCCTCCGCTGCACAAACCACGGACTCCTTCCAGGGCCCCCTCCTGATGCCCTCCTGTGTTTATCCCTGTGCCTGCCCCCTGTATGCCCACCCCCAAATTCAAGCCCTCCTTAATCTGGAAGTTTTCAGTACTGGCTTCTAACCTGCCTCTAGTCCTCCTTTTCTAACCCACCTTCACTCTTGTCTCCAAATAGTATTCTAAAAAGTAGGTTAGGTCATTATTCTCTTTCACCTTCATAATGAGATCCAAATCCCTTACTCTGATATTGGGCCTCCGGCTCCCTTACATCCTAATCTGCCAAACCCATTACTTGCTTTATACCAGCGATCGCAGACTCATCAGTCAACAGAGCCAAATATCGACAGTACAACGATTGAAATTTCTTTTGAGAGCCAAATTTTTTAAACTTAAACTATATAGGTAGGTACATTGTTATTAACTTAATTAGGGTCCTCCTAAGCTGGCCTTTGCTAAAAAACGTCCTCAATCTGAGGGGTCGACCTCAGTGAACGTACCCCCACTTCTTCTAACGCCACTTCTTCAAAATAGACTCGCCCAGGCCGAAAACCGCCTTCTGCGCAAGGGCCACAAAGTTTCAATCGCCCTGGACTTGCGCCCGCACGTGGTATTTTGTGGAAGAGCCACACTCAAGGGGCCAAAGAGCCGCCTGTGGTTTGCCGACCACTGCTTTCTACTGTCGCGCGAATGGAAGCTCCTGACACGGGCTCCCTCATGCTGTGGCTCTAACGAGGAATCCACTTCCTCTCCTTGGAACATTCCTTGTCCCAGGTGCTTCCAACGAGGCTTCACCTTTACAACAGACCTCCCTGCAAGAGCCGTCTACACTCACTGTCTCCAAAGCTTCCCCTTTCTTTGACTGTACCCACTCCTTTCAGGCTTTTGTACCCACCATTCTACTGCAATAGCTTTTGTGGTCACCAGTCACCTCCATGTTGCTAAATTCAATGGTCAGCTGATCTTAGAGGATCTGTCAGCAGCATTTGACACAGTTGATCACTCTCTCCTTTGAAACACGGTCTTCACCTGACTTCCAGGAGTCCCCTCGCACTTCTACCTCTGGACCCTTTTAGAGGCTCTTTTGTTGCTTCCTCCGGAGCTACCGGACCTCTAAACTTTGGAGTATCTCCCCCAGGGCTGGTCCTTGGACCTCTGCTCTGGCTTTGTTTACATTTCCTAGGTCATTTTCATTGTCTCATAACTTTTCAATACCATTTATTATGCAAATGGCTTATAAACTTACCTCTCATTCAGGTTACCCACCTGAACTCCAGCTTCACATAGCCTGCTGTTTATTCAACATCTCCAGTGGGCAAGCCCCAGACTCCTGATCTCGGGAAATTGCTCTTCGCATCTCCATAAATGGCAGTTCCCATCTTTTTAATTTGTAAGGCCACAAACTTTATGGTCATCTTTGCTCTCTCATACCTACATCTAATCCCCTCAGCAAGTCCTCTTGGCTTTGTTTTTAAATACTAGTCTATATGCAGAACACTTCTCACCACTGCCACTGTTACCATTCTGATTCAAGCCACCATTATCTTTCTCCCAGATGGTTGCAGTAGCCTCCTAGCAGTTCTTCAGGCTTTGGCCCTTTTCTCAACAAAGCAGCAAGAGCAATTCTTTGAAAATGTGTAAGTCAGCTGACACTCTTGCCCATAGTCCTCCAATGGCTTCCCATCTCACTCAGAATTAAGCCTAAATTCCTGTAAGTGAGGCTGCTGCTCCAGCACTGGGGTGACTGGAGCTTCCCAGTCCTCTTGCCAAATCTGTCCAGACGCAGTGGTTCTCAGCCTGTGGGTCGCGACCCCTTTGGGGGGGTCGCCTAAGACCACTGGAAAACGCATATATAATTACATACTGTTTTTGTGATTCATCACCATGCTTTAATTATGTTCAATTTGTAACAATGAAATTGGGGGTCACCACAACATGAGGAACTGTATTAAAGGGTCGCGGCATTAAGAAGGTTGAGAACCACTGGTCGAGGATGTGCAGGAAGCCATCGTACACTTTGGTTGGCGCCCAGAGGACATGCAGGAGAGCAATGGGAAAGGACGCTGGGATGACAGCTTAGGACCCAGACAGGGCGAGTCTTGAAACAGAGAGAGGCACCTGGAGTTTCTTTTTCTGGCATAAGGAAGCCACTGGGGATACGGAACTCTTAACTGACTTAACTGACGCGCTGGCGCCCTGTCCTGGGGCAGCTGCCTCCTGTTCATTTAAATGTTCTTTCCTTTTGCGTTTGTTTACTCTTTGCCATCTCTGCTCCCACTGGGGAGTGTTTTCAAAAGACTAGACAGCTGTTTACATCTCCTTCCTAATGAAGGCGTGCGCGGTTCCTCCCTCCCTATAGGACATCTTGTAAATTGCTCTCTGTGAGGAGAGCAGCCCTAGCCTGCTTGTTTCCCTGCCGTCCTCCTGGGCTGACGCTGGGCACACAGGCCCTGAAGACTTCGCTGCTCTGGTGTCCCCTGGATTCGCCAGGACTGGGAGGAGTGGTGGGGGAAGACCTCATCA
>NW_006383011.1:9803249-9816583 GCF_000327345.1 Myotis davidii
CCTCAGGGATTGAGCCCACAACCCGGGCCTGTGCTGACAGGGAACCAAACCCTGACCTCCTGGTTCATAGGTCAACCCTTACCACTGAGCCACTCGGGGCTAAAGTGCGGGTCTGTAGGTATCC
Organism: Myotis davidii; assembly: GCF_000327345.1. Taxonomy (NCBI): domain Eukaryota; kingdom Metazoa; phylum Chordata; class Mammalia; order Chiroptera; family Vespertilionidae; genus Myotis; species Myotis davidii. The sequence continues at coordinate 9,803,374 of NW_006383011.1, forward strand.
ATTAGAACAGCAGTTCTCAACCTGTGGGGCGCGACCCCTTTGGGGGTCAAACAACCCTTTTGGGGGGGTCGCCTAAGACCACTGGAAAACGCATATATAATTACATACTGTTTTTGTGATTCATCACCATGCTTTAATTATGTTCAATTTGTAACAATGAAATTGGGGGTCACCACAACATGAGGAACTGTATTAAAGGGTCGCGGCATTAAGAAGGTTGAGAACCACTGGTCCAGAGAAAGGGCACCTTTTTCTAAGCTGCACAAGGGTGCCCATGTGCAGGTAGTGGTCCTGCCTTCAAGGCCCTGTACTTGATCTGGCAGCTGCAGCTCTGACCTCATCTCTTTCTTCTCTGCCTTTCTCATTCTCTTCCGGCCCCACTGGTCTTGCTGTTCCTCAGACTTGCTTACTGCCTTGAGGCCTTTGGGTTTGCTGCTCTCTCTGCCTCAACTGCTCTTTCCCAGGAATCTACATGACCTGCTTTGGTCAGATTTCTGAAATGCCACTTATCAGTGAGGACTTCCTCTTTTCCTAACTTAATGCTTTATAGAAAATTGCACCCGCCCACCCTCCTAACTCTCTCATTCCCAGTTTCATTTTTCCCCCATATGACTTATCCCTATTTGTCATGCTATGTTTTTACTTTGTGTTGTCTCTCTTCCTACTTGAACATAACTTCTGGGAGTTAAAAGCTTTGTTTTGTTCAATGTTCTTTCTCTAGCGTCTAAGATAGTGGCAGACACACAGAAAGTGCCCCTAAATATTTTTTTAACATATTTTTATTGATTTCAGAGAGAAAGAGAGAGAGAGAAAGAAAGAGAGAGAGAGAGAGAGAGAGAGAGTGAGAGAGAGTTTAGAAACACCAATGATGAGAGAGAGAATCACTGATCAGCTGCCTCCTGCACGCTCCACACTGGGGATCAAGCCCACAACCCGGGCGTGTGCCCTGACCTGGAATCTAACCGTGACCTCCTGGTTCTTAGGTTGATGCTCAACCACTGAGCCACGCTGGCAGAGCCTAAATATTTATTGAATAAATAAATATGGCATAACTTAAGCATTGCCCTAATTGTGATTCCTTTAGATGTTGTCCCTGATGTTTGATGTTTTCCTGCTCTCTCCCAGTGAGCTGCTCCTCTGGGCTTTTACAGCCCATTGTGCCCATCTCTGTCTCACTGCCTTCTCCGCTCTACCACTAGATTTTTTTTATGGGGATACCTAAAAGATAAGGTTTATGGTACAAAACCAGCAACAGTCAATGAATTGTGGGCGCACAAATACCGAAGGAAATGATTCTTGATGTTTGCGATTCCATTGCATTGTGTTACTAGCAGTGCCTGGACCAGAATGGTCACGAGTTTGAAAACAGATGTTGACAAAAAAATTACTTCTGTAAATTCTTTGAAATTCTGAAAATTAAAACTGACTTTATAATCATTCAGAGTGTATACGTATACATTTGGGGGGATACCCTGTACATGCTCGGTTAATAAGAAAAGAGCTCCTATTGACTGGTGTTAATTGTTTATCTCAGATCCATGGCACATTTTTTTACATTTGCTTTAGATGAATATTTGACAATTTATTTTAAGCTTTAAATTAATTGATGGTCTTTTTTTCTTTCAGGCCTATCAAAAGTTTTGGCTTTGTTGCAAAAGCAAGTCAAGAGTTAACTTTCCTCTGTTGAATAAGAATTGCAGATTATGCCATGTCGGTTCAAGGAATAAATAAACATACAGTTATCCCTCCTATCATTAGTAGATGTGATAAGGAATTTTTGGAAAGTATGCAAAGATACATAATTACAGAAACTAAAAGAGTGGGCTGCAATGAGGAAGGACCTGCTGATGAATATTACATCATATACCGAAACGTTTTTGATAAGGTATCAATGCTTTTAAGACAATGGATTTTCATGGGGGAAGAAATGGTCTTTCTTTTCTTTTTCAATATTTGTATTGCTTTTAGAGAGCAAGGGAGAGGGAGAGATAGAATCATCAATAATGAGAGAGAATCATTGATCAGCTGCCTTCTGCACACCTCACACGGATTGAGCCCAAAACCCAGGCATGTGCCCCGATCGGGAATTGAATCGTGACCTCCTGGTTCACAGGTCGGCACTCAAACCTCTGAGCTCTGCTGGCCAGGCAGAAATGGTCTTTCTTGATGACTAATACTCCTGTTTTAGTAACACCACTGCTTGTTTAACTACATCTATCAGTTTTGAAAAGTTCATCTCTTTTGTTAGAAAGGGGAGAAGGGAGAAAATGCAATACTGCACTTATTACTAGACAGTTGATGAATGTTTCAACTGTTTTGGGTTAAGTGCAAGCTATCAGTTTTAACATTTTAACAGTTTTTGAGCAACACCTAGCAGTGCCCTCTAACATTTTGACCCTCCATCTGAAAGTGTTAACTGATTTGTGAGGGATTGGGCTGTAAGCAGGAACCTTGGTTTGGGTTTATGTGTGGTATCATTAAAGACGTGGTCTAGATTTGATCTACCACAGCGATTTTCAACTTTTCTCATCTCACAGCACACATAAACTAATTACTAAAATTCTGCAGCACACCAAATAATATATTTTTTGCTGATCTAACAACAACAAACAAGGTATAATTTTGACTTATTCACACTGGACGGCTATTGTGTTGGGTGCTGTCTTTTTTTTTTTTTTTTTTGGGGGTAAGGTAAAAGAGGTCAGTGGCCTTGACTAAAGAGGTTAGTATTGCATGTTTTAAAAATTCTTGTGGCACACCGGTTGAAATTGCTGACCTAGCATATTGATTTGAGATCCCTTGTAGATTAGAGGTCTAGGTAGATAGGCACAGTAAACAGGGGGTTTGACTAGACTGAACATTGGAAATATGGAGATGAGATTAGAAAATGCTGTGGCTTATATAACACTTGATTTTGTTTTGCAAGCTTTTAGCAATACCCATTTTTCTTTTTGTTTTTAAATATATTTTGATTGATTTCAGAGAGGAAGGGAGAGGGAGAGAGAGAAACATCAACGATGGGAGAGAATCATTGATCAGCTGCCGCCTGAATGCCCCCTACTGGGGATTGAGCCCGAAACCCAGGCATGTGCTCTTGACCAGAATCGAACCTGGGACGCTTCATTCCACAGGCCAGTGCTCTATCCACTGAGCCAAACCAGCCAGGGCATGAGGCTGTAAGAGAATGAGGAATCATGGAAACTGGTAAAATGAAGAACCAGTCTAAAATGAAGAATTCAGTCTAAAGCTCTTGCTGTTTGTTGCCATTAAGGAATGGTGGTTCCAAGTATGTAGATTTTTCATAGTTTTCAAGAGAAGCTGGAAATATGGTTTTTAGGTGAAATTTACTAAATTTTACTAATTACAAAATTTACTAATATTTTGTGGGTCAAGCAAAACTATTCTACCTGTGGCCTGCCAGTCTGTCTTCTTTCTTTTAATGCAATATCTACTAGTATGCATTCTCCAAAGTTCCTATGAGTGTTCTCCTGGTATCTATTTCTTCTAGCAGACAGATATGGGAGCTGATCAGTGTATCACTACAAGTCCATTTTCTATCCAGTAATGTATCCAAGCTGTCTTAGATTGTTGTAGCACACCTCATAGGTGTGTGGAGTGGACGATGGCCAGGAACAGCAGGGTGCTTAATTTGAAAGACCACAGAATCATGGCTTCTATTTTATTGTGGGTTCTTGGGTGGCAGTCCTCCTAATTGGGTTGCTAGGTAGTATAGATGACTAGTAAAAAAGACGCCCAGTATCTCCCACTCAGATATCCTTTCCTGGTACTTGTCATTGATCAATTAATCTCATACCATTTCTTGAGAGACCAGATGTCTTCCTGGATAATTTTTTCTAGATATTATCTAGCTAACAGAGAACTAGTAGGGGATACCAGAGACTAGAGATGTGGCAGGAGTAGAATGCATAATTGTGGCTTTCAGAGAAAATTATGGATTGATCACCTCTGTTCTCTTTATATATCGGCCCCTTCTGAAATCTTTGTGAGCATAATTTGAAAACTGTAAATTTTAAATTATTTTAAATGTTTATTTGTTTTTGCATGGGTATTGTATACACAAGATTAGAAAATAAATAAATACATACACACATAAATAAAAAGAACCAATAAAGAAAAGTATACAGCTAAAGGTCAGCTTGTTCTCTTTCACTTTCCTTTTCTTCAGGCATCCACTGTTTTCTATTTTCTTCTGTTATCCTTTATCCTTCCAAAGATATTCTGTACTTTCACACCATTGGAAGCCATGAGTGGATATTGATCAGGGATTTCCTATAGTTTTACTTGATATCTTGGGAATAGGAATGCAGTATTAGGCCTGGTATTGGTTTTAACTGATACTATATAATGTATGTGTTCATACCAAGTAGAGGAAAATATATTTTTTCTCTCATAGTTAAGCTCACAGGACTGTAATAATTTACAAAGAGCACATATTCAGGAAATATTCTTTAACACCCAGTGATATTTGAGACTTCTAATTCCTCATCATGTTTTATTTAAAAAATAATCTATAATGCTCTTTGAAAGGCTTTTGATCCATGGTGTACCAGAAAAAAATGCAAAACTATAGGCAGAAAAATCATATTTCAGGTAATAGAATATGTCACTGCATACAAATCCATTCTGACTTCAATCAAAAAAGAATATGATGCCATCATTGATACAATAAAAAGAGACCAAAGAATTGCGTTTTATCTTCATGGAAGACTTAAAGTTTTTGCAGCAGAGCCCACAGCATTGGTGTATCACAGGAAAAGAATAATCCAACTTGAAGCAAAGTAAGTATATTAGCAAGTAGCCCAAAAGGTGATCATTGTTACTTGGTTATATTAACTAACTAGTGTAACTATAACCAGTGGTTATCAGTCTTTTTTGTTATTTTATTTTAAAGTCATGTTTCCATGTTCCCCTTCCTACATGGAAACATGACTTTAAAATAAAATAACATTTTTTACTTAAATTGTTAAATACTAAAAAATTACTATATTTCACTTAAAACTCTTGTTTGAGAATTTTATATCAGTTAGGATAATTGAGGCACGTTGTAGTATCACAAAATGAGGGATGCAGTTAGTTGCTTCCGGTAATTTCCTGCATGGAAGATTTGATAGTACAATTTCATGATTTCAATCTGAATTAGAGCACTTAATTCTGTATGCACAAAGGTAAGTAGCCTACTAGGAGAGGATAAGATGCCCACTCTTGTTGCATAGTCTCATATTTCCAATGCTTCTTCCATTTGGAAAATGATGGGCACATTATTTTTATAGATAATTTCAAGCAACTTGGAAAATTATGCAAAGTTTGACCTGGCAATATGGCTGGCTAGATGTTGGATCTTCCTCTTGGGGAAAAATGCTGCATAAAGTAATTTTTAAAAATCTTTCCAAAAGCAACAGGAAGCCGACAAGATATTAAGAGATCACCAGGGCAAAATCAGAACAGAAGACAAAAGATAAAAGGAGCACAAATGATTCTATGGCCCTGAGAGCATTTATTAAAGTAGTGATCATAAGCTTCAGTTTTTAGTGTGGTACTGGGACAAGAGACAGACCCTCAGAACTGCTGCCCAAGGGGTTCAATCTTCTGGGAAATCCTCCCCTTGTAAAGCTGGGAGAATAAAGGGCTACAACCTTGTAGCATGAACCAAAGGCGAACTGTCCCAGCCTTGGGGATTGCATGGAAACTTACCTTCTGCTCAGCAGACTGCTGATGGGAACAGGGCTTGTTCTGGATGAAACGTTCCGGAACTAGAAATGGTAGTGGTTGCACAACTCTGAGTATACTAAAATCCACTGAATTGTACACCTTACAGGGGTTAATTTTAAGGTATATGAACTCTATCTAAATAAAGCTATTATTTAAAAAGCTATGAAAAAGCCATATTTAATCTCTAAGGAGAAAATATGGTATAGGGACAATATTTGAAGATATAAAGGCAAAGAATTTTCCAGAATTGGTGAAAGATAGCAATTCACAGATATGAGGCCCAAAGAATCCCAAGTAAATAATCTTCAGCGAGGCTTATTGTAGTGAAATTGTCAATGATAAAGAGATTGTAAAGTGGCTACAGAAAGGGACAATAATTAGATACTTCTCAATGTGTTGTGGCATATATTGGGACTTCATTCTATTTTCTGGCTGAATAATACTCCCTTGTATGTATATACCATATTTTGTTTACTTATCTATTGAATAGTTGGGTTGTTTCCACCTTTGGCTTTTGTGAATAGTGTCACCAAGAACATTCATTCTCTTCGAGTCCCTGCTTTCAATTCTTTTGAAAGACTGTTGACTTTTTTTTTTTTTAATCTCAGAGAAAGGAAGAAAGGAGGGAGGGAGAGTCAGACATCCATGCGAGAAACAAACATGGACCAGTTGCCTCCCATATGCACCCCAACTCTGACTTGGGCTTGAACCCACAACCTGGGGGTGTGCCCTGACCGGGAATCAACCCCACCACCTTCTGGTACATGGATAACGCTCCAACCAACTAAGCCATACCAGCCAGGGCAGAGAGTCAATTTTAACATTGCTTTCTTTCACAAGCATAAGTTTATTTGGATGAAAGCCAAAAGAAATTTTATTTTCAGTCCCTCTTTCATAAATACTGTAAGCTGTTGTTACGAGTAATCTGTACTTACCAGGAGCTCTGTAATAATCAGATGCAGACAGCCCTTATCTACTGACAAACTTGTTATTAATTTGCCAAAACCGTTGTGACGTTTATGTATCTAATTTATTTTAATCTGTTATTTTCTCCCTGGGCCACATATCAGTGATAAGTTAGGAAGTAAACTTAAAATAATGCCTGAAAGAAGTTTATATCTTCTTCTTGGTCTTTAAGATCCCCATTGCAGGAGGAGCTCAGTTTTCTCTCAGAGGAGTGCTTTCATTCCTCCAGCTCTAGGATCAGAATTACTACAGTAGGCTGAATAATGGCTCCCAAAGATAGCAGGTCCTCATCCTGAGAACCTGGAAATGTGACTTTATTTGGGAAAGGGGTCTTTGCAGATGTGATTACATTAAAGATCTGGAAATAGGGAGATTATCTCAGATTATCCAGGTGGGTGTTACAAGTGTCACAAATTTCCTAATCTCAATCACAAGTGTCCTTATAAGAGAAGGGCAGAGGAAGTGTTGACAAAGACAAGGGGGGAAGGGAATGCGACCAGGAAGCCAGAGATTGAAGTGATGCAGCCACAAAGGCAGCTGGAAAAGGCCAGCAGCGGAGTCTCCCCTCGCTGGTCTAGAGGAAGCATGGGCCCGACAGCACTCTGGGTTTGGCCCAGGGATACTGATTTTGCTGGTCTCCAGAACGGAGAGAAAATAAATTTCTGTTGTTTTAAGCCACCAAGTTTGTGGTAATTTGCTATGACAGCCCTAAGAAATGGGTAATTACTTTGAAAAATGAATTTTCAATGCAAAGGTAATTTTCAACTAAAGGGAATAGATAGTGCTTTGTGGCCAGACTATTATGTTTAACATTACAAATTTCCAATAAGGTTGTGAGTCATAGTCTTGCTGCTCTGAAAGAAAATTGTTCCTCACTATGAGGTTAGTAAACTTTTTATGGGGCACTGTTTTGTAAACTTCCACCTAAATCATAATGGTTCAAAATGACAATTTGGCAAAATAAAATAATGATTTAACCTGTTTTATTATAAATCTTCTTTTAAAAAAATATATTTTATTGATTTTTTACAGAGAGGAAGGGAGAGAGATAGAGAGTTAGAAACATCGATGAGAGAGAAACATCCATCAGCTGCCTCCTGCACATCTCCTACTAGGGATGTGCCCGCAACCAAGGTACATGCCCTTGACTGGAATTGAACCTGGGACCTTTGAGTCCACAGACCTACGCTCTGTCTACTGAGCCAAACCGGTTTTGGCTTTATTATAAATCTTATGATTAAATAATTAAGTTAGTTGAAAGTAACATAATGCCTTTTTGTTTTCCAGAATGAAGGTTATTGAAAATAATTCCTCAAATATTCAATTGCAAATAGACAAAATAAAACAACTTAGGGCAGAGTATGATGTGGAAGAACTAAAACATTTTCCTTGCTTCAAAGATCCTTCAAAACCTATTCCAGGTACTATATTTTGTGTAAAATATTTGAAAGAAATTCTAATTACCTAGTACACAAGTTAATATGTATGTGCCATGTATAGATCTTCTGAGTACAACAGGACTTTATCCATCCTTTGCAAGCAACTTTAGCCAGGACTCTAGATAGAAACAAGAGAATGAGAAAACCCTAAAAGATTAAGAGAGTTCCAGACTGACTGGACTATATACAGAATATTAAACTGTGGTTCCTGGTCAACATCGGCATTAACTGGGAAGCTGTTAGAAATGCAAATTCTTTGACCCCAGTGCAGACTTACTGTGTCAGAATTCTGGGCATGGCACTGGGGTGAGGTGGGGGTAGAGCCCAACAATCAGTGTTTTAACAAGTTCTCAGGTTAGTCTGATGTACTCTAGAGTTTGAGAACCCATGGTATAATACATGAAAAAACTGTCGTGTGTTAGGTTCTGTGAATATTGTTGATTCATATTTATGTCAGCATTCACTGGTTCCTCATCTTCAGCTAAGCCACATTTTGAGAAATTGTAGTGTATCCTGGATTTTTTTTCCTAATATTTAATCGGGAGGTTTTCTCAAATAGGCTCAGGAAACTTTTTTTTGCTGGGTAAATGAACAACTGGAGGAGACAAAAGTGAGGACAAGTGTATCTGGGGAAGTGCAAGTAGCATTCTGTCTCCTGGAATTTATTCAGGAAGCTGAGAGCTTTATATGATGAATATAGAGGAATTATAAATATTCACCCTGGGGACAAGGATTGCTTTGAGAATAGATAACTGTATTCAAAACTTTTATGGATGTCAATTAGTGTTTACCCAAAAGCAGAATCAATAGGTGGAAATTTTAGGAAGTAGGATTTGGATTCAGCGGAAGAAGCTATGTTTTGAAATAATAAGCTATTCCACACCAGAGGATTTCAACTGAGTTTGAATGATGAGTCAGCCTGTGTTAGGTGGAGGTAGGGGCTAGATTTCCTTTCAAATGTAAAATTATAACTAACAAAACATAAATAAGATACATATGAATAAGTACAGAATAACAGATAAATTAATTAAATGCCTAGAGTATTCAGGGTAGGGTAATGATCAAAATTGAGTAGGATTAATCCAAAAGGGTTTCTGGAGGAGAATTTTGAGATATACCTTTAAAGGCAACAATTAGCCTGAATGAGAAGGGAAATCATCTGGCGTGTGCATGTGCGTGTGCGTGTGTGTGTATGTGCGTGTATGTGTGTGTGTGTGTGTGTGTGTGGGTGTGTGTGTGTGTGATGAGTAATGAGTAAAAGGGGCAATTTGTGAGGGAGAGAGGACTGAGATATGGCTGGGATTTATAAGCTTTTCATTGCAGAGAATAAACATTACCCTGGGGTTAGCAGGAATAGTTTTTTTTTTTTTAAATATATTTTATTGATTTTTGTTTTACAGAGAGGAAGGGAGAGAGATAGAGAGTTAGAAACATCGATGAGAGAGAGACATCGATCAGCTGCCTCCTGCACTGCACATCTCCTACTGGGGATGTGCCCGCAACCCAGGTATATGCCCTTGACCGGAATCGAACCCGGGACCTTTCAGTCCGCAGGCCGATGCTCTATCCACTGAGCCAAACCGGATTCGCCAGCAAGAATAGTTTAATGGAAGATTTGGTTAGAGAGAAATTACTGGTCAGAAATCCCGAGTTGTTAGGCAGAAGCTCTTAGTGTTATTGAGTAACAGTAATATTTAGGGGTTTGCAGGGTATGGTGATGAGGTCGTTCAAAAATTTTTTCTTAAGATGCTAAAGTGTGGCCCTAGCTGGGTTGGCTCAGTGGATAGAATGTTGGCCTGAAGCAAAGGGTCCCGAGTTTGATTCTGGTCAGGGGACCTACCTCGGTTGCAGGCTCCTCCCCAGCCTGGGCCCTTGGTTGGGGCTCCTGCAGGTGCAAGAGGTAACCAATTGATGTGTTTCTCTCACATCGATGTTTCTCTCTGTCTTTCCCTCTCTCTCCCTCTCCCTAAAAACCAATGGAAAAATATCCTCCGGTGAGGATTAACAACAACAACAACAAATGATGCTAAAGTCTAAGGTTGGCTAAAGTCTAAAAACTGCTAGCCATTTAAAAATTGTATGCTATTCTAGAATATTCACTGGTATGTTTAAAAACTGCTAGCCATTTAAAAATTGTATGCTAATTCCAGTTATGTTCAGTAAATGACAAATTCATGCTACCATTTCTTAGTCATTTCCTGACATAGAGAACTCACTGACATATTTTGCATTTTTGCACAAGAGTCCCACCCATGTCTTGGCTGTTTTGATTTGTTCCCTTTTCCCATAGGCATGATTCTCGAAGAATCCTTCAATTTAGATGCTCTCAATAAATACCTGAAACATCTGGAAGATAAATATGCAGAAATTAAACAACTGATGTCAAAAAAATATGTCCCATTTCAGAGGAAGGCAGATTTAGAGGAGGAAATGATTGTGATAGTAAAACGGCAAAATGTAGCTGAAAGTCTGAACAAAGAATTAGAGTTTCGGTATGCAAGTTGATTATTTTTAAAGTTTGAAGCTTTTATATGTGTTTATTCTAATATTACATTTTGATTTTAGATTCAGTCTGTTGTTGATGTTTTTATCTTTATAGTCATCGAAGACTGCAGATTATTTCATGTGCGCTTACTTCATGGGTAAAATCTGATAAGAGCAGTTCATTTGAAGACTTCGTGAAGCAAATTGAGCAAATCCAAGATTTACATGGTAGTTTATTGATATATTTAATTAACACAAATAATGGAAAACATTACTTCTTCCCCCAATGTACAGAAAGCTAATGAGTGGGAATTTTCCTAGATAGAGTTTAAGGAAAGCAAAAATGTACTTATTTCGGTTAGGTCCCTGTTATCCTATGGGCGTCTTCCTTCAATAGCTGACAGATAATTGGTAAAGAGTAGACTTGGTGAACCAAAGATATAATACCTGAAAATGTACCTTAAAATAAGAAAAAAGGAAAGGGAGGCACTCAGTTTAGAAGAGGTTGATGCTATTAGAAACTATAGCATTAAGTGGTTGTATTAAACAGCTGCATGCTTAATATTTTCTATTAATGTATAACCTTAAATATCATCTGGTGGATCTTTCGATATTTATAGGTAACCAAAGCTTTATTGAAGAGCTATTGGAAGATGATCCAGGCAAGGCAAACGAAGCTGAAATTTTGCTTTCCTACATTGAAAGGCAAATATTTTAAAAGCTTGGATTTTCCTTGTTAAAATAATATTGCAATCATTTAATATGTATTTAAATAATTATTAAATACATCTTTAATATTTATTAATTAAATGTTTAGCATTTATTTAGCATCTTGATGGGCTATAGTCTCTAGCTTTTGTATCTTTAAAATTTTACCCTAGTACTTCCCATTTATTTGTTGTCATAGTCTTTTCAATGATCTGAGCAGTTATATGCATGGGATAAAATACCATTGGGCCATTGTAAATTGAAATGGAATAACTGTTTTATTTCTTCTGCATGCATGGTCTAGACATTGCAAATTTTTTTTTAATTCTAATAGACAATTAGGAAATAAGGTAGAATTTTAAATGATAATTCTCTGTGATAAAATACTAGATTGGGCCGAGCCAGCATGGCTCAGTGGTTGAGTGTTGACCTATGAACCAGGAGGTCACAGTTCGATTCCTGGTCAGGGCATATGCCCAGGTTGCGGGCTTGATCCTCAGTGTGGGGCATGCAGGAAGCAGCCAATCGATGGTTCTCTCTCATCATTGAAGTTTCTATCTCTCTCTCCCTTTCCCTTCCTCTCTGAAATAAATAAAAATATATTTTAAAAAATACTAGATTAGTAGTCTAGGAAATATTTCAGAGAATATAGGTGGTTTGTAGTGTTGATTTAAGTTTTATTTATACTTTTCTTGCATTCCCTCATCATCAACTTGATATTAAAAATATTTTCCTAAATATGTTTTTTTTTTTTTAAATTTTATTATTTATTACAAAGGGTATTACATATGTGTCCATTTTTTCCCCCCGCCCAAGACAGTCCCCTTATTTTCCTAAATATGTTTTTATTAATTTTTAGGGAGAGGGTAAGGGAGAAGGATAAAGAGAAACATCGATGAGAAAGGAACATCCCCTCATATGCCCCCCACGGGGGACCAGGGGTTGAGGCCACAACCTGGGCATGTGCCTGGACTGGGAATCAATCTGGTGACCTCTTGGTTCCTGGGTCAATGTTCAACCACTGAGCCTCACCAGCTGGCATATTATTGCCCAATACTTAAGTTATTATTTATAGTGTAAATTAGAGGCTTAAAGAAATTTAAGACTTTATTCTTTAAGAGGTTACTTCATAGGCTATAAAGTCCATATGTAATGAACATATTTAATGTTCCTAATCTTATATGTGAAAAAGTTTTCAAGTGTTGATTTGCATGTTGATATGATACAAATAAGGAGGGAAGATTATTTTGTGGGGGCGGGGGGGCACCAAAGCCCATTATATTTCCTTACACTGTGTGCTTCTCTAAGTCTGCCAGCTCTAGATATGAGAGAAAAAACCTTGTTGAGGTTAAACGTTTTATGTATTTTACTTAATATTACTTTGGTATTTTTCCCCTCTGGGATTCCACGTTCATTTGCAACATTGTGTAAATGGGTGTTTGTCATAGTTTTATTAATTGTGAGGTAAGGCCTGATTTGAAGATCTTTTGCCCTAGGAAGAGGAGTAGAGGCTTAAGTTATTTGAACTATTATCTTTTCTTCTTGTGTTAATCTCATATTTAATTGGGAATCTGCAGAGCAACATAAATTCTGAATACCAAGGGTACCTATTGATCTTCAACTTGGCAGCCTTTGTGTTCATTTTATATTTCTCCTAGATGAGCCTCTAAGCAGCTTGCCCCTCTTTTCCCTGACACCCCCTTTTATCTGGAGACGATATGAGAGAAAAAAATCTGAGCTCATTGTAACTTCACCTCAAATTCTGTTTATTTTCTATGGCTTGCTATAAAGTAGTATAGGAATAAAGTACAGGATCAGGTTCACAGTCAGCTGGCAGGTGAGAGTTTTTTTCTGAGGGTACAAAAATGATAGAATATTAGGGA
>NW_006383011.1:9816595-9820254 GCF_000327345.1 Myotis davidii
GTGAAATAACCTCTTATAGAGGGAATGAATCTCGTTATCATTTATTAGAATTGCTTTTCTATATTACTATGCGACTGTGTTTAGTGTATATTAAAGATTTCTAATCAGTTTTCTTTTTTTGTTTACTATTTATAATGTATAATGAAATGTAATGGCTGTAGGTTCAATGAATTAATCTCACTTGGTGAATATGAGAAGGCCGCTTGTTTTGCAGCAAAAAGTCCTAGAGGAATTCTTCTAAACATTGGGACAGTGAATAAATTTAAGGGTAAGCATTTCTCTCTGAACCTTCTATATGTATGCAGCAGTACTTTCCCCCATGATAGAATGGAAAGAGTATTGACCTGGGAGACGAAAGATCTAGGCTCCAGTCTTATCTCTATCTACCTTTTACTCAGTTTCCTGAGCTGTAACAGTACAAGGGAGAACGATGGAGAAGAGAGGGAGCGGGAGGAGACAGGCTCGGGAGGGAGAGTGTGCAGTATTTGTGTTTTTATTAATGAGTTGCAAGAATTCTTTCTATATTCCCTTATATAGATGATATAGAAATATTTTCTTCCAGTCTGTGGATTATTCTTTTACTTTCTTGATGGTATTTTTTGAAGAATAAAAATGTGTAATTCTGATGAAATTCAGTTTATGATTTTTTCTTTTATTTCTGTGCTTTTGCTGTTATATCTAAGAACTCCTTGCCTAACTTAAGATCCTGTGTTTTCTTCTAAGAGTTTATGTATTTAGGTCTGTCATGTAGTATAAGTTCATTTTGGTGTATAATGGGACGTAGGGGTCCAAATGCATTCCTTTCTACATGTGGGTATCTAGTTTTCCCAGCACCATTTGTTAAGAAAAAGACTTTCCTTTATCCATTGAATTTTTTGGCCCCTTTGTCAAAAGTCAATTGGCCAGGGTTTATTTCTGAACTCTTAATTTATCCTATTGCTCTAGTTATTTATTCATCATATGCCAGTATCATACTATCTTAATTACTATGGTTTTCTAGTAAATTTTGAGATTAGAAGTGGCAATCCATCTTTCTTTTGATAAATATTAGTGTGTATATTTTTCATACTTTTAATTTATTTGTGTCTTTATTTAAAGTCAATGCCTTCTAGATAACATATACTTGGGTCCTACTTTTTTATACAATCTGACAATCTTTGTCTTTCAAATGCAATGTTTAGATCATTTATATTTAATATGATTATTGACATGGTTCAGTTTTGTTTGCTATTTTCCTCAACTCTTTTGTTACCTTCTCTCTCTTTTTCTGCCTTCTTTTGGATTAGTTCAATTTTTTTTATGATTTCACTTTTCTCCTTTGTTGATTTACGAGCTATAAATTTTTGTTGATTTATTTTGGTTGTTACTTTAGGGTTTATAGATTAAATATTTATCACATGCTACTCTCAGGTAATATTGTACAACTTAACATATTATATAAAAATAATATATTTCTAAATTCTTATATTCAGAGCATATACCATTTTTGTTCTTCATTCCTTTTGTAGATTTGTATTCCTCCCTGGTATCATTTTCTTTCTGCTTGAAAGACTACCGTTATCATTTCTTATAGTGCAGATCTGCTGATGGTATACCCTTTCAGCTTTTTAAAGTTCCTTTTGGAGGCTCTGAGAGAGATTACATTTCATGCTTTCCTCCTAGTTTCTAGGTGGCTGACAACAATGTTTGGCATTCCTTGGCTTATAATCACTCCAATCTCTGCCTTGGTTTTTACATAGCATGTGATGTTTAGTCATTATCCAAAATAGAATGTTTAGTCCATAAGCATTAGTTAAAAATTACAAATATGGCCCCAGCCAGTTAGGTTCAGTGGATAGAGCGTTGGCCTGCAGACTGAAGAGTCCTGGGTTCGATTCCGGTCAATGGCACATACTTCAGTTGCAGGTCCAATCCTTGGCCTTGGTTGGGGTGCATGGGGGAGGCAGCCAATTGATATGTTCCTCTCACATTGATGTTCCTCTCTCTGCCTCTCCCCCTTCCTTTCACTCTCTCTGAAAATCAATGGAAAATTGTCCTTGAATGAGGATTAACAACAAAAACAAACAAAAATTACAAATATGTAATTTTAGATTAAATTTTTTTTAAAATGCAAAGAGATGAAAATAATATGAAATTAGACAGGGCAAACTATTAAAGTATTTTACTTAAAAACTCTATTTTTCTCTGTAGCTGCTGGAAAAATTAGAGGAAAGCCTTTTCCATTACTCTCATTTTTTGAGGCTATCTTTAGCACAAGTCATGCTAATAGACGTCCTATTAATGCAGAACTAACCCTGGAAGGAATCAAATGTGGACTTTCGGAAAAACGTTTAGATTTAGTTATCCAATGGGTCACTCAAGAAAGGTAAGCAAAATTGAACTTAATTTTGGTATTTGGTTAATAAAGTTGTTCATTCTCAAAAATTTAATAGTTTTCTTTGAGACAGCATGGAGGGACCTGGAGAGTATCATGCTAAATGAAATAAGTCAGTCAGAGAAAGACAAGTATCACATGATCGCACTCATATATGGAATCTAATAAATAAAATAAACTGATGAACAGAGAGGATCAAGAGACATGGAAGCATGGAACAGAGTGCGGAATCTCGGAGGAAAGGCGGAGGAGGGTGGCCAGAATTTTTGTTTACCTTATATTTTGAAATCCCTCCAGTCTTTCCAGGAGAGTTTTAACATGGTTTATAGGTTTTTTAATAACTTGAGCTCAGTTTTGCCAAAATGTCTTCCTCCAAGGGAATATATGCTAATTGTTTTTCTTCTTGCTGTTAAATTTTAGATGTATTTAATTTCTCCGACATTAATTGCCTATTAACTTGGAATTCTTATAGACCATAGAAATTCCAGTTCTACTGTGCTGAGTTTTCCAAGACTTCATTTTTATCCTCTCATTAAGAACTCAGTAATGTGTGCCTTATTGATTTCCTTGCTTTAGACTCACATTTTCTGAGGAGGCTGGAGATGTGATTTGTGATTATGGAGATCAGGATACTCATAACAAAGCCAAGTGCCTGGCTTTAGCTCAGATCATCTACAGTAAATGTAACCTGTTCAACAAAGTTATTCTCTGCCTGTGTAAACAGGATCAACTTCATGAGGCCATGGAATACATACAACAACTCAAGGATTTTACTCCTGGTAAGTAATAAAGCCTACTTATTTGTATATGTTTGAATTCTGGACTTTAATTGTAAGATCACCCGTGTTAGTAGGCAATATTTTGGCTTTACATTATAAAGTCCATTTTGCATATAATGATAAGAACTAGTAGATTTCTTTTGTAATTTTCAGTAAGACAGTTAAGCTTAAGCTGTTTGACTTTCATGCTTGACCTTCAAAGATATTTCATGTTTTCTCAATACATAAACATTTAATAAACTGGATGGTCCTGAAATATACAGTTTTAAAGATACATTTTGCAGATATGTTATACCATACTACTTAAAGGATTAAAAAACTGAACTTACTATATATAGAAATGTTCTGAATTATGATATAAGCATTAGAAATGAAAAATTGGTGAAATAAAATTCATTTCAAAATTTGAAATACCTAGGTTGCAACTGGGCAGTGATCTGAGAATTGTGGACTTTTTAGGGTGACCCTAGTCTAATGATCTGATCTCTTACTATGAATCTGGTTCA
>NW_006383011.1:9821856-9827762 GCF_000327345.1 Myotis davidii
CTGGTTTAATAGAAGGTATATGGTTTTCCATATTTGCTCCCATATTCAGTTTGTTGTAATATCACATGTTGTAGCCTCTGGAAAGCACGAGAGAATGACAAGCAAAAAGGCAAGTAACAAGTTCGTATTTTCATGAAAGTAGTTTTGACTTTATAGACCCTAGACCCGTGGCCGGCAAACTGCGGCTCGCGATATCCCTGGCAGCGGCAGTCCCAATGTGCAGGCTGTGTACCCCAGTTGCAAAATGAAATAAAATGTAGCACTTTTTGGTCACATTTTCCCAGGAAAAGGATATTTTATGGCTATTGAATCTGGTAATTTTCAAACAATAAATGGACTTTTACTTAGAATTTCTTTTATAAAGTTACTAATTTCTTCATTCACTATATAACAGCATGCCTGATACTATTACTGTAAAATAGATAATAGTTCAGCTTTTTATATGAATTATCTCATTTAATCCTTATGTTAACTCTATGAGGTAGTTTTTTAAAAAAATATATTTTATTGTTTTTTTTACAAAGAGGAAGGCAGAGGGATAGAGAGTTAGAAACATCAATGAGAGAGAAACATCGATCAGCTGCCTCCTGCACACTCCCTACTGGGGATGTGCCCGCAACCAACGTACGTGCCTTGACCGGAATCGAACCTGGGACCCTTGAGTCTGCAGGCTGACGGTCTATCCACTGAGCCAAACCGGTTAGGGCTATGAGGTAGGTTTTAGTATGATCCCAATTTTACAGATGGAAAAAAAAAACCACCTATGTGTCCAGAGAGGCTAAGGACAGAAAGGTAAGTAATTTGCATGTGCACACAATACCAGAACAGAATCTGCCATAGTAGAAACTACTCAATATTCATTTTATGTACACTTTCCAATGGTATATTTTATAATTATCTAAGTATACAGATTCAGTTTTTGTATTATTATTTTTCCATAGGTAAGAATTATTTTAGTCGGGGTTCATTAAAGGAATATAGGTTTTTAATTACTCTTAGAGCATGATTATTCTGTTCCTCTAGAACAGTGGTTCTCAACCTTTCTAATGCCGCGACCCTTTAATAAAGTTCCTCATGTTGTGGTGACCCCCAACCATAAAATTATTTTCGTTGCTACTTCATAACTGTAATGTTGCTACTGTTATGAATCGTAATGTAAATATCTGATATGCAGGATGTATTTTCATTGTTACAAATTGAACATAATTAAAGCACAGTGATTAATCACAAAAACAATATGTACTTATATGTGTTTTCCGATGGTCTTAGGTGACCCCTGTGAAAGGGTCGTTCGACCCCCAAAGGGGTTGCGACCCACAAACTGAGAACCACTGCTCTAAAATAATTAAATATAGTATAATAATTAAGTAATAGCACTCTTAAATAATTAGAACCTTGATATTTATCTGCAGAATTTATTTAGTATAATATCATCAGATGAAAATAATAACCTGAGAAAAATTAAACTTAAAAGATACAAACATTGTTTGAAAATTACTTTGTTCATTTTACTTTTTAATGAGAAACAACTATAGCTTTCAAGGTATCATCTTTCCAAGGCCTCTGAGGACAGGTATAATTTGCTAATACTTTCTGGTTTCAGAGAAAAATGTTCTCCCTCAGATTTAGATTATCAGCTTTACATTTGCAAATTAAAAACACACACAAAAACAAAACCAGAAAAGTCTTTTGTTCCCAAAGCATAAAGCTAATAGAGTATCTGTTTTAGAAGTAAAGAATCATTTTGGTTTTTTTCCTTCTAATAATTTCTAGAATAAAGCCTGAAATGATTTGTGTGTTCACCTTCTTCATTATCATTAAACAAATAAATGTACTTCTCTGGAAACTAGCTTATTCTAGATCTGAGGTGAGGCTCTCAAGCTTTCTGGGCTCAGTCCTCCTCTACACTTTTAAAAAGCACTGATGATCACAAAGAGCTTTTAGTTATGTTGATAATATCTATTGATATTTAAGAGAAATGTAAAATTTTAAAATATTAATTTATTCATTTAAAATAAATCTTTACATATTATAAATATTTTTTTAATGAAAAGTGACTTTCCAACACCAAATAGTTTCATGGAAAGAGTGAGATTGTTTTATAGTTTTGCAAATCTCTGTAATGGCTGGTTTAATAGAAGGTATATGGTTTTCCATATTTGCTCCCATATTCAGTTTGTTGTAATATCACATGTTGTAGCCTCTGGAAAGCACGAGAGAATGACAAGCAAAAAGGCAAGTAACAAGTTCGTATTTTCATGAAAGTAGTTTTGACTTTATAGACCCTAGACCCGTGGCCGGCACCACATGCTGCTCTTTGGCCCCTTGAATGTGGCTCTTCCTAAGCCTTAGGAGTACCCTAATTAAGTTAATAACAATGTATCTACCCATGTAGTTTAAGTTTTAAAAATTTGGCTCTCAAAAGAAATTTCAATCGTTGTACTGTTGATATTTGGCTCTGTTGACTAAGGAGTTTGCCGACCACTGCCCTAGACCATATTTTAAGAACCACTGTTCTAGGTATTTATGAGTTAAACAAATACCATATCTTAGAATTATATTAAAACAGAACATTCATGAGATAAATTATGATGAATAATATATCAAACCAAGGGATAAGGAGGAAATGGATTCTGAAGTGTCATAAGCAGTGGGGAAAGGTCATAGGATTTGAATTTGTGTCCTTTCTGATTAGTCGGAGACCATATCTTGCATATAATTGAGTAAATATTAATTAATTAATTAATTAATTAATTCATAGAGAAGAGGATTCAAATACCTGATTGAATGAAAAGGAGAAGACGGGTGAGTTAGGAAATGTTGGAGGCTGGGAATGCTATAGAAATAGCTTCACCTTACTAGAGGATAGTTTGAATGACCCAAATCATAAATTTATCTTTCATCTCTAGGGAATTTCTAAAAATTGTTTAACTGCATTGACATAGAATTATATTCTGTTATTCCTTGTTTCTTCTTTTACAATTTCTCTGTGTTTGTGTGCATGTATGTGTATACCTGCATACATTCAGTGCACACACACATGTAATTATTGTTTTGGAGGAGCAGCACTATGGAGTGGAAGGTCATAGACTCTGGGGATCATATGAATTGTTCTACTTTATACCATATGTATAACCTGGGAAAATTAACTTCTTTAAGCCTGCTTCCTCACTTATAATGTGAGAATAATAATATCTGACTTATACTAAGAATTAAATGCAGTGATCTAATATATATATATATGTTTTCAGTACAGTAAGTAATAAACACTAGGTTACTTTATATTGTCTTTCGGAGTTCAGATTGTGTTTATGATAGTTCTTCAAAGTCTATCAGAAATTATTCTGAAAATTACCTGTGTTGCGATCCACGAAGAGCATTTTTACTTTAAAAAATTTAGGAAGTTGCCCCAGCTGGTTTGGCTCAGTGGATAGGGCATTGGCCTGTGGACTGAAGGGTCTCGGGCTGGATTCTGGTCAAGGGCATGTGCCCAGTTTGCAGGCTCAATCCCCAGTAGGGGGTATGCAGGAGGCAGCTGATCAATGATTCTCTCTCATCATTGATGTTTCTCTCTCTCCCTCTCCCTCCCTCTCTGAAATCAATAAAGAAATATTTTTTAACAATTTAGGAAGTTAACACAAAAGTATATATTTTAAGAATATAAATCACGATTGTAGCTTTGGATTACCTAAATTATCTCAGCGGTTAACCAATAGATTAAACCTTATGAAATTGCTTTTTTTGGAGTAAAAAATGGTCAACTGTAAGCAACTTCATCTGGCTTAACCTCCAGGTACTTAAACTAGCTAATGGCTTCTTGAAATCTTCATTTTTTAGTTTCTGAATACTTTATATTGTTAGGAAAAAAAATTATGAAGCGCTTTTTCTGTGCAGGCACGGAAAGAAAGGCATTATATTCACTAGAAGTTGGACCAAATATGAGCATCAAGATATAGTCAAACAGCTCTATCCGGTTTTTGGCTCAGTGGATAGAGTGTCAGCCTGTGGACCCAAGGGTCCCCGGGTTCAATTCTGGTCAAGGACATGTACCTTGGTTGCAGGCTCCTCCCCAACTGGGCTCTGGTCAGGGTGCATGCAGAAGGCAACCAATGTTTCTCTCTCACATCAATGTTTTTCTCTCTCTCTCCCTCTCTCTTCCTCTCTTTCTAAAAAAAATCAATAAAAACATATTTTTAAAAAAAACATCATGCAGCTCAACTCTCTATATTCAATCAATCAATATATATGTATTTTTTCTTTCATTTTTGCTTTCAGATGACCTGATGCAGCTAATAAAGTTATGTCCTCACTATGGATTAATTCAATGTCTCACTAAAGAATGGAATGGAAAACCACCATTTTTACCTTTTTGTCTCGCTGTACTTTATCTGTTCTCTATAGATATGAAAAAAGTTGGCATTAAACTACTTCATGAAATAAATAGAGGTGGGAAAGGTAAGTAGAGGTAAAATGTTGTAGAAGAAATAGTAGTGGCTTATTTAGGGAAAGGTTCAACATTATTATGTTTGAGTTATTCAATCTTCTAATAGTTCCTTCTTGGTAACAGTTAACTTTAGTTTATAAATATGGAGATCACCATGTCAATGAGAGTCTGTTAGCAGCAGTGTATATATTTTGAGGGAATTAGAATGAAGAGAGAATCTGTATGAAGCTTCAGGGGAACATCATATATAAAAACCCAGGGTCTGTAATGACTGACCGAAGGCTCGACCAAACACCGGAAGTCAATTACTGACTCCTGCTGGTGTGGGTGCAGGGACCCAGCACTGACTGCCAAGGGGGCTGCTGATCAGGCCTGGAGAGAGGCCAGGAGAGAGAGGCAGGGTCTGATCCGCAGCCTCCGTGGCAGCTGTTGATCAGCCATTGCCGCTCTCTTTCTCTCTGGGCCTCCATGGGGGCTGCTGATCAGCCCCGCCTCTCTGATCAGGCCTGGAGATAAGGCCCAGAGATGCTGACTGGCATAGAAACTGACCAGTCAGAACCAAATCTGGGTGAAGTGCCAGGAGCCAATGGCTGCCTAGGAGGTGGAGCTTTTAATGTGGACTGGCATAGAAATTGACCAATCAGAACCAAATTGGCCTGCAAGAGAGGGTAATTAGGGGTGATCAGGCAGTCAGAGGCAGTTAGGAGTGATCAGGCCGGCAGGGGAAGGCTGTTGAGGGTGAGATCAGGCTGGCAGGGGAGGGCAGTTGGGGGAAACCAGGCCAGCAGAGGAGGGGAGATGGGGGGGATATCAGGCCAACAGGGGAGGGCTGTTGGAGGGGAGATTAGGCTGGCAAGGGAGGGCAGTTAAGGGTGATCAGGCAGGCAGAGACAGTTGGGGGAGGGAGATGGGGGCAGGAGGGAGAGCAATTGGAAGGGGAGGGCAATTGGGGGCGAGATCAGTCCAGCAGGAGAGGGCAGTTGGGGGTGATCAGGGAGGCAGAGGCAGTTGGGGGTGAGATCAAGCCAGCAGGGGAGAGCAGTTAGGGGCGATCAGGCAGGCCACCAGAGGCAGTTAGAGGCGATCAGGCAGGCAGAGAGGTTAGGGATGATCAGGCAGCCGTAAAAACTATATTAGTATAAGTGTATATTAGTAATTTTTATATGTATTTTAAATGTTTAGGTATAAAATTCATTTTTTTATTCTTATATATATGTAAATAACAATGATGTATATTTACTCTGAAGCTATTCTGTAGTGGGATCAAAAATAACTAATTATATCTTTCCTCTTTCCTTTCTCTAATTCAGCAATTTTCAACCTTTTTCATCTCATGGCACACATAAACTAATTATTAAAATTCTGCGGCATGCCAAAAAAAGTACTTTTTGCAGATCTGAAAAAATAAAGGGTATAAGTTTGATTCATTCACGCTAGACGGCTATTGTTGTATTGGCTGTCA
>NW_006383011.1:9827955-9833711 GCF_000327345.1 Myotis davidii
CTCCCAGACTCTGACAGGAGGGAGGAGGGAGCCTGATACCCACACCCAGAACCCACACAACAGGGCGGTGGTGGTTAGAGGCAATCAAGCTGGCAGGGGAGAGCAGTTAGGGGCGATCAGGCAGGCCACCAGAGGCAGTTAGAGGCGATCAGGCAGGCAGAGAGGTTAGGGATGATCAGGCAGGGAGGCAGAGGGGTTAGGGGCAATCAGGCAGGCAGGCAGAGGCAGGGGCGATCAGGCAGGTAGGCAGGTGAGCAGTTAGGAGCGAGCGGTCCCATATTGCAATAGGAATGTCTGACTGCCGGTTTAGACATTCCCCTAAGGGGTCCCCGATTGAAGAGGGTGCAGCCTGGGCTGAGGAACCCCCCCCCCACCCATGCACGAATTTTGTGCACTGGGCCTCTAGTTTACTATAACGGCATGCCAAAAAAAGTACTTTTTGCAGATCTGAAAAAATAAAGGGTATAAGTTTGATTCATTCACGCTAGACGGCTATTGTTGTATTGGCTGTCATTTTTATATTTGACAGTATAAGGGAAAACAGGTTAGTGCCCCTGACTAAAGAGTCAGGTATTTCATATTTTAAAAAATTCTTGTGGTACACTGGTTGAAAATTGTTGCTCTAATTTAATATAGGAACTTAAGCAGACAACTTGATTTTAAATTATCATATGGGGTCAAAGAAAGAACAGTAAATTACATGAAAACATTGAGGAAGATAATTTTGAAATTACCATTATAGATATCAACTAAAATATTTACTTGATAGAAATATAATGATCATGGGTAGAATAAAATAATAGTGATTACAGCATTCTAAAATGAAAAACTTTCATTACTTATCATTAAGCAATACAAGAGATAGATAAGAAATGAGTTTCATAAATAGATATCTCCCAAGGAGGTCACTATAATGAATTTTTAAAAGGAAATAATATTATTTTCTTTAGAAAAATGTTTGTTATAAAAGCCCCATCATTAAGAAGTTCCTATCTAGAGATAGGATGGAGGGTTTGCCAAAGGGTTTCTTCAGCCTTGGGTGAGCACTACTAGGGCATTTGTAAAAGTGTTTGAAGGATCATGCAAAGTAGACCCATAATTCTCAGTTATTTGATAGTTTCTAGTGGTACCTTATAGACTCTGCATAATGCTGAGCCCACATTATTCACTCTCTGAGCTCTCTGTCTTGTAGCCTTCAGTATCTGCTACTCTACCAAGGAGGAGGTGAGTGGAGGAGTGGGGAATGTGAGAAATGCTAGAGGGTTGAATTGAGGCCTGAAAAGATTAATGAAAAAAGAGAAGAAGGTATTACAGTGAGCTGGATTAAGCACTCCACATTAAACTCGGGCACAGGAATCATAGTAACTGAGTTAAATAATACCCCTTTCTATTTTTGAACAGTTGCTAAGTGTGGATTACCAAGTAAGAATAAGTGCCATTCTTATTATATTTTTTCTCCTAGATGCAATAGAACATCTTATGGTAAATGATCCATTTTGCTCCCTAGAAAGGTGGCAAGAAATGGCAAATATATGCTCACAGAATGGCTTTGACAGATTATGTAATGATATCATGTCCATTCTTCGATCTCAGGCTGGAGTTATAGAAATACTTGAAGAGGATGATACAGTCAACTTAATGCAACATGTGTTTTGGTAGTTCTGTAGCTTAACCAGCTGAGGGAGCTTCTGCAACATTTTGTGTATGTTGGTTGGGCAAACTGATTCTGAAATAACTAATATAAATAAATCTGGAATATGAAGCTCTCAGAAATAAATCATGTTTCTTTTGTTATGATTTGATTTTGAAACATTTACATTGTTGCTTCTTTTTTTTGTCCATATGGTTAGTTCTTGTATTGAATCTTGATAAAATCCACGAATATAACTTTGTATAGAAATGTTTAGGCATTTCTATCTACGGGCATAAGTTAATGTGCAGATGTGCTCCATTCTGATAATCTAATTTAATAGCAAGAACTGAGGAAGGTGTGATTGTATCCTGTCTGTCTGACTTCCCAAATATCAAATGCCATTGTGTTCTTAGGAGGATGGCCCTTTAAAGAAAAAAATGTTACTCTACATTAAAATGTTTTAAAATTCTAGCACTCTTTTCTCTGAGATTTTCAGTTGGAGCAGGAAAAAAAATGGGCTTTGTTTTCAAGACATTTCAAAGGCCATGTTGTAGAAGGATCCTGCCCGTTCTGCAGCGATCCTGCACTGTTACATGCTTAAGCAGGCCCTTATGACTTGGCTGACTTTTCTGCTGTTCAGGGTTGAAGCACAAGCTGGCTGCAAAGTTGTTGCCAGTACCATAATTTTAGCTTTGAAAAATGTTAACCTGTCCAGTCTGTTCTTCAGAAAAGAAATGTATACACAAAATATCCCAGGCTGATCAATTTACTGCCAAATTGTGGGCAGTCTGTTTTGTCAAAATCATTGAGATGGCTTGAAAACCAACCGGAGAGGGTCCTGGTTATTCGGCTTACACAGTGTTCAACCTTTGATTCAAAGTGGGGAGATGAGATTACTACGGAGCTGGGAGCTAGACACCTCTGGGTGCTTCTGAGCAAGACCCAGACCTAGGAAGCAATTTTGAGAATCCCTTGTTATTTTATGATGCAGCCGGCCCCTCACTGATCCCCATATAGCATATCCCTACCTTTTGAAGGGAGCCCCTGAGCCAAGGGCAAGCTTGTTTTCACCTCACAGTTGGGTTTTACTTGCCTTTGGTACACTGAGCTTGTCCACCAAGCAGCTTGTAATTTCTCCAGGCCGGTAGAGTGTCGAGAGGAGGAGAAACAGCAATGCCTTAATCTCCTGAAGAGGTGAAAACATGTAGGAAGACATGGAATTATTTGTAAGTTAGGGTTTCTCAATCTCTGCATTATGAATAATTTGAACTAAATAATTTTTTGTTGTGTGAGGCTGCCCTGGGCACTGTAGGATGTCTAGCGGCATTCTAGCCTGTATCCACTAGAGGCCGGTAGCGCTCCCTGTTTCGCTCCAACTAGTCCTGACCAGCCGAAATGTCGCCAGGCCCTCCTTGCCAAATGGTTGAAAACCACTGGTTGTCCGAATGAGTACAAAAATTGTACCAACCCACAGTTAAACATAATACTAATTACCGGGTGATTCTCCTGCAAAGAAGGTCAAAGATAGCGAAGAAAGTATGTACCTCCTTGATTTTTTTTCCTCCTACGTAAATTGTTATTTGCATGCAAATCCAGAAAGCGTCTTGAGGTAAGTGCAGGGAAACAAGTGAATAACATAGGACTTACCTTACTTTCAATTCATAACTGAGAAATCTAACTACCTCAAGAATTCTTGGCAAGAAAGGAGTAACTAATGTGCTCAGATTTCTCTCAGAGGCAGGCGAACATAACCTCAAACACAAGCCGCCCGCCTCTGGCCATGTTGGGCAGAACCTCCTCTCCCCCTGTCTCTGGGAACCATGCAGCCCGGGTTTGACCTTTCTTCTTCTCGGCTCTTGATCCCTCCCATCTCTTCAGCTAGAAGGCTGTCCAGGTCTGCAGGCTGTGGGAATCCCGGCTTTGAACAGTGGAAGCAAGGCTGGCTTGGAGATGGTGACTTGTTACCTACTTGAGTGCCGTTTGCCACACAGGATGACAAAGTTGGCTCTAAAACGTGAGAAATTGGCATAGCCATTGCATTGACTAACACTCAAACCGAGATTTGAAAGGTTCTTTTGTGGCCTTTCCAGAAAGTCAGTTAGTGAGAGGACTGAAAGCACGACCTTTTGCAGAAAAACTAGTGAAGTGAGATCATTCACCTTGAAGAACAGGTTGAAGATGAATCATAAAGGGTTCCTAAACAGAGAAACTTATGTTGTTGTTGTTTTTTTAACTCTGCCTAAGGTAACAAAAAGGTATTAGTACAGGGTATGAGAAATTTAATTTATTGCAGGGAACATTTCTGATAGTTAAGGTTTATCAGGTTTACAAGGGGCGTCAGTAGTGAGGGTGGTTTTAGAATCTTTTTTAAGGGTCTTTAAGAATTGCCTGAACTTGGTCCCGCTTGGGAAACGGTCTTTTCCGTTTCATTGGTCTCATACATGGATGGCTCAATCCCTATGTTGTGGTTGGCCATGAGGTGACACTGTCACCTGGATAGAGTTTAACTCAGTTCTCTGAATCAGGGCTTGGGCAGTGTTCTCCCACAGGTGTGAGGTATTCCACCAGATTCAGCAGATCGTGGTTTCCTCCCTGCCTTCAGTGGGACTCTATATTTCCTTAGATAAGCGTGTCACTTGGGTTCAAATGACTGTGAGGTGGAGATTTGTGTGCGGGCTGTGCTAAGGTATTAGCACTGTGGAGGGAGAGCGAGGCAGCGGGACTGGGCAGAGGGAGAAGGTAAGCTCTGGAACCATTCCAACGAGACTTGGCTGACCACATGGGAAGCTCTGAAGTTTTGGGGTCCAACTCCAACAGGTCCAGGGGTTCCCAAAGGTGTGGACAGAGTCAGCAAAGAAGGAATGACATGGAGGCAGCATTCAGTAGATCATCATAGCCAGGTTCTTTTTTTGTGTGTCCTGTTACATCTGTATTTATACCATTTGATCCTATAAGCGTGCCTCTATAATCACATCATGGTATGTTTTGGGTAACGTTCTACAGTTCCTTGTTTCTTATCTGGCCTTTGCCAAAAATCCTGTCTCTATCTTGTTCTGTTGATTTTAATTTTCCCTGGTGGGCAGACCCCTGGGGATGTGGGCCCAACAAGTTCCAAATTTATTGCCAACAGTCTTAGTCCAAGTTCTTTATAAGTAGTACATGGTATTTCTGTAACACTAGGGGGATATACTGATTTATTCTCTTCCTTAGTCCTGTTAATCCCTAACCTGGGGAAACTACCTTTCTCGGGGAGGTGGTCCTGTTTAAAACACATAGTGCTAAGAGGGGGAGCAAACATATGCCATATACGCCAGGTCCCTTGAAACATAAGCTGTGCAGATGTTTCTTCCCTGCAGTAACTGTGTCAAGCAGCAAGGGTGGACCGGCTTCCGGCGCTGAAGCAGGAGTGGTCCCTCGGAGGTGTCCCCAGTTGGGGCAAGAGGGCCAGCCTTTCGACTCCTATGGATGAGCCGCTGGATGGGGGCTGCATGACCTCGGGCAGCGCAGCTTCCTTTGGCCTAGCGCTCCCCAAAGAGGGCTGGCAGCTGAGGGTCTTCCTCCAGCGGCATTTGCACCATGTAGGGGAATTAACCCTACACTCGGGGAGGGGGCCCTGGTAGGCCATCACTGCATCACCAAAAGCTGCTTTCCCTGTCTGCTACTCACGTCTGAATTTGCCTTTACTCGTATTTATACTAGAAGCATATTCCCTCCTTCAGGAACAGATTTCCAGTACCCTCATTCCCATCCGGCCCTTGTGAACCTAGCGCACAGAGTAAATGAGGTGTTTTCTCCCCGCTTCCCGCTCTCCCTCCTCTACCTCACTTCCCTCCTTCAACTCTCACCAGGCAGGTCCACCTGCTTTCCACTGGAGCTGTGTGGCAGCCAGCCTAGATAGCAAGCTAACTGTCCGCTGGTTTCTTCCTCTTTGGGGCTTTCCCATTATTCCCTTCATGGGCACTTATTCCCCCTCTGCCCTCTGCCAATACCTTGGGCATGGGTTCCCCGGGCAGCAGTGCGGCAGGCAGATGGCTGGGCTGCAGCCTGGGTTTGCTCAGCCACCAGCTAGTGGGGCTCTGATCACGGCCTGTCTTGACTGGCTCTCTAAAGCAGTGGTTCTCAA
>NW_006383011.1:9833826-9854933 GCF_000327345.1 Myotis davidii
CTCTAAAGTGAGGGGGGGCCATGGGACTAAGTGGTTCCCAATGTCGCTTCTAACTCCGACATCCAAAGACCGTTTGATCTGAAGGATTTTCACAAAAGGTAATGGGAACAAAAAGGGATGCCAGGTTCCCCGTTTAGGTTGTGCTTCCTCTCCCTCCCACACAGCATATCTGAGCCCTCTTTCCCCGTCATTGCAAACATAGTGGAAACCAGTCTGAACTGAAACTAGCAGCCCACCTTGCAGCAGCCCTGAGCCTCCGTCCGTCCGGTCCGTCCGGCTGAGGCATTGATGGGGAGCCGGACTGTACTGAGCCGGGTTTCAAATGCTCAGGGGAGTCCACTGCAGCGAGAGAGCGTCCTGCTGCTTTCGTTCTTTTGTATCTAAATGGGTTTAGCTGGCACTGTGGTGTTCTCTGTGACCGTTGTCTTTTGTTTGCTTATTTGCCTGAGACCAGCCAGGGTAAACGTTGGCCCTTGGAAGGAGCTCAGGCTCAGGGACACCCGGTAAAGGCCTGGTAAAAACTGCCCTTTCTTTTCCAGGCTGGTCGTCTCCTCCAGCAATGACAGACCAGGAGCAATGAGTTGTGTAAATATGCGCAGAGGGAGAGAAGAGCTCACGGAAAAGTGGGCCTGGCTGCCCTGGGCGCAGAGCTGAGGGTAGCTGCATAGCAGCTCGGGTGTGGTTACTTATTGATGAAGCACATATCCTCGGAGGTGTGGAAAATAGGCTAGCTGTGAACCCGATCCCTGCCCCAGTGCTCCCCGGTCAGCAGGCCGGCCCCGTGGCCCCTCCCCGCTCCCCTGTGCTCCTGTTAATTCCCCGAGCTTTGTCTTATCTTCCCTTCTTGCTGCACTCTGAGGTCCTGGGGGCAGGGGCACTGTTTGGTCACCATTGTTTCCCTGTGCCCTGCGTCTCACCTGGCACATGGCAGGCCTTCGGTAAATAAAAGTGTAAGGAACCGCACTTGGCAGTGAAGCTCGCAGCTACCTGGAAGCTGCAGGGGAGTCCAAATACAAAAGAGGAGGAGAGGCTGTGAATCTTGCAAACCAGATGCGCACCCTGCAGCAAGAGGAGGCAGCGAGGGTAAAGGCTGAGGGACAGGAGGGCCCCTTTGAGGAAGGGATCAGCAGAAAATCCCAAACTTGACCTTCTTCCAAGTGCATGGTGTGACTCCTCCAGGAGGAAAAAAAAACCAAACACCCAAAACAACCCCCACCCCCACCCCACACAGCAGTTCCTCCAGACTCTTAGTGGTGCCCTAGTTACACAGCAGAGAGAACAAAGAGGTGATTTAAGCATCTCAAAATTGACATAGCTATTGCCAACACAACAGGCTCAGCAGAATCATTAGATTCCAGAAAACGCAGAACCTCTGAGGCCTCTGTATTCTTCCACCCTGATGTCAGCCTCTGGCAGCCCACGCCCCCGCTGGGTAAGAATGTGCAGCGAGGCCGCTGCCTCCAGAAAGTCGGAGGGAGGGGCAAGGTCTCGCTCCCCCTGCCTGGTATTTGGAAGGTCTGCGTTGAGATCATTTCCCCAGCGCTGGACGCTGAAGTTTCTCAGCTCCCAGTGAGGAAGGAGGGCCAGGCCGGCCCTTTCTGCTGATCAGACACAGAAGTGCACGTCCCTGAAAGTCAGGGGCCTGACAGGAACACAATTTATCCCAGGTGTTCAAATACAAAGACGTCAACAAGGGGATTCACAGAGATGCAGGAAGGGTTAGGGGAACAGTGTGGGATGTTGAGGTGCCCAGAGACTTGCATCCATGGGGAGCTGTTACCTCCTTGGGGCTGGAGGGCAAAGGGAGGAGGAAATCTTGGAGCCTGAACCAGTGAGGGGCGTGAGGGGACCTCGTGCCTCCTGTTGGCCCAGCCAGAAGCCAGGCAGCATGCCTTCCTCAGGGGTCAGTCTCCTATGGCTGAGAACAAGGGGGTGAGTCAAAGGGAGAATAACAAGGACCCTGACAACTAGAGCAATTACCATACACACACACACACACACATACACACACACACTGGAGGCCTGATGCACCAAGGTTGTGCACTTGGGGGGTATCCCTCAGATCAGCCTGCACCCTCTCGCAGTCCGGGAGCACTCAGGGGATGTCTGACTGATGGGGAGCGGGCCTAAGCCAGCAGTCGAACATCCTTAGCCCTGCCTCGGAGGCAGGAGAGGAAGGGAAGCAAAAGGCCAGCAGCCAGAGGGTCCTGAGGAGCCGGTGTGGCTAGATGGAGGGCGCTGGGCCTACGGGTTGTCTCTAGCTGCTCCGAGGTACCGGTCTCCTCCTGGTCCCTGTCTGAGGGGCTGGGATGGGATGCAGTGGGATGGGATACCCCTGGCTCAAGTGCGGGCTGAAGTGAGTGACCCTCCAGCAACTCGGGCAGCAGACACTGATGCTGGCTCTACCGTGTCGTAAGGTAATCCCGGCAAGGGCAGCCATTTGATCTGAAGGGCAAGGTCTTATCACCAAATAAATATTTTATCATTCGAGGCCCCAGTGAGCCGAGGCATGGACAGGGCTTCGTGCACGCCTGAGTCCTCTGTCCTTCTCAGATGTCCAGTACCCAGGGAAGGGGGGAGGAGGGCCTGTGACTGAGCCAGCAGAGGAGATGGGGGAGGGGTTCCCCTCACATGACCCCCACAGACATGCTGTGTCCATCAGCTAGATCACCTCTCTGCACCTCAGTGTTCTCAGCTGCAAAATGGAAACTATTTCCCAGCCCAGCTCTAGTGCCCTTTCTTGCTGCAAAGATCAAATTCAGTAACCCATGGAAGCATTTTGGAAGGCAGAAAAGGAAATACCAAATGTACCAACTATTAACACCATGTTTTGTTTTCAGAAAATGTCCCTCAAGAGGCCCAAGCCATTCTTGAGCTGCTTTCAGTTACTAATTAAATGAATATTCAGTTGTTAATTGAACACACATTTACTGAGCACCTGCCATGTGCCAGGGTCCTCTTTCCTGCCTTACGGATTGGCAGGCCCTTTGTTCCTCATATGTTCTTCCGCATTCACCAGTCCTGCCCTCTAGAGGTTTTATTTTAACCTCTGCTCTCCAGGGTTGACAGGAAGTAAAAAAGGAAGTCAACTGCTCCTTGGGGTTGAAGAGGAGTCTATGTGTTGGCTGAAATGAGATTTCAATGCCCCTGCTCGTTACCTCTAGGCTGATTGCTGGTCTGCCCCTTTTGCCTGAGGAGCTGCAGGCTGTGTCCGCATAGAAAGCCGAGGGGCCCTGCAGGGAGCCCTGGCAACCACACCGGGAGTTCACATCAGGTGGTGCCTTAAAGCTCACCAGCAGTGGGCAAAGCAGAAGAGAAACCCTTTCCCACCTGTGAGCTGCAGAAGGGGAGAGAGGCAGGTGCAGTGGGCGTAGGTCACGCAGGGCAGGCGCTATCACCAGGAATGGATGCATCTGAGGGGACTTCTCCGTTTCAGCGGAACCTCTGCTTGCTGGGAGCTGGGGAGGCCAGGCCCCGGCACAGAGAAAGGCACAAATGCCTGGCTTAGGTTATCAAATACTGGGATGTCCTCTCAAGACACGAGCCCCGGAGCAAGAGCCTCGGAGCAAGGAGTAGAGGGGCTCCCACAGGGCAGGGCACTTCAGGATCCCCTGCCCATCCCGAAGGGGAACCCGCCTGAGCTGGTCCTAGATAAACCTCATGCCGACCCCAGGTCCCGGATCCATCGCCTACGGGTGTGTAACATTTTCTTGTTCTTTTCTTTAGTTAATAAGCCAACCCTCCTACAGCATTCATCTCCGAGTGGGACCTGAATGAGCTGGGCACCAGCTCTTCTATGGAAGAAAACTGATCACTAAATAATCACAAAATAGTGTCCTTGCTGAAAGAGGACAAGCTGTGGGGCAGGGCCTTGTGAACTCGATGCCCCTTGGTACTTTCAAAATATGTCCAATGCAAGGGTCCCAGGGATGGGAGTGCTGGTAGGGGCAGACAGAGGCAAAGCCCTTGCTTTACCCCCTTTCCTCCCCACTTACGTTGCTGGAGGAATCAGCAGGGTCTCAGATACTACTAGATAGTAGTAGGCTTTGTCTGCTAGGAATTTGTGCTTCTGCATCTCTCTTCTTTTTTTTTTAAAAAGTATTTTTATTGATTTCAGAGAGGAAGGGAGAGGAAGAGAGAGATAAAAACATCAATGATGAGGGAGCATCATTAATTGGCTGCCTCCTGCACACTCCCTATTGGGGATCAAGCCCACAACCTGGGCATGTGCCCTAACTGGAATCTAACTGTGACCTCCAGGTTCATAGGTCGAGCCTCAACCACTGAGCCACGCCAGCTAGGCAGCATCTTTCTTCTTTTATCTTATTTCTTGTCACCCCCAAACCAGCGCCTTTACACAAATCTAGCCTCTGCAGTGGTTCTCAACCCTCTGGCCCTTTAAATACAGTTCCTCATGTTGTGACCCAACCATAAAATTATTTTCGTTGCTACTTCATAACTGTAATGTTGCTACTGTCATGAACCGTAATGTAAATATCTGATATAGTCTTAGGTGACCCCTGTGAAAGGGTCGTTCAACCGCCAAAGGGGTCGCGACCCACAGGTTGAGAACCGCTGCTCTATTGCCTGATCGACTTGCAGGCGGGCCCAGAGGCTGAGTCGGAGCCAGTGGCCAGGAGTGAAGGTGGCCTATTGCCTGATGACGGGGTTGATGATGAGGACATCACAGCCTCCTCCTCCTTGTCACCGCCAAGAGCTAACAGGGGCCATCTGATGGTGGTTGACAGCCCTTCAGGGGATTATCTTATTTTAGCTTCTCTTTGTACAGCCCCTCCCTGAGCCCCAGTGATCTGTCTTTCACTGTTCCTCAGGCCCAGGACGCTGTTTTGGTTCAGAAAGTTCCCTTGTTTATGCTGCAGCGGTGGCGGCTGCCAGGTCCTCGGAGGGGAGGGCCCGTGGTTGGCTGTTTTCACAGGTGCTGCGCTGGTTCAGTATTGATGTTCACATGGCTCCCTGCAGTCACATTGCATTCTGCTGCCCTGGCTCGGGGCCTGTGCAGAGATTTTTAACTGAAACATCTTGGCTTATTCGCTGGAAGCTGCTGACACTGTCTCCTTTGGCTGCCCCCGCCCGGGTGTGTGTGTGTGGAGGGGGGGGGCGGGGGGGGGTGCAGCTTGTCACTGACACTTCTTCCTATTGAGTTAGAAAAGGTCCGAGAAGGGAGGTGTCCACACATCATCTGCAGGCAGAGCCGTTGGGCTTGAGCTGTGCGGTTGCTTCCCTCTCGGACTGTACGGTGGGAGGCGCGGAGCCAAGGCAAGTTCTTACAGAAAGCGAACACATTAACATCAGAACGCTGGAGAGTCAGAGTTTGCAAACACCTGGTGAGAAGAAACGTACTCTATTTGGAAATAGAAATAAGGGTTAGTAGCCACGTTTCCCTTTGCCAAATTAGCACCTCTGGCACGCTCTGGGGAGCACTGGACGCTGTGATGATTAAGCGAAAGGGGTTGCACCTGGGGCTGTCTTGCCTCCCTTCTCACCCCCACCTGTGGGAATCTCTCCTTGGTCTCCCCCAGTGCGTTGTGCTGTGCTCTTGAGGAAACTGGATTTGTAACGGTCGCAGGGGAGTGCTGGGTATGTAGCAAACGCTCCTTAAGTGCTTGATAAATAAGGTATATGGCAGGGCCGAGGGCCAGAAATGGGTAGGAATCGGCAGCTGGGTAGAGAAATGTGTTGGGGCCTGGGGTCGGCTGCAGTGGACGACCCAGGACAAGACCTAGGAGGGGCCGAGGCTGCAGGAGAACTCAGGATGACCGGGAGGAAGGGAATCGTCACGTGCCTTTTAGATGCGAGTCCACGGTATGTCCGGGGTGTGCGGGCTTCACACTCTCATTTCACCGTCGCAGTATCCTATGCAGTCGGCGTTGCCGTCACGGTTTTAAAGGTGGAGAAATTGCCCGGGGTCACCCCTTTCCCAGGAGGAACAGCAGCGGAGGATGGATTTGGCCGTGTTCTCCTCTGGACACGTTGTTGTGGGGAGGGGCAGCACACCCTCAAACCCCTGCCCCCCAAACACCACCCTGGGGCTCAGGAATCTGCATCTCCGCCCTGGGAGGTGGGGCTGAGTCACCCTCTCCCTGGAACCCTCGGGCATCCGGGCAGTGAGGGGGACGGATGCTGCCCCAAGTCTCCGCTTTTCCTCTCTCCAGGGACTTTTTGGCCAGAGGCCCAGGCTGTGCTGATAGAGAACTGACAGTTTTCCTAAAATAGGAAACCGCGCCACCCACCCATGATCTCCCGTGGCTGAGCAGGTGGGGTCTCCTTAGTAGAAATCTCTCTTTTAGATTTGTTTCTACCAGAGAAGCTTTGGCATACGAGTGTGACCGAATGCATGCCTGTGGTTCAAGGGCCAGTTTGCAGCCGTCTAGTCTGTTGAGCTCTGGGGGTTAACTAGAGTAACAGGGCAGGCTGGGGGTTGGCCAGGCGTCTGCTCTCACTTCCTGTTTGAAGGGCTTGAAGAAGCCCAGGGGGCCTCACTGACTACCCGCTGAGTTCCTTCCCATCCTGCAGAGGCCCAGGGCCATGGGGACAGTGCAGGGAGTTCTAAGCCCTGGTGTTAGAGTCGCCAAATTCAAGTTCCGGTTTCATTATTTTTCTAATTAGAAGACCTGGAGTAAATCTTTCTGGGACTCGATTTGCTCATCTGTATAATGGGTGTAACATTATACCCACAGGTTTGTAGTCCCGATGGGGGTTGGGCAGCCTCTGTGTGCTTCAAGCTTTGGGTCAACTCGGCCAGTCCACTCCAGCTGATAAGAGACAAGGTTTTGTTTGCTCAGAGAGAAGAACAGGGCTGGGAACAGGAAAGGTGAGCCCAGCTCAGCTGTCAACTGGAGAGCGGCTTCTCTGTGGCTGACTCTCACCCACGTTGATCAGAGAACCAGCCACACTGCCTCCGCTTGCGGCTGGGATTTTGCTTGGCTGCTTTATTCACCTGCTCCTGGGCTTTTCTCGCCTTCTGCACTCAGTGGATCTGAGATCGATTTCACTTCTGGAGCAGAATTTCCCATTCTGTTGTTCTGTTGTGTATGAGGAGTGTGGGTTTTGTTTTTACTGCTCAGAATCCCCCTGATATGCTTAGCTTTCCAGCCTTGCACATGGTTAGGCGGAGAGGCCAGTCATTGTAAGAAGAACAGTATGATAGTAACTTTCCTCTCCCCGGGTGTGATTCTGACTCGAAAAATAGAGAGAGAGACAGGGCAGACCCAGTCCCAATGGTGCTCAAACCATGTCCGAGCTCCTCCGTGCACTTGGTGGTGGTGAGTTTGGCAGGAGTCAGAAGGGGCTGTCAACGCAGATCTAGTGTTCGGCCCGTCCCTCTGCTGATGGGAGAGTTATGAGGGCATAGCTGCCCCTTCCCAGGGGCAGAGGCCTGGGGAAGGCTTTTCGGAGGGGTCTCTGCTCCCCTCTTGGCATGGTTGGCTTTGGGTGTTTTGGGGGCAATGGAGGAAGGGATATGGCTGGACCCACTGTGGTGTCCCAGCCGCCCTTGCTTAACAAGAGGCAGAGTCTCCCCTGAGCCCCTGTGACTGGTGAGGTGACACCCTCCACGCCCATCTTGGAGGTGGAACCAGTGCCCATTCCTCAGGGGTAGATACAAAAATAATAAATAAATAAGAGCAGATAAAGTCCTTGTGCTGCTCAAGACCTAGCAGAGAGATTGAAGAGCTCCCCGGCGCATTAGAGATGAAGTAACCGTGACCAGAGAGCGGGCTGTGTGGAGAGTGTGGGTGGGTGGGTGTGAGGAGGGCAGCTCACCTGGGCTCATTTTGCCCTTCTGAATCGACAGAGGGGAGTGGACTAACAATCCACCCTCTCCCTTCTTCCCTCTTTCCGAGGGGAAATCTATGTGTATAGCACTGCACTAGGTCCTGGGTAGGGACGGATGTGTGATCAGGGATCCCATAGTTCCTGTGGGAGTGTCAGTGCGGAGTCAGGGAGCACTCCTTAAGGGCCAAGCATCCTGCCTGAGGGGCAGGACCTGGACTTCCAGTATCAGTGTTGGAGCAAAGGGGCCTCGTCCGAGCAAGGGCCTCATGCCAGACCACCCACAGTGGACCTGCTTCTGCTCCTGCTCTATTGCTTTGCTCCTGCCTTAGAGCCCAAATCATTCATATAGATTTCGCTTCCACGTGGGCATCTTCCATTTGTGATCCCCATGTCTGTTTTGGAAAGGCCCCAACCTCACCCCTGACACAAAGCTTTGGTACTGGGCCCCTTTCTCATCTGGGCCTGCCTACTGGTTTTGGTTCTGGCAAATTGCGTCAGCTCAGACAGAGAATAGAGGACTTCAGATTAATCGAGGAGAGAAGACCTAGACTCAAACTGATTTAAAAAAATACAGTATGCTCATTGCCAAGTGAAGAGGGTACTGTATGGTCTCAGAGGACTTGATTTTGGTCCCCAGGGGCAGTCAGGGTTTGCATAACTGGAAAAAAGCAGAGAGTGCGCTCCTGGCAGGAGGCGAGGCTTCAGCAAGGGCTCAGAGCTGGGAACGTGCCTGCAGAGTCCAGGGAGCAAGGGGTAGACGGGCTTCCTAAAAACATTTACCACACGCCTCCTCTGTACAAAGCACAGAGAAGCTACAGAGAAAGAGTGACCCCAAGGGGTCTGTGTCCCCAAGGATCCTGCGGGCTCTGACGGAGAAGCTACAGAGAAAGAGTGACCGGAGGTCTGTGTCCCCAAGGATCCTGCGGGCTCTGACTCTGACATTCCCCCATCAGAATGGAAAGGCCTGGGGAAGTCCAAGGAATGAGGCTGGAATAAGAGCCGAGGCTGCAGGCGGGTGCCAGCCCTCCCAGCAGAGACCCGGATGGCTGGAAATGTGTGCGCTGGACATGATTTTAGTAAATCTGCAGATTATGTTTAAAGCAAACATTTACAAAGAGGATTGACGCGAGGAATGTGCAGGGAGAGGGAGCAGTTCTGCGTTGCAGAGCTTCTGAATTGCAGTCGAATTAACCCGCAAAAGAGGAGAGAAACCAGGGGCCAAACACAGTGGGTTTTATAGCGACCCCGCCGCGGGCTGATGCTCCTGGCATTTGTGATGTTGCCATTGTCTTGGTGGCCACGGCAGCACAGTCTTCCAGGCCCAGGAGACCTTTCTAGGTTATTCGATTCTTTGGCTTTTATGAACTTGTCACAAGAAGTTGCTTAATTTCCTCTCCCCAAATACAGAGGAATGCCTGTGGTTCCTGAAAGAGGTAACAGTCTGAGTTGCTTTAGTGCAGTGGTTCTCAACCTTCTGGCCCTTTAAATACAGTTCCTCATGTTGTGACCCAACCATAAAATTATTTTCGTTGCTCTAATGTTTTCTCTAAAAGCACTTAATTTGGATTTGTATTTATAAGAGCTGGCATATCATCCTTTAAGGTACAATTGAAAAGCAGCAAGACAGCCCTGGCCGGGTGGCTCAGTTGGCTGGAACATAGTCCTGTACATCAAAAGGTTTCGGATTCAATTCCTGATCATGGTAGCTACCTAGGTTGCAATTTCAATCCCCAGTCAGGGTGTGTATGGGAGGCAACTGATCAATGTTTCTCTGTCTCACTGATATTTCTGTCCCCACCCCACCCCCTTTCCGTCTCTCTAAAAATCAATAAAAAGGTGTGTTCCCAAGCACTGCAGGCGGGACACAAGAACCAAGACCTGAGGGACAGGCAGATGCCTGGTGTGGACATGGTCCCCTGTGGGACCAGGTGGGCCACTGTTAGCTGAGTCCATATGGCCGTAGGCAGGAAGGTATGCTGTAGGGTTTGCTCACTCCTTTGAGAACCAGACTCAACCAAGAGAGGGGAGGTTGGCACAGATGGTGTTGGACCCTGTGCTGTGGAGGACCAGCTGGGCTTCTGCAGGTCACCCTCCTGGTTGCCAAAACCATGGGGATTGATAGTGTAGGACTAGCCTTTGCTTTTTAATGGGAATTTCCACCAGCGTAAACAATTTGTTGGAACAGTTTGAGTCCAGAAAGAGTAGAGACCATGATGCCTGTGGTTTATTTTCGGGTGGTGTCTCTGACTCACTCAGAGAATCGGTGATCTTTTGTACCTCAGTTTCTCCTACCCACGAGAACAGGATGAAACTTGCCTGCTGCCAATCACAGGCTGTGGGAAACTTACTAAACTTCAGTAAAGAATGTTGACATAACTCTTCATGCCTCTGACAGAGGCAGGATTTTTGCCTGGTGAACATTTCCTATGGGGGAGCTGCAGGATAGTTTGAACAACTTTTCTTGACCAGTGAAGCCCATTTCATTGTTTGTGCCAGTATCTTTTTTTTTCCCTACTTCCCTTTTAATCACTCCCACTTAGTGATGGGCATTAGTATTAGTTACTAATAAATAATAGCTTCTTAGTAATGATAGCTACTATTTATTAAACAAATCCTATTGACAATCACTGTGCTAAATATTTTATTATCTTGAATTCTAAAGACAGGTATGAAAGCTGGGTATTATTAGTCACCCCTTATACTGTGGAAACTTAGGTTTAGAGAACTTAGTGAAAAAGATATAGGCAACTCAGCCAATAAGTGATAGAGCCAGGGTTGTAACCCTTCCCCCTCCACCCCACCAGCTCCTGGCCACTCTTCTCAGATTTCTGAGCGTAAATGAGTGGACTGTGCCCAGGGAAGGCAGCTCCTAATGTTGTAGGAATGGCAGCGGTGGGGTCAGACCAAGCCTGGGTTCAGCAACCTCCGTACTTGGGTTCTGGCTAGGAAAGAATTCAGAGTCCAGACCCAAACTGTAAGAGAACATTTATTGGGTAAATCACAGAGGTAGAAAAAGTAGTTCCTAGAAGAAGCGGGCTTAGGAAACAACTTATAGAGGTACAGGAAGGGCCCTTGGAGCTTGGGAGTGAGGGAGCTAATGGTAAGGTGCCGTGGGCAGGGAGGGGGAGGGGAAAGGGGAAGGCATGGTGTGCTCCCAGGTGGGAGAGTGCACTGGTCCTCCATCCTATAGGTTTTAAGGGTAGAGATTTTAGGGGAGGACCCAGGGAAAGATCTTAATACAGTGGGGCCTTGACTTACGAGTGTCCGACTAACGAGTTTTTTGAGATGCCAGCTATCTCTCCGCCGATTTTTTGCATTGAGTTGATAGAGTAATTTGAGTTAACGAGCTCCTTAACGAGCTCGGTCTCAGAACGAATTAAACTCGTAAGTCAAGGCCCCACTGTAGAATATTCAGCAGCTTTCCAGGTGTGTCCTTTCAGAGTTGTGGCCGCCATTGATTGATTGGCCGGCACCAGGGCAGGGGGTCATTACTCAGTGCAGCTGGTCCTGATGACAGCTGTGGCTGGCTTTGTTGCTTTTCTGGGCCTGGAGCTGAAATACAACTGAGGCCTAGATGTTATCTCCAGGGAGGAAAGATCAGGGGTCCAAACCTCATGACCGGCGATATGCTAGGGGAGGAAACGTCACCCGGGGGCGAGGTCCCATCGCTAGGCACCTGGGGCTTTCCACCCTGGGGACGTCCTGTACCTGGCCCATCGTCCTTGCTCTCTCATGCCTGTCTAACTGCCCACAACACTAGCAGAAAGGGGCCTGCAGAGTGCTTGGGGATGGGCACAGCACTGACAGTGCCAACACTCAACCCAAGGTGTGTGCTTGGGCTGATTGTGGTGGGCACAATACAACTCCCTTTTCCTGGCCTTTGGCTGAAATGCCATCTGAGACTGAACCCACCCTTTTTTGTACAGATGCCTGGTTCCCACCTATGTGGAGGATGACAAACTCAGAAAAGGAAAGAATTTGTCTGGGGCAGACTTACCACACACCCAGGTCCCTCTTCTTTTTTTTTTTTTTTAAAAAATATATTTCTTTATTGATTTCAGAGAGGAAGGGAGAAGGGGAGAGATAGAAACATCAATGATAAGAGAGAATCATTGATTGGCTGCCTCCTGCACACCCCACACTGGGGATGGAGCCTGCAACCCAGGCATGTGCCCTTGGCTGGAATCGAACCCGGGACCCTTCAGTCTGCAGGCCAACGCTCATTCCACTGAGCCAAGCCGGCTAGGGCTCCCTCTTCCTTCTTGCACGTGGGGAATGCAGCCAGGAAACAACCTGCCTTTACCCCTGCCCCCCTGAACGAGTGGTCAGATGGGATGTATGGGGATGGGGGTAAAGGCAGGTGGTTTCCTGGGCCCTGGAGATTGGGCCTCCGTCCCACTGCTTGCAGAAGCCCCAGTTTTCTGACAACATGCCTTATCTGGAAGCTGTTAGCTCTGCCCTAGTTCACTTTATTGCACGCGTGCTTATCCTTCTAGCATGCTTTTGGACAATGGGTGTGGTGGGTGAGGAGTTGAAACTTGTCTTAATTACTCACTGAAGCTGGCTTTAGGAGTGTTGCTTGCTAATGTTAGCAGCTTGCAAAAACAGTTTCCATGGCTCCCAGCGCAGCCAGGCCTGCAACGGTCGTACATCTGCTCCTGAAAGGTTTTGCCATTTGGAAACACAAGCATGCGGCTCTAGCAAATGCTGCCCCAACACAATCATGCTAGTGTTTGATGTCCTCTAAATGTCATTGTCTAGTGATCAGCATCGATTTGGGTAGCTCTTTCAGAGGCTGGAATGTCAGCACCCCTTTGGGAGGGTCATAGCCTTTGACACCAGAGAGTAGCTGCTGGTGTTATTGACGCATTGCCAGGACCAGAATGCCCTAGGGCCGAGCATTAGCTCTTCAGAGTTTTTGTAGACAACATTCGAAATGCTAGTAAAATTTCCGTATTATGTAATCATCATCAATATTGTAAATTAAGACTTTTTTTTTCTTTTTCCCATTTGTGGAAATCACCATCTTGATACTTAGTTGTATAGATAAGGTTGCACAATAAGGTAGACATTTAGAGCCAGATCTTATATATGTTCACATTCTTTTTTTTTAAATATTTTTTATTGATTTTTTACAGAGAGGAAGGGAGAGAGATAGATAGTTAGAAACATTGATGAGAGAGAAACATCGATCAGCTGCCTCCTGCACATCTCCTACTGGGGTTGTGCCCGCAACCCAGGTACATGCCCTTGACCGGAATCGAACCCGGGACCTTTCGGTCCGCAGGCCGACGCTCTATCCACTGAGCCAAACCGGTTTCGGCTATATGTTCACATTCTATTTCCCCTCAGCTTTCCAGCCTTCTCAGGCTTCCAAATAGCATATTTTTTCCCTAGGATCCA
The DNA here is from genome assembly GCF_000327345.1 of Myotis davidii. Lineage (NCBI taxonomy): Eukaryota > Metazoa > Chordata > Mammalia > Chiroptera > Vespertilionidae > Myotis > Myotis davidii. The sequence continues at coordinate 9,847,024 of NW_006383011.1, forward strand.
AAATTTACCTCTTGACAGAAAAATTCAGACTTTAAACTTTTGTAGTATGGTCTTGGTATCTTAAATTGGCAAATTAAATAATAATTTCTATTTTAATGATTTGGGGCCATCAATACCAGAATTGTACAATCTTGCTGTAACACGATGCTCTCTCAAGGCGGCGGAGATATATGGGGGTGGTCTTTTGTCTCCCCAACAGTCATACTGCTGTGTCATTTATTTCCCTGGGCCTGTGGCCCTCTCCGCCTTCATTTCTCCCGCTGCCTTCTAATCCACAGGCTCCTTTCTCTCACAGCAGGAGGAACGGCTTGGAGATAGCTCTTTTCTGGAGAAGGGCAGCACGTGGGTTTTGTGACAACAGCCGATTGCTCAGCGTTTTCTTCGCTAATCCCAGGATTCAGGCTGTGGACGGTGGAGAGAGCCTCCAGAGTGTTACCCGTGTTGACATTGAGCAGAGCTGCCCCCAGGGAAGATGCATTTCCCCTCTAGGCGGAACTTACGGGATGTAGATTCATCACATGCATGATGAGGCTAGTCTTTATTTCCTGGCCCGTCTTTGACAGAAGCCACGGCTCCGGAGCGATTTACTCTTCTACCAAGTAGCTAGCTGGTGGTGGAGCAACCTAAGCTTTCCCCTCGTCTCCAGAGGAAATGCCATGCGCTTTGCCTTGTGTACTTTTAGTTATTTCCCCAGACTTGATTTGTACAGAAAGCAAAGACCAGGCAGATAATAATAAACTATGACCCTCGCCCTCAGAGAGAATCACGTTGTGATAGGTGGTTAGGGAAACTGACTATACACACATCACACAGGGGAGTCAACAGAGTTGGGGCGTTGGTCAAGGAGAGAAAGTGTTGACTGTGAGCTATGGGATTGTCCAACCTTAAGGGCCCGAATGGGAAGAGCAGTGTTGTGGCTTCTAGGAAATCCATTAGAGCAGCGGTTCTCAACCTGTGGGTCGCGGACAATGAAAATACATCCTGCATATCAGATATTTACATGACGATTCATAACAGTAGCAACATTACAGTTATGAAGTAGCAATGAAAATAATTTTATGGTTGGGGGTCACCACAACATGAGGAACTGTATTAAAGGATCGCGGCATTAGGAAGGTTGAGAACCACTGCCTTAGAGTGACTGATGGTGTTTGTTTCTCTTTGGGGCCTAAATGTTCTCAATCATGGGGATGAGGAGACAATGATTGAAACTTCCTCTTTCATTCTAACCAGATGAGACCGTTCGTTTCCCAGACCATTTTCTTACTTATTTGTACTCAAACCTCTACCCTGACAGTGCAGAGGTAAATGCTAATGGCTCCATGGAATTAAACTTGACATGGTTCAGGGAAACCAGCTGGTGGAGCCTCGACCATGGCTCAGGACACTGTTTCTCCACAGAGCTGGCCTCACCGTAGGTGGTGCCGAATCACTGAAGACAGTGGTGGTAGGGATTATGCAGACAACTGAGTACAGCTTCCCTCCTCTCCCCAGTGGACCTAAGGCCCAGAGAAGATAAGTTCTTGCTCAAACCCAGAGTTGCAGAACCAGGGAAAGAACCCAAGTCCTCCAGTTGCTGGGTCAGGGTGTCATCTCTTTCTCAGTGTTGCTTCAGAATGTAATATCCTCCAGCCCTAACTTGTTTGGCTCAGTGGATAGAGCGTCATCCTACGGACTGAAGGGTCCCGGGTTTAGCTCCAATCAAGGGCACATATTGGTTGTGGCTTGATCCCTGGCCCTGGTCAGGGCGCATGCCGGAGGCAACCAATTAATGTGTCTTTCTCACATCAATGCTTCTTTCTGTCCCCCTCCTTTCCACTCTCTCTAAAAATCAGTAGAAAAATATCCTTGAGTGAGGATTAACATAATAAATAAATAAATAAATAAATAAAAAATAAGAATAAAATAAAAATAAAGAATACAATATCTTTCAACTAGAGTGGACTAAAGCATTTTACTCTAGGAGCCCCCCAATAAAACATAAAATGAAGCCATGCATTTAGCTCTGATCAATAATACTTCAATGTGGACGGTTATAATTTTCTTATATCGACCAGGCCAATAGGGTAGGATTTAAGACGGACTTGCTCCCATCCCTACTACTGGTAAAAAACCTTTCGCCTTCTTTCCCCATTCTGCTCTGCCCTAAAGCACATGCCCAGGTTGGCCCGGGCAGACCTTTGTAAAGGGTTAGCTTAGAAGAAGACCATGTTGACTTTCCTGTTTGGGCCATGCCAGGGTTTCCTACACAAGGCAAATCTCTGGGCCTTTGCTGTGTTCTAGTTGCCATTTCTGTAATGGATGTGAAACTCAAGATGTTTCAGAAGAAACCTCATAATCCCTCATCTCTGCTCACCACTTGGGTGATCCAGAGTGGAGGAAGAAAAGCTATGAAACATTCCTCCTGCCAACCAGTGGGGTCATTGATGGCTACCATGAGAAATGTCTTCAGAAAAACTGATCCTAAGACATTGCATTTTGGGGTTAAAAACTCCATTCTAGAGCTTTAGAAATGGCATGCTTTACCTGGTAATTTAAAACTTTTGTTGTTCCATTGTTCTCCTATTAGGGGATGCACATTTGAGAAGCACTGAATTGTAGCACTAAGTCCTCTCTGAAGCCTGCCAACAGAGGGACCTCATGTTATGGCTCCAAGCCACCTGTCCAGCCTCCTGGTGCTCCTGGCACACACTGTGTACTCTGGTTACACTGAAGAGGTTCTTGCCTGGTTGGTGTGGCTCAGTGGTTGAGCATCGACCTATGAACCAGGAGGTTGAGGTTCGAGTCCCAGTCAGGGCACATGCCCGGGTTGTGGGCTCGATCCTCAGTAGGGTGTGTGCAAGAGGGAGCCGATCAGTGATTCTGATCATGGATGTTTCTAGCTCTCTTCCTTCCTCTCTGAAATCAATAACAATATATTTAAAAAACAAAAACTGCAGAGGCGGCTCCTTTCCATGCCTTCCTGCCTTTACTCATATGGCCCCTCTGCCTGGAATGCCCCTTCCTTACCCCATATCTGTCTGCCAATTCTTTTTCTTTAATTAAAAAATGTTAACATTATAGTTGATATACAATATTATATTAGGTTCAGGTGCACAACATAGTGACTTTCCACATATACATACCTTACAAAGTGGTCACCATAATAAGTCTAGTAACGCGATTCTTTAAATAAAAGCTTTGCCTGCCTTAAATGTTGGAATGTATATATCTGATGAGGGGTGTTTTCCATCTTTAGAAGAAAGATGGCTATCTCCGGTGATTCACAGGCTCAGTAACCGCTCTAATAGAACCCCAGCAGCACTGGAGGGTGTCTCCAGGTGATCATTTGTAAACATCCCCTAATCAGCCTGTGGGTTAACTAATATTTGCACGTTGTTTCCTTCTGGGTGCCTCCAAAGGCCAGTGTTGTGACAGAAGAGATGATTCAGTCGAGACCTGATGGGAAAACAGGATATAAAATCCAATACACCACTGACATGGGCGATGAACAGTCATGACAACCTATACTTAAATGGCAGGAGGCTTGATAATTACCTGTTACAATATCTAGTCTCCCAGCCTGACTGTATCATTAGGATGTGAAACTCACTCTAAAAATTTAAGCACTGGAAAGCACTGGGAGGCTCGTAAAAAGCATGTACCGCAAGTACATGATGTTCTGAGCCATGTATTCACTTCTGCCTGGCTCCATGTGCCTCAAAGACCACCTGCATTAAAAAAAAAAACTGCAAACAAATTTTAACCGAGAGTCTAAAATTTTAAGCGAGTTTCTGTAAGGCATTGATCAAAATAGTTTCTGCCAATGTGGTCTAAACTGTCTTTGAGGTATCGCTCATTATGTCTTGGGCCATTTACAGCGGGGGAAGCTTGTACTGTAGAAATGGATGGTAGCGACTGACGTAGCATGCTTCCTTTGCAGGGCTGTTATGAAGATTAATTGGATTGTAGGTCTCCCTGTAAATGGGAAAGTTTAGTGTAAATATTAGTTATTATTATTTGCTCATCCATTTCCTGCTGCCTATTCCAAAGCCAGAGGCCTTACCGTGTCATTTAACAAACCGAAAAATCATTCTTCTTAAAGTTAAGTTATAAATACTTAGTCCTGTATTGTGCCCATAGGCGCCTGGGGCTTGGTTGAAAACGGGCACTAGCTTTTAGTGAGATGTTGTGATTAGAATGTGGAAGGAATTGGAAAGAGCAAATTGGTTCAAAGCACTGATTTTTCCCAGTGTGGTCTTCAGACTGTCCTCTTGGTTCACAGACCTGTGGGCTCTTTGAATTGGAGGAGACCACAGAGGTGAGCTAGTCTTCCCTTTTACACTTTCCAGTATACATACCACGGCACCCTGACAGACATCATCTAGATCTTGCGTGGACACCTTCAGGGCTGGGTGGGCTTATCATCTCAACGGCTCATTCCATTGTTAGCTATTTGCAGTCGTTGAAACATTCTTTCAACTTTTGAGCCAAAAATATGCTTCCACTTTACTTCCAACTACTGGTTTTCATTCTCCGCTCTGATGGAACATACAGAAGGCTGCTCTTCGCAATATGGCAAGTCTTCCTGGAGAAATAACACACAGCTAGCAAGCTCTCACCAGGTCCTGTCTTCTCTGAACTGGTCTTAGTTGATGTGGTTTCCAGAACTGTCTCACAGTTTCTGGTTCCCTCTCCAATAGGAAGAGCATGAGTGTTTAGAATGTGACTGTTGGAAATAAAACACCGGCAGGGAGCACCTAGGTCTTCCATGGTCTTATATCAAAGTGAACATTCGTCTGATGGTGCCCCTGTCACCCTTACTGCCTCACAGGCTCCAAGAGTTCAAAAAGGAACCGCCAAGGTGCCAAGGCTCCAGGGAGTCAGCAGGGACATTGGGCCACGGGGGGCAGCCCGATACTGTATGTTGTGCAGAGTGAATTCACTTGGTTTAGTTCCTACTGATCATTTCTCTATCCAAAGCGGTGGAATTCTTCCCAGTCATTCTGCAGGAGTGCTTTAAGCAGCAAGCAGTGCGGTGAGTGCAGCACACAGGCTGGCAGATCGAAGTTCAAACTTGGCTCTGCCACATCAGCAATTTACTCACCATCTCTCAGCATCTGTGTTCTCATGTGTGAAACGAGGATGCTTATGCCGACCTGACAAAGTTGATGTGAGGGCTATGCGCAGTGATGTTTCCAAAGCAGAGCCGGGCGCGCGGGGGCTTTGGGACGCACTCTGATGTCCTCAGCGTGTGGACCTTTTGTTGGGGTTTTGGCCTTCCTCCCTCCGAAGCAGGCCGCGTAGAAATGTTTGCCACATTCTGGGGTGGTGATAAGAGCTCCGAGGAATCTAAAGCAAGGTGTGGCAAATTCTTTTGTACAGAGCCAGCTGTAATTACGTGTACATCGAAATAGCCACGTGATCCTGGTGACTACCTCCCTGAACATAGCAACCTTGGAGCATGTGACCTAGAATCTCGGCAAATAAGGCTAAACCCAATCTGTGGAATGAGTGAGAGGCTAGCAGGCAGCAGGGAAATGTTTTACAGTTTCTGGTAGGAGAATATCAAGGACAGAAATGTGGAAAACACCGAGATGACCAACAGCGGACACCCTCGTATAGGGGTCAGTAGTTTCAGCTTTGTGGGTCACATGGTTTCTGTCGCAACTACTGAACTTGCTATTGTAGTGTGAAGGCAGCAGCCATAGACAACACATACATAGATGAGTGTGGCTGTGTTACAATAAAGCTTTATTTACAAAACAACAACAACAACAACAACAAACAAATTAGCAGAGGGCTGGATTTGACCCATAGGCCAGAGTTTGACAACTCTTGGTCTTAAGTCTTATTTTGTTTCATTTCTTATTTTCTTTCATTTCTCTCTCTCTCCCTTCCCCTCCTCTTCTCCCTTTCTTTCCTCTTTCTCTTCCTCCCTCTTCCTTCCTTCCTTCCTTTTATTGTGGTAAGAACACTTAACATGAAATCTAGCCTCTTAACAAAATTTGAAGTGTTGTGAAGTAATGTTAACTATTGTCACAATGTTGTACAGCAGGTTTCTAGAACCTATTCATCTTGCATAACTAAGATCTTATTCCTATTGAACAGCAACTCCCTGTTTCCCCTCCTCCCAGCCTCTGACAACCACCATTCCACTCTCTGCTTCTATGAGTTTGAATATTTAAAATTCCTCATGTGGACTCATGCAATGTCTGTCCTTCTGTGACTGGTTTATTTCACTCAGCATAATGCCCTCAAGATTTACCTATGTTGTCACATCTGGCAGGATTTCCTTCTTTTTTGAGGCTGAATAATATTTCATTGTATGTATATGACACATTTCTTTACCCACTCACCTCTGATGGACATTTAGGCTGTTTCCACATGTTAGCTATTGTGACTAATGGTGCAATTCCCATGGTGGGGGAGGGCAGATATCTCTTTGAGATCCTGATTTCAGTGCTTTTGGATAAATGCCCAGAAGTGGGATTTCAACCTTTTGAGGAACCTCCATACTGTTTTCCATAGCGGCTGCACCAGTTGACATTTCCACCAACATTGAGAAAGTATAATTGTGTTCTCCACATCCTTGCCAACATTTGTTCTTTGGCTTGTTTGATAACAGCCATCCTAACAAGTATGAACTGGTTAGAGTTTTGTTTTCTGATCTCTGCCCTGGGAACCTGCTTCTGTTGCATTCCTCTTTCCAAGACCATCTCTCTCCATCCCCTCTGGGCTCATTGGGCACACAGCTGCCTCACCTGTCTGAAGATTTGCTTCAAATACTTGTAGCTCTTAAAGGGGCAAGGACCTCCATCCACTCTTCTTGAGAGAGAGGGGGAAGTGTGTATAAATGCTGAACGCGGGATTCAGCATTTAACTTCCCTCTGCTGCTGTTAATGTTTACAAAAGGAAAATCCCTCCGTAACCCACTGGAGATTTCATTCTCTCTGGGGCAAAGTACCTGTGTCCTGTGTTTCCATTTAAATTAGCTGTTGGCGTGCAAAGTACCCCGTTGTATGCCTCCATGACACCCAAGTGTTTGCTTTGTAGCATGTAGCTCAATTACAATTATTTGTGTGATATTCAGTTTAATGGCTCCCTTCCTTTCTCTATGAAGGCAGGGACATGTTTGAATTGCTGTCTATGGCTGCATCTCTAGCATCTATGAGAGTGACCAACACAGGTACACACTCAACAAGTATCTGCTGAAGTTTGGCCCCTTAACTCACCCACAGAACTTTTTTTAGACCTTATTTGCCGGACTTCCTCTTTCTAATACTGTAGGAGAAAGTTTGACTTTCAATTGTTAATGGACTCCAGGCCTGAAGACAAGACATATACTGTAGACGTGACCTTGACCAAAGACCTACAGTGTCAGGTCTCGGAAGATTTCTTGGTAACTATCACTGACACATCTTCTCTGTTTATTTATATGATTGGCAGGAACTTATTGGAGGGAGGTGACATTAATAACTTAAGAAACTGTTCTTTTGAAACTTAGGGATGGTGATTCATTCAATATTTCTTCCTTAGAGAAAGAAACTTTGGTAATTTTTTGTACCTGATATACTTTTTTCTGATCTTTAGATTGGGTTTCGTTAACTAAGTTATGGAGGGATTTTCCTTTTGTAAAATTAACAGCAGCAGAGGGAAGTTAAATGCTGAATGCCGTGTTCACGAGCCAGTTGTGGAAGGGCAGTCACGTGAGCAGTCCCAGAGTGAACAGAGTTGGCTGACCTCCACGAGGCAGGAGGGCAAAGTGCTGGACAGACAGGCTACTGGGAGAGTTTCAGGGCTCAGCCCAGGCTGCTCACACCCCCAGGAGGGTAAAAAGCTCTGGGTTAGCCGTAGCTTACCCGGCAGGCATAGTGAAGGGGGAGGAAGGGTGTGTGTGAATGGGAGAAATATTGATGACGTGGCTCTTT
>NW_006383011.1:9855036-9863946 GCF_000327345.1 Myotis davidii
CAGCTGGGAACATGGGAGACTAGCCATGCTTAGTGACCACCGGAGCACTGGGAGGGTGGAAGGCCAGCCTGGTCACGGGACTTCCCTGTGTCTCTCCTCCCTCCACTCCTCCTTTGCTTCTTAGCATACCAGCGGGGACAGCACAGCACAGCTGTGTACAGCAGCTGCCGCCAGCTAGACCACAAGCACAGTCCACGCTCTAAATGATGAAATCTTCCCTAAAGGGGGAAAGTAAAGCAGCATTTAACTTCAGAGAAAAGAAACCCTCCCACCCTCACCTCTCGGTCTTCCCTCTCCCAGGCACTAGCCTTTCCCCGCGGCGTCAGAGCAGTGGGGCCAGAAGCAGAGACTGGAAGCAGAGAGTGAGGACCAGGCACGTGTGCCTGAGACAGCCTGGGGAACCACTAAGGCAGTGGTTCTCAACCTTCCTCATGCCGCGACCCTTTCATACAGTTCCTCATGTTGTGGTGACCCCCAGTTTCATTGTTACGAATTGAACATAATTAAAGCATAATGATTAATCACAAAAACAATATGTACTTATATATGTGTTTTCCGATGGTCTTAGGTGACCCCTGTGAAAGGGTCGTTCGACCCCCAGGGCGAGAACCGCTGCACTAAGGGGTCAAGGTGGGGGATGGCTCGCTGGGGCTGTTTTAGCTTCCATCATTTTAAAATGTTGCAAGTTCATTTTGGTGTTGCTGTGCGAGACTCTTCATCTGTCCTGTTGGCTGGAAAAACAAACAAAACCAAAACAAAGCCTTGGTCTCATCTAACAATAAAGAAGGATGCTTTTGGCAGTCACGACATGGCCCAGTGCTCCAGCCTCAGTCAAGACATTCCTGTTACTACATGAGCACCATTGAGAGTTGCTCCCTTGGGCTTCATTTTCATTTGGGGCTCCCTATAGACCATGAGGTAAGTACGGCAAGGATGACTATCCCAATTTTAAAGCGAGAGAACAGAGGTTGATGAGACTCAGAGGATACAGATGGGCAGCAGGGAAATCATAGGGAATTCCCAGCTTTGGGAGGAGCTTGGGCTGGAGGATGAGTGTGAAGGAGTCTGGAGCAGTGAGGACATCTTCATGGCTGGGGAGCAGGATGGGGTGGTGGTGGTAGTGGTGGTGGTGGTGGTGTTGGTGTTGGTGTTGGTGGTGTTGGTGGTGGTGGTGTTGGTGTTGTTGTTGTTGTTGTTGTTGGTGGTGGTGGTGAAACGTGCCGTTGGAGAGCTCTGCCATTTGAAGAGGTCCTTCGAGTCACATAGCTGTTAGGAATGTCAACCAGAGACAACGAGAGAATCCTGTGGTTGGTGTGCAAAGGTTCCCCCTGGAGCCTCAATGTTTAATAAGAGGTGGATTTGGGTAAAACAGTGTCTCCTCATCCTAACGGTGGCCCACCATGCTGATACCTCATGATAGTCCAATGAATGAAGTCTGTCCCCTACAGGAAAGAGAGAAGGCTGCTATGGTAGCGAGTATTACATCATGGGCTTGGCTGTTGAATGGGGTCCCCCTGTGCAAGGCAGTGTTTTGGGAACTTGGCTCTCTCTGGCCCTGGGAAGCCTGGGCTGGTGGATGTGACGGTTGGGCTGTCATCCGGCGGCGACCAGCTCTGAGAGGAGGAACTTGGCACCACCACAACCCTCAGCGGGAGGCCTGTCCTCAGCTGGTCTGACATGTCCCATTTGCTTTTTGATTTGCACACAGAAAATGAATTTCCCCAACGACCCTCTCCCCAGAGCCGCACCAGTTAGAACTACTTTTGTCCTTCGCCTCCTTTTGTTGACCAGCTGGGAAATTAGTTAGAAGGGAGAAGAAAGGGAAGTTGTCTTTGTGGGCCGTGGCCCTGGAGAGCTGGCTGCTAATGAAGAGGCCCTGAATGGTCCGATTGTGCTGCTGTTTATATAGTTTTCATTTTAATTTGCATCCGTACCAGGCTCGGATCCCAACAGTCATTTGGCCTTGTTTGGGGCTTTTATCTCCTTTGTAGAGCCAAACCTGCCAGCTTATCATTTGCCTCATGGAAATTAATGGGGGTCCCCCTCCCTTCGCTTTGACCATGTGCTGTTGAGTTGTTTACACATGCCCCGAGGGAAAGAAAGGCTCCCAGAACCCTAGGAGAAGGTTTCCTTCCTCTTGTTCATGGATCATCTGGTACTTGGGCCTCTGGTTAAAAGCTTTCTAGAGCCAAGTACTGAGAGCGAGGCCTGGATTGAATCAAGGGGATGGAGGGTGAGGGATGGGGACCCAGTTTCAAGGAGCTGAACTGCATCTCTTAAAGCAGTGGTTCTCAACCTTCTGGCCCTTTAAATACAGCTCCTCATGTTGTGACCCAACCATAACATTATTTTCGTTGCTACTTCATACTGTAATGTTGCTACTGTGATGAATCGTAATGTAAATATCTGATATGCAGGATGGTCTTAGGTGACCCCTGTGTAAGGGTCATGCGACTGCCAAAGGGGTCGCGACCCACAGGTTGAGAACCGCTTTTTTTAAAAATACATTTTATTGTTTTACAGAGAGGAAGGGAGAGAGACTTTTTTTTTTATTTAATACAGTTTATTGTTTTACAGAGAGGAAGGGAGAGAGATAGAGAGCCAGAAACATCAATGAGAGAGAAACATCAATCAGCTGCCTCCTGCACATCTCCCACTGGGGATGTGCCCGCAACCCAGGTACATGCCCTTGACCGGAATCGAACCTGGGACCCTTGAATCTGCAGGCCGACGCTCTATCCATTGAGCCAAACCGGTTTCGGCAGAGAAGTAAGAAGTGATAGCAGCTGTACTCCATTTCCCCTTATCCCTCTGGGTGAATGTACATTGCTTACCCTTCTACTTTTCCTGAATGTGGCAGCAAAATCTGACGCAAGAACCAATCCCAGCTCACGATTCCCCTTGTAAATAGATTGGAACGCCTCAGTCTGGCGTTTAAGACTCCACATACCTTAGTCCCTTTTAGTTAATGAGAATTTTCAGACCCAGTGTATTGACTCTCTGGGCTGTGGTTCTCCCCACCTGTGAGCTTACCTGTGCTCCAGGTCACTGCGCAGGCCAGGGCCCCATCTGGAACGCCTCTCCTGCCTTGTCCAGTTCCTCCTGCCTCACGTCCCAGCCATGACCTCGTGTTGATGGAGCCTTCCCTAAGTGCTCCAGCTTACCTGCTTGCTTCTCTCCATTCACGAAGGTCCCGGCCACTCAGCAGCCTCTTCTCAGAACGTGTGAGAAATGCAGAATTTTGAGCTCTCCCTGGGACTACTGAGTCAGAATCTGCATTTGAACAAGACCCGTGGGAATTTTGTTTGCACATTCAAGTTGAGGAAGCCCTGCTCCAGACACCTGTGAGTTTTTTCAGCTGGTGATCGATTTATTCCCAAATGTCTTCATGTGTGTGGATCTTGCTTCCCCAGTGTGAGTATTAACAGCTTTAGACAAGGACAGGGGACGTAGGTTCACTTAAGGTACCTCATAGGTCTCAGACAACGCTGGGTAGATTGTAAGAACCCGATAAGCACTTGGTTAGTTAGCTGCTGATTTGCCCTGTAAGTCATATTTAACTTGTTGCTCCTTCTGAAACACTGGGAAAATCATTGGCCATCCAATGTTTGATGTTCTATGTATGCTTCTTTTATCTTCTTCATCTTAATTAGATGAGTGTGCAGCCAATTGATGTTTCACTGTTACACATGTTTCACTGTTTCACTGTATCTTATCTCCATACAGCTTTTTTTTTAAAGACTTTTGTATTGATATTTAGAGAGAGAGAGAGAGAGAGAGAGAGAGAGAGGAAAGGAAAAGAGAGGGAGACAGAGAGAACCATCAGTGTAACAATGAAACATCAATTGGCTGCACACTGACCACCAGGGGGCAGACGCTCAATGCAGGAGCTGCCCCCAGCCTGCAGGCTCTAGGCAAGCCAAAGCAGGTGGTGGTGGTGGCGGGTGATTGCCCCACAGGTTGCCCCGCACAGGGAGGCGACTGGCAGTGGTGATGGGGTGGGCACTGGTGGAGGGCAGGGCCAGCCGGCGGTCACCAGCCAGGCCTAGGGACCCTACCCACGCACAGATTTTATGCACCGGGCCTCCAGCAATAAAGAATGTGTTCGATTTTCTGATTGACTTAAGAATATAATTTTACCATTGATTTGTTTGAGTCAGTTAAAGACTACTTAAGAGCTTTAAAAACATTTAAAAATACTTTTAGGAAATGTGCTTCCCTGGCATTGACCTATGAACCAGGAGGTCATGATTTGATTCCCAGTCAGGGCACATGCCCAGGTTGCAGCTCCATGCTTAGTGTTGGGTGTGCAGGAGGCAGCCAATCAATGATTCTCTCTCATCATTGATGTTTCTCCCTCTCCTTTCCTCTCTGACATCAATAAAAAAATATATTTTTTATAAATGTTCTGGCCGTGGCCCATGAGCTGTGTTGCCTGAAGGTCGTATTCTGGTCCTGCCTGGCCCTGTGCAGGCTCATTGGCTCATGGGCCCTCAGCGCCTGTGGAGCGAGAGGCCACACAGTGACCACGCGCTTCCCAGCCAGGCCTCTGGGGAGGGACTGGTATGGAACCCGAGGCCACAAGAAGCTGGTGTTCTGGGTCCTCCACTTTCTTCAGGGAAGGGACGGCGGTGGAAATTCAGGCCTCACTGGCTTTTCCCCCTGAAAGCAGTGTGCGCTTCTCTTCTGGTCTCTGCATCCCCTTCTCAGCTGCACCTGGTGCAGCAAGACCGCCCCAAGCTCTTTTGCAACAAATCCTAGGAGGAGGCAGGTTGGGTCATCTTCAGCCCAGGAGAGCTAGGGGTGTCCTCAGGGACTAGCAGAGGCCCTGCGGCTGGTGGCGGGGCCAGGTGGAGCCTGTATATTTGTCAAGAGAAGCCTACTGTTCTGTGCCCTCTGTGAGGGGAAGGTTGTGGTAGAATAAAGGGCAGGGCATTGAGAGTATCGGGGGTACTTGGGGGAGGGGAGGCACAGTGATTGTCAGTTAAAATCTGCAGAACAACCTGGCTCACGGGCCATACTCGGACATTTTTAAAAAAAGAATTTAATATATTTGAACCACATAAACGAAAAGGTATTACATAAGAAAAAATAATGGAACAATCTGTATAAATACCTAATATATGGCGAACATGCTCTTACATCTAAAACAAAAGAAGGTAACATTGGTACTATATATATACATGGTGTCCCCCAAAAATGTATATACACTTTGAATGATTCTAAAGTTTATTTACATACAGTTCATTTTCAAAATAAGTGAGTTATCAGCTGTTAAAGTGTGTGTACATTTTTTGGGACAGACTATATATTTGACAAGTGAACTTAAAAAAAGCTCTCTAATATCAAACATTAAAAATGTGGAGGATGCTTTTTCAAGATACAGAAGACACTTGTTAAGATAGGCACACCTACGGTTCTTATAAAAATATGCTGATGGAAGATAAAATTCATCTGCGCACTCATTCCTCACATGTGCAAAAGCTATGAAGTTGTTAATCACTGGAGATTGGCTCCCACTTTGCACAGTTTGCGTTTCAACACTGCTTGCTATGAATTATGAATTGCACAATTAATTACTGCCATTTTCCGTGTTTCTCCCAAGGTTCCATATAGAATGCTTCTATTTATATGAGTACTTAAAACAGCAACATTATCTGTTTATTAAAGTCACTTCCTTTGTTCTTTTTCCTTTTAAAAAAAAAGGCACCATATTTAGAAAATAGTTATAACAGCAAATAGTGCTTTGAAAAATCTGAAACTCGAAATCAATGTGCTCCAACTAGGACTGTTTTTAAACCTATTTTTTAATGCTTTTTAAAGCTCCAAGCATTCTTTTACTGGTTCAAGCAAACCAATGGTAAAGAAGATACTTTTAAAGACAATCAGGAAAATCAAACACATGATTTATTATATGTGGTGTGCTAAATGGCATTATTTTGTTAAAAATTCTTATTATGTACATATTATGTACATGCAGGATTGTAAATATATTGGTGAAATATACAATCCTGCATGTACATTACAGATGTGTTTATCATTTCTGTCCTATTTCCGTGAGAGATCAAGGTGACGCACAGTGAAGATAATAGATGCATCTGTCATTGGAACAGACTGCAGCCTTAGCACATTCCTTGCACAGACTCACCAGTCCTTCTAAAATAAGTCTTTATTCAAGAACTTGCAAATTTATTAATGCATACTTTCTATTTTTAAACCATACAATGCCTCACATTAGAGTAAGAATAAAAATAAATGTGAACACTAGGTACAAGTTTAAATAGAGTGCTACTGCTTAGCTATTGTAAGCTTTCTTATAAATATACTTTTCTTTTTAAAAAATTAATTATGAACTATTTAAAAATACCAAAGGTATTACATTATTCTTTCTATCTTTTGTAGAGACAGTAATATAATGAATACTGTTGTATCCATCACCAAGCTGAAGAATTCATATCCTGTAAATAGAAATGTAAGCCTCTCAAATGGCTCCCCTCCTCCCATGGGTGTTTAGCTCTTCCCTGCATATCTTTATACTAATTTACTTGTATTAAAAATATAGTAACATTAAATAAATATTAGTACATATAATAAATAGCAAATGTATGTTTTGAAAATTACTAAAATATCTTTATATAATTATTTAGGGAATTAAATACTTGATTCTCTTTATACAATGAAGACAAATACGTTTTAGAATTATTCCTCCAGTTTTGCAACCTAACAGCTTTGAAGGAATCAGATCCTTTCAAATTCCTGCCTTCCCTCCCTCCCTCTAGTGATCTGTAACTGTTAAATAGAAGCATAAGGTCTGAACACGGCCATACATGTTTCTTTGGAGTTTGTGAGGAAAGGGTGAATACTTCTTTTCTGAAGAGGAATAGCACGAGAATAAACATGTCTATGCTGATAACTGTGGGTCCTTACTGGGCTCAGCTTTTAAGGACAGAAGACCCTGACTCTCAACAGAACCTGGACTTCATGCACAAGGGCCTACACCAGACAGGCCGACGGGACTGGAACGGGAGAGAGCCCCTGGGCTTAGTTCCTGACAGCCCAGATGTTATCAGTGGCACCGACTGGGTGTTCCTCTTCTCATCTCCTTACTCTCAAGCAATGGACCTGCTACTGTGAATTAGGTTCTTTCTAGATGCGTATGCTGAAATGAGATCATTACCAGGGCATTTAAACTCAAAACATTATTCCCTATTTCTGGTCCAAGCCTTTCCCCTCAATAATTGAGATATCTTCCCCTTTAAACTGTGCTTCAGAAGCCCCAGAGCGGGAGTGGGGCATCCAGCTCCATGCTTCCGTGGTTGGCTGACCGCCAGGACATTCCAGCGAGAACTGTTTCTCTTTCTGTGAAATGGAGGTAAACACGTGGGCCTGTTCCTCATTCTCCCAACCTCCGAGACGAGTGCAGACTGAGCTCCAGGTTCCTCGGGGCTCAGTGAGCTTCCCAGATTCCCCCCAGGGCTGAGGTTGCCACCCACAGCCGAGTCTCCCCTCCCAGAGGCAGCCCACATCCCCTTGCTAGTCCCCGTGGACGCACCACGCCCAGCCCACGTTCCTCATTTGGAGACACCCCCAGAGGCCCGCGGGCTCCTTTGGGGGATCTGTGAGGCCCTGGTTGTGACTGCATCACGGCCCGACTTCTTCCTCGGCTCAGTCCTTCTTCACCCCCACAGAGGCCCGCTCCTGAGAGCTGGTCCCAGTCAACCTCCTGCGGATCTCAGTGTCAGAGTCTCTCCCCTGACCTGAGACACCGTGGGAAGAAAAGGACAGCTGTCAGTTCTTGGAATTTATTCAAAGTAGGGATCCTGGTATGACATATAACCGAGACATTACTTTCCAAGTCTCACTTATAAAAATTAGAATTTAAGGATATAGAAACAGAGGGGAGGCTGGCCTGGTTCAAACAGACACACACAGTGAAATCAAGTCAGGAAAGGGAGGGCAGGGGTTTTTAGGAAAGATTTCTTCTAGAGAGGGTATCAGAAAGTCAGGAAAAATACATCTGGAAAAAAACACTGTCATCTGCTGGTGGGGGGGAGGGGAGGGGACGCGGGCTGACCCCGGGCAAGTGGTGGTTGCTTTTCTCTGCCCCGTCCCCTCTCCAGACCCCAGTCAGGCTGCTTGTGCCCCTCAAGGGGAGGCAGACCGAATGGGTTTTGTAGGTCTGCCCTTGAGCAATCCTGAACCTATAGTAGTTCCTCTTTCTTTTTCATCCTAAAAGTGCACATGTAATATATGAATATATGTTTCTGGTAAAAATGTCAACCAACAGAGTAGTCATAGCAAAAGTCCCTCCACTACTGCGTCCCCAAGCCCACTTCCCTAACCAGAGAACTCTTATTGTCCGTCTAGTGTGCATTCTTCCAGATGTATTTCTGCCCATTTACACATCCATGTCTGTGCACATAGAAATGTGTGGTTTGGAGGGTAGACATGTTTAAAGTATGAATAGATTGTACTATGACTTCATGTGACTTGGAAATCTTTCCATGTGAGTGCTCAGTGTGCCACCTGTTCTTCCGGCTGCTGCATCGTGTCCCCACTAGGACTGTCCGATGTCTTACAAAGCACTGCCTTTCTGAGGACACAGGTTGTTTCCGGCGTTGTGCTTTTACAGGGTTATAATTAACGCTGCGTACGTACTTCCTCATTCACAAGTGTGTTTCCCTAGGTTAGCTGTGGGAACTAGAATGCTGGGTCAAAGAGCACACACATTTTTGTTGTAATCCTCACCCAAGGATATTTTTCTATTGATTTTTAGAGACAGTGGAAGGGAGGGGGAGAGACAGAGAACGAGAAACATCGATGCGAGAGAGAGACACATCAATTGGTTGCCTCCCGCATGCACCCCAACCAGGGCTGGGGATCAAGCCTGCAACTGAGGTATGTGCCCTT
>NW_006383011.1:9864010-9869726 GCF_000327345.1 Myotis davidii
GTCGAGCCTGCAACAGAAGTATGTGTCCTTGACCAGAATCAAACCCAGGACCCTTCAGTCCATAGGTCGACACTCTATCCGCTGAGCAAAAACGGCCATGGCAAAGGGCACACACATTTTAAAATGTGTTGTAACCTAAATACCCTCCTAACTCCCAACACTGCATATTTCTTTCTTTTTTCTTCCAGTTTATTAAGATGAAATTAACACCTAACATTCTGCACATTTAAGGTATACAATGTGAAGATCGGATACACATACGTATTTTGAAATGATTACCACAATTTGGTTACTTGACACATCATCACCTTATGTATGGTAATTACCATATTGTTCTGATGGTGAGAACATTTAAGAACTACTCTCTTTACAACGTTCAAATATACAATATGGTATTGCTAACAACAGTCACCAAACTATACATTAGATCCCCAAAACGTATTTCTTTTATAACTGGAAGTTTGTACTCAGACCAACATCTCTTCATTTCCCCACCCTCTTGCCCCTGGAAACCACCAATCTACTCTGTGTCTGTGAGTCCAGCTTTTTAAGATTCCACGTACCAGCGTCTTATCTCATGCCTATTAGATGATAACCATTGTGACAGGTGTGAGGTGGTATCTCACTGTGGTTTTTATATGCGTTTCCCTGATGATTAGTGATGGTGAGCACCTTTTCATGTACTTATTAGCCGTTTGTCTGTCTGCTTTGGAAGTGTATTCAGGTCCGTTGTTTGGAAAAACTGGTGCTAATTCTTTAAAAGTTTGGTAGAATTCACCACTGGAGCTATCTGGCCCTGGGCTTTCCTTTGTTGGGCGGTTTTGGTTACTGATTTAATTTCCTTGCTAATTGTTCACATTTTCTAATTTTTCATGATTCAGTCTTGATAGGTTATATGTTTCTAGGAATTTACCCAATTTTCTAGATTGTTCTGTTATAATTATTTAGGCCTCAGGGGTGGGGAACATCTGTCCCATGGGCCGTATAAAGCCAGTGAAATCATTTGGTCTGGCCTTGCCAAAGCATTAGGGGTGAGTGAATTAAATGTTTGGCCAAATATAGCAGGCTGATTTTTAAGTGGATAATTGTGTATGGCCTGCGCATGGTGTTATACATATCCAAATGGCCCCTGGCTGTGAGAAATGCTCACTAGTCCGAATTCAAATAACTTTTGGAGACAGAAGTATGGTGAAAACGAGAGTGAGTGTCCGTTGGTACAGGCACACCTGAATTCACTAGCACCGGCAATATTTATCCTACTGCGCGAGAGTCCCTCTTCCAGGGCCTCATTGGCTGAGTACTGTGGACTTTTTATCCCGTATGTCGCCTAGGTCTTATTGTCTCCTATTGGTTATTTTAAAAATGGGCTGAGGCCTTTTCTAGTTGTCTCCACCTCCCTTTGGAAATCTTCCTGGAAAATGTGCCACCAGTCAGGTGCACAGTTATCATACCCTCTCCCCGCCCCCACTCTCCCCACATCCTGTTCGCCCAGGGGAAATTCTGTAACCGACTGGCCACATGCTGTTTCTTTTCTATGAAGATGAATCATGGAAGCATGCCTCCTACACACAGAAAAAAGGTTCCATAGCCCTGGTTTAAGTAGTCTCTTATGAGCCTTTGTATTTCTGTGGTATCAGTTTTAATGTCTCCTGTTTCATTTATAATTTTGTTTGCATCTTCTCTATGGTGTGTGTGTATGTGTGTGTGTATGTGTGTGTGTGTGTGTGTGTCTAGCTGAAGATCCAACACTGGATTTTGTTTTTTTTTAAAAATATATTTTATTGATTTTTTTACAGAGAGGAAGGGAGAGAGATAGAGTTAGAAACATCGATGAGAGGGAAACATCGATCAGCTGCCTCCTGCACATCTCCTACTGGGGATGTGCCTGCAACCCAGGTACATGCCCTTGACCGGAATCGAACCTGGGACCTTTCAGTCCGCAGGCTGACGCTCTATCCACTGAGCCAAACCGGTTTCGGCCCAACACTGGATTTTATTAGTCTTTGTAATGTTTGCTAATTTGATGAACAAATGATATTTTAAAATACTCGCTGAAGTATTTTAATTATATTTGTCTGTTTACAGTGAGATTTGGCATATTTTACTATCTGCCATTTATATATATATATATATATTTTTACGATGAAGTACCTTTTTATATTCATGCCTCATTTTAATTAAATTCTTCACCCTTTTCTTGCTGAATTTTAAGGATTGCTGATATACTGAATACTAATCCTTTGCCGGTTTTACATGTTATAGATATCTTAATGTCACTTTCTTTAACTTTGTAATATCTTTTATTGTTCCAAAATTTGGATTATGTTGCCCAGGTTTTCAGTCTTTTCTTCTTTGTGGCTTCTTTGCTTTTGTACCTTAAGTCGGCCTTTCTAACCCCCTGGTTATAAACACGTGAAGGCCTTTTAGTAAAGTTGCAGTGAGTCAGGACCGTCTCGTAGGCAAGAATCTGCTTGGCCTTAGACGCATAAGGGAGTGACCCATGTCAGGTGGCTGTGCTCTGGAGGCTACAGCTCCACATTCTGTTCATCTGAGGAGGCAAGGGGCAGAGCCATGGCTGTGGATGGTCGCCGCTACCACGAGGAGAGTCTAGACGGCCTGCTTTAATCTGCTGCTGCTGCCCAGTCCACCCCAGAAAGGTGCAGGAAGTGTGAGGCTGCCTCAGGGACCCGAGTTTTGGAGAGCGCCATCCCCTCCAGCCCAAAGACCTCCACACACTCAGCAGTCCCATTGCAGATGGTAAAACACAGTGGTTCTCAACCTTCTGGCCCTTTAAATACAGTTCCTCATGTTGTGACCCAACCGTAACATTATTTTCATTGCTACTTCATAACTGTAATGTTGCTACTGTCATGAACCGTAATGTAAATATCTGATATGCAGGATGGTCTTAGGTGACCCCTGTGAAAGGGTCGTTCGACCGCTAAGGGGTCACGACCCACAGGTTGAGAACCGCTGGTATAACAGGCGAGGTGCTCCTAGGAGGTGCTGCCATGCAGTAAAAGACAAGCAGTCCCAGAGTTGCCAAGGTCTCTAATCACAAGGCCGCGCTGAAGCATCTGCATTTGTAGTGCCACAGCAGAGCTGCTTGCCCCCACACAGACTCTGCAGCAACTTGTGGCTGACAGCATCACCCCACCTCTCCCTCCTTTGTCAATGTTTGCTCCTTCTCTGAGGAGCATTCACATTTCTCGACATGCTCAGCGGTCCCAGAACAACGCAGATGGTGTAACATCTGCTAGGTTGTGTGCAAAAAAGAGTGATGCCTGCCCTCCTGGAGACGGCCCCGTCCACACGGTGCAGCAGGTCTGCGATCGAGTCCAGCTCTGCCCTTCAGCAGCGGTGGATCTGCAGGCAAACGGCCGACTTTCTCGAGACCTTCATCCCCTCTTCCGAAAAAGGAGCATTATCCTGGCTGGGGGGTGTCAGCGAGGACTGATGCGTCAGTGAGTGGGAGCGTGGGTTATAGGTGCTCTAAGAGTATAGTATTGTTAGGTGTGGGGTCTGGGAACACAAGGAAGAAGATATGGTCTCTGTCCTCAAGGAGCTTGTGCTGTGCACACATGGAAACAGGAACCCGACAGGGCAGGGCGGGAAATGATCCAGGGGTCAGATGAATGCCAGTGGCAGTGGGAGAAGGGCCCAGCGTTCAGGTGGTCTGAGTGCACTCCTACTTACGGCTGTGAGTTTATGAAAGTTGCCACATGTGTTTTGAGCGAAATGAAGTGAAACATCTGAAGGAAATGGCCTTGTCAGCGGAATCTGTTTGTCCTGCCTCGTCTTGAGGGACAGTGGAGCATCACGGGGGCAGCTTCGTTCCCGAGGCCGCACAGTAAGGCTGACTTTCTTTTCCTCCGGTCATCCTTCAGGGCCTGCGGGCTTTTACCCGTTGCCCTTCTGACAACCTTGGTGAAACGACCCTGTCAGAGGGACTGGGTATCTGACCAGGAATCTCTAAATAGGATTCAGAGGGAAGGGCTGAGAAACTGGCTGATGGCATCTGAATAATGAAAGTGTAGTGTATCCTGAGTTCCCTCCGTGGGAATCCAGTCTTGCTCCAGGCTTTGTCCCCAAAGGAATGCAGACGTTCCCCCAGGAAGGAGCAGATGATGACAAAGGAGGGAGACGTGGGTGATGCTCTCTGCCACAATTTGCTGCAGAGTCTGTGGGGATGGAGGAGCTGGCAGATCTGCTGTGGTCCACAGAGCAGAGGCATGTGACCGGCCTGTGCATTCCTTTGCCTTTGCTCAGCTGTGGCCCAGAGCAATGAGGACACGGGTCCCCAGTCCATCTCTGAATGGGCCATTTTTCTTGCTAAGACCAGCTGCCTAATAGACAGATGCATGGCCTTCTTTACAAAGGGCGGTGGTGGCTCAATCACTTCTGGAAGACAGTTCATGGTAGGGCTGTTGCAGGGCCCAGTGCAAAATGAGAATGCAGGGCCCTTGTTCAAAGAGCAGGAAAGAAAGTGCTGTTAAAGGCACTAAAACAGCCTGACCAGCGTGGCTCAGTGGTTGAGCGTCAATCTATGTACCAGGAGAATGCTGTTCAATTCCCAGTCAGGGCATGTGCCTGGGATGTGGGCTCCATTCCCAGTGTGGGGTGTGCAGGAGGCAGCCAGTCAATACTTCTCTCTTATCATTTATGTTTCTATCTCCCTCTACCTTCCTCTCTGAGCTCAAAAAAAAAAAAATATTTTAAAAGGCACTAAGATATAAACTTTTTCTTTAAGAAAAATCTATTCCTTATCAACATAATAGGCATAATAGTGTTATATGAATAACAGCATTAACTCACACATGCAAAAAATAATGCTTTTGGTCTCATATTATACATGATAATACTTTATTAATGTGATATCTTGATCAAAAGACTTTTCTGGCTTGCTTTTTTGCAAATTCATTTTTTAGGTCATCAAAAGTTATACTTTTAGCAACTTCATTTTCAATCGATATAATTGAAAGCAACATTAGTCACTCTTGGCAAGTGCAAGTGCTCAAATAATTTTTGATAATTGTCAAATTTTGAGACAGATCCTTCTGCAGGTACAACTGTTACTGGAAATGTTAGGTATATTTTAGAGGCTGGGACAACATTAGGATAAATGATCTCAAAATGGAAATTTTAGTACACCTAGTACATGATCAGCTTCGTGTGAGTCTGAATTTAATTTTAAAAGTTAATTTATACAATGGCATTTTAATATTTCCTCTGGCATTTCCTGTAACTTATAGAGGCTGGACAAGGAATTGAAAGCAGTTTCATGATTTATATATAGTTAAAATATCTATGTATTCTATGGCTTTATCTTCCATTATTGGAAAATTTAAAAACTTTTGTTGATAATTGGCTTATCTGAAGCTTCATATGAAAAGAATGGCCTTTCTGTTGAATGCCTTGGCCTTTAAAATTACTTTCTATTTCTTTTTTTTTTTTTAAAGGGGACATATGTAACACTTTCTTTTAAAAAAAATATTTTATTGATGTTTTACAAAGAGGAAGGGAGAGGGATAGAGAGTTAGAAACATCGATGAGAGAGAAACACCGATCAGCTGCCTCCTGCACACTCCCCACGGGGGATGTGCCTGAAACCAAAGTACATGCCCTTGACCGGAATCGAACCCGGGACCCTTGAGTCCGCAGACCGACGCTCTATCCACTGAGCCAAACCGGTTAGGGCTGTTGTTGCTTTTTTTTG
>NW_006383011.1:9872074-9882106 GCF_000327345.1 Myotis davidii
TATTTAGTCATTTCCACCACATTAGGCCCTAAGCATTGGGAGTGCCTGCCTCCCATTTACAACCAAGGATTTAATTATTACCTGAAAATAAAATAGTTTAAATGGTATTTTTTTAAAATTTTTATTTTATTGGATTTATATTTTGAGGGGAATTAAAGGTTTACCTATACCAGTGATGGAGAACTCATTTTTTGGTTGATTTTTCTTTGTTACATTTGCTTTGCAGTGCTGGGCCAATTTTTAAACACAGAAATTCTAAACTCAAAGAATTCTAATAACTTTCTGACAGGCTTTATTGCAATGCCCATGTGCACAGTCTTGCTGCATAGTAATTTACTGACACAGTGCACTGCCGGAGCACCCCTGGCAGTCCTGCCCAGCACTCCGACCGGAGAGTTATTGTTTGTGCAGATGCTGCAGAGATGGGCTCTGGGGGTGGACGGGCACGCCCCCTCCCATCACAGTCCTGCCGCTGCTTCCACGAGGAGCCTCTCACTCCTCTGGGGCTGTGGCAGCCATAGCTGCCAGCAATGCCTCCGCTGCTGCCACCACCACGGTCACTAATCTGAGCTGAGATCGGCCTGGCAGTTCCTACAGCCTGCTGCCTGCTGTGTCCACAGGCCTGAAGGTGTGCGTGTGCCCTCTTGCCCGTGCAGCTCCTCTGCTCACACACATCCTTTGCTGTCTCATCAGACTTTGCTTAGAAAACACAAATTCAAAGATAAAAATGATTAAGAATTTCAGGACAGGGGTCACAGAGCATTACACCGAATCTGAGAGTTGGGCGCTGGGAGACGGTGCAGGTTGCACACGGTGGAGTCGGCCCTGATTCGGGGCACGTGGGCAGACCTTAGAGGGGAAGCCAGAGAGCACTCTAAGTCAGGGGACCGGAGATCAGGACTGTGTTCTAAAACTGGAAACCCAGCACGGCCCAAGCTGTGAGGTAGGGCACCATGCTGACAAACAGCTTGAGGACTTGTGTTCCCAGGGGAAAAAGGACACCATGACTAAGCCACTCAAGTTGTTTACCCCCAACCCCACGGGAGATGTGCCCAGCATAGGAGGTGTCCACTGCAGGTGCCGAGGTAGCAGACTTCCCGCTGACACCGTCATCACCGCCCTCGTCCTTGTGCAGTGCCAGAGAGTGGTGGGCAGTGTCCTAGGCCCTTGCCCAGCCAAGGAGAAGAAGAGTGGTCACGGGACAAAGCAACCGCAGACAGGAGAGCAGGCCTGGCCCTGTGTCCAGACAAAACTGATTTGGCCCAAGTACAAGTGCTTTCTTCAGGGTGACATGGGGATTCTCTGATGACAGAAGTGGAATTTAGCTCTTCATTCAGGATTCCAAAAATAAGATGTTTCGTAGTTAAGCTGGTACCTTGGAAAGTTTTTATCACTTTTTTTCTCATTACCAAATCAACTCCAATTTTTAGAGACAGAAGTTACTTAGAAGATACAGATACATAAAAATAAGAATCCCACCTCGCAGGAATAACCACTGTTGAATATGCTCTGGCATTCTTTTTGTTTGTTTTTCTATATGTATTTTTTTAAAAGAGTTAACTATTGGAAAGTACAGGGAATAACACAACATTCATGTGCCCCATACCCTGAATAAGTATTTACATTTTGTCATACTTGCCTCAGATTATGCCCCACTCAAATCTGTTCTTCTTCTTCTTTCCTTAGAAGCAACTTCTATCATGAATTTGTATATATCCTTTCCATACATATTTTTATTATAGATTTTCTACATATATGGATATATGTGTGTGTGTGTGTTTCTTTGTTAAATGGCATTTAAATATATAAAATAAATATCAAAAATATAAGTCTTTGTTTTACTATGGTTGCAAATATCAAAAAAATTTCTATATGTGACACAGCACCAGAGTTAAGTTAGGGTTTTTCAAAATGCTGACACGCCGAGCTTAAAAGGTTCGCCATCACTGACCTACACTGTACATATTCTTTCAGGAATTTGTTTTTTCGCTCAGTTCTTGTCTTTAAGACTTAAGTTGATACACATAGACCTAATTCACTAACTTTAATTGCTGGTATAACAGAGGTTGGCAAACTATGTCTGTGAGCATCTATGCAGGGGTCCTCAGACTACGGCCCGCAGGTCACATGCAAATGCAAATATTGTATTTGTTCCCATTTTTTTTTACTTCAAAATAAGATATGTGCAGTGTGCATAGGAATTTCTTCATAGTTTCTTTTTAAACTATAGTCCGGTCCTCCAATGGTCTGCCTTCTGTTTAAAAAGTTTGAGGACCCCTGTGAGCAAATCTGGTTAAGGATGGTTTTACATTTTTAAAGGTTGTTAAAATAAAAAAAAGAAATCTGCAATACAGACTCAGGTAGTCTATAAAGTCTAGACCAGGGGTGGGCAAACTTTTTGACTCGAGGGCCACAATGGGTTCTTAAACTGGACCGGAGGGCCGGAACAAAAGCATGGATGGGGTGTTTGTGTGAACTAATATAAATTCAAAGTAAACATCATTATATAAAAGGGTACGGTCTTTTTTTTCAATAGTTTTATTCATTTCAAACGGGCTGGATCCGGCCCGCGGGCCGTAGTTTGCCCACGGCTGGTCTAGACTCTTTACTCCTCGCTTTGGAGAAGTTCGGATGACACGGAAAATGGAAGTGTTTGGGGAGGAAGCCGTACAGAGAGGAAAGGGCAGGAAGGTTCTGGCTCAGGGAATTCTGAAGAGAGGCTGCTGTCTGATACAGAGGCGAGCCGGGGTCGGGGTTGTCGCCCTCACTGCTCCGGTCCTAGTCCCACGTACGGTCTCTGCCAGAGGAGGTGAACAGTAAGTGTGTGGTGAAGGAATAAAAAAGCTGTCTTAGGACACGGAGCTATTGTGCGGGATTGGCAGCTGGTTCTGGTTCTTCTGCTTGTTCGAGGCACTTTTCTACCGGGACTGTTTGGTTGGGTGGCCTCTGGGGGAATTTTCCCAGCTGTCCTGGGGGCCTCCTGGGTTTGCATGTTGGTCGCATGGAGACCCTGGGGACCCCTGCAGTTGGGCGCAACTCCCTGGAGCAGCCGCTGCCTGCAGCTATGTGGGTGTGACCTGGAGGCCAAGCCTGTCTTAAGCTCTGCTCAGCTGCTGACAATAAACATGCTTTCCTGCAGCAGCTGTTGACAGTCGCCTCCCACACAGCCCCCAGCCTTGCCCAGCATGGCATGACTCTCTCCCAGCTGCTCTAAGAATAACAACACTGGATTCTTAGGCAGAGCTTGAGGGCCTCACTCAGACATTCTTCACTGGCCCCAGAATGGGAGTCGGAGGAGCATGGGAACACAGAACAGTCCTTGGACATTTATTTCACCATCTCCAAGTTAAGTTGGTCCAGGTTCACGTTCTCTCATTCCCCCTGCTTGCCTTCTGGCTCCTGAGCAGTGGGAAGGGGACAGGCAGAGCAGGGGAGCAGTGGCAGCTCGAGGGAGGCCCCCTCCGGAGGCCTGGGCAGGAGGGAGGCCCGCCAGGCAGCCCGGGGCCTGGACTCTCGTTCCTTGAGGGCTGCCCGGGCCCCAGCGCAGTGTCTTCCCGTGTGTGCAGTGGGGATGGGGTGCAAAGGCAGCCTGCTGGGAGCAGCAGCCTCAGAAAGCTGAAGTAAGGAGCACAGGAGGGGTTGCTTCCCTTCTAAAATCCTTGCTCCCTCTGCCTTGGCCTCTGCAGAGATGCGCACACGCCTCCCTCCTCAGGGTTTGCATGGACAGCCGCCGGCACGGACTGCACTTATTTTCCAGCTCAGGAGAAGCAAACGGAGAGGGACTTTTAGGAACCCACCCACATCCTCTGGCATCTGAGGCTGCTGAGCAGCTGGGAGAAGGAGACATGAGAAGGGACCAGTCAATGGCCCGATTCCTACGCCCCTGCGTAATTATGTGTTGGCCACGCTGCCCATCTCGTTTTCTCAATAGCCTTGCCACAGAGGGAGGCAGAGGCAGCTGCTGAGACCGTGTGCCCAGGATCTGAGTGGGCTCCACCTGCCTGGGAGTGAGGCCACCCCGGCAGATCCCTGGGGAAGTATTTACTTCTCTCCCTAGTTTTCCCTTCCCTGTTAATACTGCCATCATTTTCACTATGGCTGAGTGAGATTTCAAGTTGGCCTGGCCACTCTGCCCAAAGAATACAGGATTACATTATCCCTAGGAGTGCCGGAGCTTCTATGAAGAAAAGCGCCCTATAAATCCAAGGCATTATTATATTTACTTCTACTTTAAGGCTTTTATGCTCACATCCCGTAAGGCCGAGTCCCTTAGCTGAGGGATGAAGCCAGCCAACCGTCACACATGAGCTCTTTCTTCTTAAATAGATTCAAAGCTTTGCTCAGAGCTTTTCAGGTAGATTGGTTGGAAGCTGCGGCCTGCCTGCCACTTCGAGAAATTCATCCTATCCATCACCAGCCTGTTGATTATATTACTCTTATGCATGGAGACACAGATGATAGCCCCCCAGTGTAGAACTTAAACTTTATATTGAATAATTGCACAAAACTATATTGTGATTCACTGAGAATCTATTTTGATGAGTAAGGAAACAACATTTCAAAAAGTAGGTCAGGCTGCTTTTAGGGAACCAAACACACACACACACACACAAACACAACCACCCAGGAGGATCTCTGCAGGTGCAATAATTGTTCGGCCCATCAGCCTCCCACCTCTGTCCCTTCTCCCTTGTGTTTCTGTTCCATGCTGCTGTCTCTGACAGCTCAGGCAGGGCCCCAGGCAGCTCTCCTGTGAATCCTTCCCTATTACACCTCTGCCCTTCTCCCTTCAGCCTCACTAGCAGCTCAGCTTCTAATTTTAGCTTCTGTTTTGCATTTTGTGTGGCACACGAGGAAATATCTTGCAGAATTTTAGACAGGAGAGAAGTCAGCTTGTTTGCATCCTGAAAAATTGACAGGGACTCGTATGTGATGGCTGAAGGCGGACAGCCGGTAGAACAGGGAACAACAGAATGGTTGTGCCTCCTCGGTATCAGACAGCAGCCTCTTCTCAGCGTGCCCTGAGCTAGAACCTTTCTGTCCTTTCCCCTTTGTACGACCTCAGAGAGCGCCGAGCTTACGCCTAGCTTTGGAGAAGTTCAAACTGACACAGAAAATGGATGTATTTGGGGGACAGGGAGGAATATGTCACATAAAAATACTAATTAGATTAAAAAATCAGTTTAGAAGCTGGAAAGATCTGTATTGTCAAATAGACAGAGGACCATATCCTACATCCTGTCATGTGGACTCTCTCCTTGGGTGTCTTAACCCTTTGGGTCCAATTTTATTTTTGGAATTCAAACAGTCTGATCCAAATTAATTGACGGGATTGAATGTTGAACCGGTTTGCGGTGTCGACCTCAGCCTCGACGTTGGACCTGCTCTGAGCGCCTGGTCTGTTGAGTCAGCCTCCACATTGGACCGAAAAGGGTTAAAGGATGGAGCCAAACTTTGGAACAGACTAGATCTGTGCTTCTCAAAGTGTGGTAGCCTCACCATCATCTGGGAGCTCGTTCGGAATTCAGAACCTTGGGCCTTCTCTGTGCCAGGAAGTACTGAGGAGATGGTCAGGCGGCCTTTGCTAAAAGAAGTGCCTAGAGCTATGAGCTCTCTGGGGCCTCAAAACCCAGCATTCATCCCGTGTGTAGCATTGGATCAGGTGCAGGATGACCCACAGCTGTTTCGAGGCAACACCTGTCTGTCTTCATGTTACATTCATTCTGGTTTTCTGATCCATCACACAAGCAACTGTGCAGGAGGCACATGCTAGAGACTGGAGAAGAGATGGGATATCTGAGGCATAGTCACTGTCTGTCTTTCCTTGTAGACTCTTGCTCCTCACAGAGGTTAAGAGCTTGGCCTGTTGAGTCAGACCAACCTGGGGTCTGGTCCTGGCTTTGCTTCTTGACCTGAAGCTATGTGACCTTAAGCTCATATCCACCTTAAAAATGGAGATTACAATACACCATGGGGCTATTTTGATTTAAGGAAGGCTTGAAAAATGCTTAGCATAGTATCTGGCTAATAATTCTGGTTAATAGTGAATGCTTCCAAAGTGCCAGGTTCTGGAATCCTCTATGCTTAGTTCTACTGTTACTCTTAATTTCAGATGCAGAAACTGGGGCACAGAGAGGTGAAGAAACTTTCCCAGGATCCCATGGCTAGCCAGTGGTGGAGGCAATCTAACACTGTGGTCTTTGCTCTTAACCACTCTACGTGGCTCAGTGACGGTTAGCTTTTTTAAAAAAAATATATATTTTTATTGATTTTAGAGAGGAAGGGAGGGCGAGAGAGATAAACATCAATGATGAGAGAGAATCACCAATTGGCTGCCTTCTGAAACCCCACACTGGGATCCAGCCCGCAACCTGAGCATATGCCCTGACCAGGAGTCGAACCATAACCTCCTGGTTCATAGGTTGATGCACATCCACTGAGCCACGCCGGCCGGGCTGTTAGCTATTTTTATCATCATTTTAATGCCTAGGTCTTGGTATTCTTGATGGTTTCTTTCATCATCTGTTTCAAACCTCTCAGATAGCTTCTAGCACAGCTCGGGTTTTATCAGCTGCCTGTCCCGGATCAGCCTGGTGAAATAAATGAGACTGGCCTTGGAACCTGAGAATAATGCAGTCTTTCTGTTACACGGTCCTCTTTTTGGGTTGTCCCTCACAACAGAAGCTGGTGACGACAGTGGTAGCCATGTCAGATACATACCAGAGGGTCTTATCTGTCACTTTATACAGCACTAGTGTGCCTCGAGGCCGCATGCCTCATGAATTGGGATTTTGCAGGGGCGAGCAGTTAAAATGGTCTAAAAGTTGGAAACTGTTCCTGACAGGATGGCTTAAAAGAACTGGCAGTCATTTGGTAGTGGCATGTTAGTGACTCTCACTTTCAATGATATGAAAATCGACAGCTTCCCAGGCCCACATGTGGTAAGAGTGGAAGCAATGTACACAAAGGGATGAGCTTGATAGAATGTTTCTCTTCTATTGATGACAAAGGCTCAGTGCCCTGGAGCAGAATATTGAGAGGCTGTTGGGGACACTGTGCTTTTCTGGGCAGTTGCATTGGCAGCTTGAGACAGGGATGGAGCTCCTTCCTCCTCCCCAGCCCTCTGTTTTGTGAGAAGGATATTATATCTTTATTTTCACATCTCCTTAGGTTTTTCACAGTGTGATAGGCAGAGTCATGGCCCCGCCAAAGATGTCCACATCCCAATCCCTGGAACCTGTTTGTGTAGAGGAAACCCACAAAGGTTCTAAGAAAGTCAGTTCAGAGAGATAGGATGTGAGGAAGACTCCGTCAGTCATTGCTGACTTTGAAGATGAAGGGAGAGGACCAGGAGTTAAGAAATGCACGTGCCTCTAGAAGTTGGAAAAGGTGGGGAAATGGATTGTCCTCTGTAGGTTCCAGAAAGCGATGTAGGCTTTCTGACACATTGATTTTAGCCCAGTGAGATCGTGCCAGACTTTTGACCTACAGAGCTACAACATAATTTATATTGTTCAAAGTCACTTAAGTTTGTGGTAATGTCTTGCAGAAGCCATAGACAACTAATAATGCACACTCTAACCCATATGGAATGAATATAATTTGGAAAAATCAAATAGATGGAGGGGGGAATTTTTAATTTTTTTTTCTCCCAGCCCTGGCTTCTACAGCCCAAGTCCATGAGATTACAAGCCCAGATGTATGAATGGTGGTAACAGTGAAGTATCACTATTTCTTAAACTATATTGCTACCTACCTATCAGCTAATGTGCCCGCTGGTGTCCCGTGAGCCTCTGTGGCGAGATAAGCTTCCGAGGAAGGCATAGTAGGGCCACTCTTCAAGGGCAGCCTGAGAGGGCGTGCGAACTGTCTGTGGTTCTCTGGTTACCTTAATCACTCCTGGCATCCATCGTGACCTGGACCATGGAGCCTCCTTGTCCCCTCGCAGCTCCAGCCCTTGCTGAGAGAAGTGAGTTTGCTCCCTGTGCTGAGTCACCTCTCAGACTGCGACGTGGAGCTGCGGGAGAGGGAGGCAGAACCAGCCAGTGTCGTCATGTGTGAAAGATGCACCAAGTCCCGAAACAAAGAAGTGACATCACAAACTATTCTAAGTGCAGGCAGATAATTCCAAATTGCTGGTGGGAACAAATAAATTTAGCTACATGTTTTTATAAATTGCATATTTAGCTTCTTAAAAGGAAAACCAAGCTTTCAGCAAGTACAAAGAAAATCAAGTTTTAAATAAAAGATGGTTTCCTAAAGCAAGTTTGTGAGACTATTTCAAGGGCCCGTAGGCTGAGCAAAGAAGAGTTTCCTTCACAGCCTCGCTTAGTTGCTCAGGGCCCAGGGTCAGAAGTAGTTGAGTTCCCGTTTTTGGCCAGAGAAAAGTGACCACGAACATCCCAGGGGCAGAGTATCAATTGTAATACTAGACTGTTAGGCCAGAGACTCCGTGGGCTGCTCATCCTAGACTCTCAGCCACATTTCCCAATCACTTTGGACTGGAGGCCACATCCTCTGCACCTTCCTGCAAGGGTGCTAAGGTAGGGGCAGAGCAATAGGAGTGATGGCACCAGGTTGGTGAGCCACTTCACCTATGTTGGGACCCATGGGTCCTAGAAGTGGGGGGTGAGAGGTCACCTGCAGAAAGGAGACCCATGATTTTGTCCAACTGCAACATGGCCACAGCAACTTGTCCCCTCAGAGCAGCTGCCACCAAGACCCAGTCTCCTCCTGCTGCTACGATAGGCAGACTGACAGACGCTTCCCAGGAGAGGGCTGAGCAGGCAGCGATGCTAATGAGCAAGAAGGTAGCTATCGCCTTGCCTGAGGTCCTAGTCTGTTGTCCGTATCAACAAGGATTGAGTTCGGTTCCACACGGCCTGAGTGCGACCAGGACTGCAGGAACCACGGCACGGTCCTGGGACCTGAGGAATGCCCGTCTGTCCGTAAGCAAGGCTCCCACCGACAAAGAAGAGAGTGCCTTTTGCCATCCCCCTCCTCCCAGAAGAAAGGAGGGAGGTCTCTAGGTGGTGGTGAGCCTTTTTATTGATCTAGGGACAGCCCAGGGCAGAGTCATGTCACCGTCTCTCTCCTCCTCATGCCGGCCTGGGCCTGTAGCTGGGCCCTGGAACCACAGTGCGGCTGGGCCTGCCTTCCATGGACCATCCACTGAGCTGGCTGCCCACCTGCTCTGACCACAATTTTTCATTCTACAGTTAGTTTTCCAAAAGCCAATTTCCCCTTCTTTATAAGAGCCAGACTCTTGCCATTTCCCCGCATGCCCCCCCCCCCCCCTTCTTTTCTTTTTATCATTTTTTTCTTCTTCCACTTCAACTCCTGCTTAATCACCACTTGATTTTAGGCTCTGTGACCCTCCCCCACCCCCCTCCACACACACCCCTGCCAGGTTTCCTCATCTGTAAACTGAGGATTTGACTGTCTACCTTCCAGGATTGCTATGGGGTGCAAGTGAGGCAACCTATGCCAAGCGTTTAGTAAATAATAGGTATTCAGTCAGTGTATTGTAGTATCATTTGTCGTCATCACCCAAGGCTGTAAGCGGATGAGGTGGGCCTGGTCCAGGCCTAAGCCAGCTCGCCCAGAGGGGAGCCCCTCCGAGCTGACCTGCAGCCCGGTATAGACGATGCACACTCCCCCTTGTTTTCAGGAGCATTAATTGGAAGGTACTGCCCGAGCTCCGTCCTTCTGTCATCACTGGAACAGGTCCCCAGAGGCCCATTGCAATCAGCTGATTCTGTAGTTAAGGCAGTTGTGAGAGCTGTGCGTGCCCGCAAAGCAGACTCCGGCATGCTGAGTCACACTGCAGGGTCCTCCTGCCCAGCCATCACCAGCACAAAAGGCAGGCAGGAGACTTCAGTGAATGTCTCCCTTTCATGTGTCTGGGTGAAGGGAAGGTGGGGTGGGTGGTAACATTTATTAAGCTCTTGGCCCCTACAACTGGCCTTTGGTTGTGTTGAGTCCCACCCAAATTACCCAGTGGGGACTCCCTGAGTTCAAATAGCACCAGGC